>NC_029774.3:126555332-126626269 GCF_000817695.3 Arachis duranensis
AATATTATGTTTAAAATATGTTCAACAAATAAATACCCTAATTTAATAAAGTATCTTTACTTCATGGTTAAGAAATAAGAACACTCAATTTTATTAACATATATAATACATATGATATTATTAGAACTTATTTCATCTAATTTAATAATACTAACACAGAAAGGAGGTGGTAAAAAGGGTTTGAGTAGGTGTGGCACTGTATGTGGCCAGAAAAAAAAATGCAAAAGATAAAAGATAAATAAGTGGCAATAATGTTTTCGGTTTTATACGTACGCTTATAATTAAGGTCACCAGCCCAGCAACTTCCATTATATACGTACGTATGGTTACTTGTCGGTTAATTTATTTTCTCACAAACTAAAATAAAAATTGAAAATAATTAAAAAATAATATTTAAAATAAAAATTATTAGATATATAATTAATTTTGAGGAATGCTAGAGGGCCAATAATTTTTATAATTTGTAGCCATCAATTAATCATTAATAATATTTTTAATAGTGTGAAATTATATCTAATAGTATAAAATTATTTATTTTTTTACTGATTAAATGCTGGTTCTAGATTTTTTTATTATTTTTTAATAAAATTTTAGTTTTATACATAAAAAGAATAACATAATAAAATATAACCAACATTTTCCTTCTATTGCTTCTAAATGAGACTTAATAATATACGGTTAACTTATTTTATATTGAAAATAATTGTGTTGATAAACGTGTTCCAGCACACGTTTGCTGCCTTGCTGGTACCTTAACAACCCGCTGCCTTGCTCATTAAGCGTTAACAACATAACAAAAAAGACTTATTTTTTCCCATGTGTGGTTAACTGCCTTAACGGCTATAACTTAAAACCTTACAATTCTGTTAATATAGAACTTATAAATCTTCCTACCTTGGAGAAACAAGCATCTAAACCTAACACAAAAACCAAAATAAGGAAACAAACCGAGAAAAAGAAGGGGTTTTAGGTTCCCTCAATATCAATCCAGGTCCCTTCATCAAAGGGATTCTCTGATCTAATATATTATTCGTAGAATCAGATACTTCATCATCTTTTTAGATATCTTTCTGTGAATGAATCAATAATAATATAGTTATATACTTCCATTTTTTGTTATTCTTATCCCTTGGTTGATATAGATACACATATACATAGTTTTGATATCATAATCAAGATCAAGATCAAGATCAGGATCAAGAACATGCAGGGGGTTGAGAAGAAGTACATAACCCCTGAGGAGCTGAAGAAGCATAACAAGGCAGGGGATTTGTGGATTTCAATTCAAGGGAAAGTCTACAATGTCACAGATTGGGTCAAGGATCACCCTGGCGGTGATGTTCCCATTCTAAACCTTGCAGGCCAGGATGTAACCGACGCATTCATCGCTTACCATCCCGGCACAGCATGGCAATATCTCGACAAGTTCTTCACCGGCTACGACCTCAAAGACTACAATGTCTCCGAGGTTTCCAAGGATTACAGAAAACTCTGTTTCGAGTTTGCGAAAATGGGGCTATTCGAGAAGAAGGAGCATGTTACTCTATACACACTGTCTTCGGTTGCTGCCATGTTTGCCATGGTGGTGTACGGTGTCTTGAAATGCACAAGCGTCTGGGCTCATCTGGGATCGGCCCTTTTGCTTGGTTTGCTTTGGATGCAGAGCACATATGTTGGACATGATTCCGGCCACTATGAAGTTATGTCGAGCCGGCAATACAACAAGTTTGCACAGATTCTTTGTGGGAATTGCTTGACAGGGATAAGCATTGCATGGTGGAAGTGGACTCACAATGCACACCACATTGCTTGTAATAGTCTTGACTATGATCCTGACCTACAACACATTCCGGTTTTTGCAGTGTCTTCACGGTTCTTCACCTCAATGAAATCTTACTTCTATGATAGATGCCTCAAGTTTGATGCTCTGTCTAGGTTCTTGGTGAGTTACCAGCACTGGACATTCTACCCTGTATTGTGCTTTGCAAGGCTAAACCTTTATCTTCAGACCTTTCTGCTATTGTTTTCGTGGCGGCGCAATGTCCCGGATAGAGCTTACAACATTGCTGGGATCCTTGTGTTCTGGACTTGGTTCCCACTCCTTGTTTCATGCCTGCCAAATTGGCCGGAGAGGGTGATGTTTGTGGTTGCAAGTATGGCTGCATGCTCCATTCAGCACCTCCAATTTTGCCTCAACCATTTCTCAGCCAATGTGTATGTTGGGCCGCCAAGTGGGAACGATTGGTTCGAGAAGCAGACGAGTGGGACACTGGACATCTCTTGTTCATCTTGGATGGATTGGTTCTTTGGTGGGTTGCAGTTCCAGCTTGAGCACCATTTGTTTCCAAGATTGCCAAGGGCGCAATTGAGGAAGGTTTCTCCCTTGGTGATTGATCTTTGCAAGAAGCATGGTTTACCTTACAGGAGTTTGTCTTTCATAGAGGCCAATATATGGACCCTCAAGACCCTAAGAACTGCTGCATTGCAAGCCAGGGACCACACTATCCCTCCCCAGAATCTGCTATGGGAGGCTTTCCACACTCATGGTTGAACACAGCATATATAGTTGACAATTGAGGTTTCTCTCAAGCAGATTATCATACACCTTATGGTGTTAGTTTTATTTGTTCATGTTCTATGTATATCTCAATAAGCTAAATGGTATTCTTGTACAGTTTTCTTCTGGAAATGATGTTAAATTGCTGCACATTGCATGCAAGTAACATTAGTCTTATGTATCCATCGGGATTATATGAATATCTCCTCTTATTTGCTACACTTCTGCTTTTTCAAAATTAAAATTAAATTTTCAAACATAATTTTGCAAAACAAAAATACTAGCTGCCTAAACTTATTTTACTAAGTCCAACCAAATCATAATACTTCTTTTTCTTCGTTTTGGGGCTTCTTTTTCTCTCGTTTCATTTCTCCTTCTCTTTCTCTTTTCGGATTTTTTATTTTAATAAATAAATTAATTATAATATTACTAAAATAAATAATTTAAAAAATATTTACCGAAATAAATATTTTTTTTTATCTCATTTACAGTATAATTTTGTATATATCTCGTTTACAATATAAACCAGATAAGACAGGTAAACGCAAAACGTGTATATATCATTTGGACAATGTTAGGGAGACAAAAAAACAACCAGAACTTACCTTATTTAGCATTCATTAAAATGGAAAATAATGAAAAATATTAATATTATCAATAATCCAAACTTTTAGCATTTAATTAGTACATAAAAAGGTTGATAGTAAAGAATAAAATGGATATGTTTGATCAATTAATACTAAAAAGTTGATGAGATATACTATCCCATCAATTTCTCCTAACAATTGGTAAACGGTTATTTTTATTTTTCAAATTTAAATCAATCCAATTATTGGATCATAATTTAAACTAAAATTTTTTATATACTCTTTTTTAGTACTAATTGATTACTCAACCTTTTTGAGTACTAATTGATCAAACATATCCATTTTAATCTCTTTTACCAATCTTTTTATGTACTAATTGTATGCTAAAAGTTTGGATTATTGATAATATTAATATTTTTTATTTTTTTATTTTTTTAAAAAATACATATATCTCGTTTTCACGTCCATCTGTCTTACCTTGTTTACGGTATACAGAATTATCTTATTTACCGTGTAAACAAGATAAGAGAGATATTTATTTCGATAAATATTTTTTAAATTATTTATTTCGATAATTATTATAATAAATTTATTTATAAAAATCCTTCTTTTTCCTCCCCCTTCTTATTCTTCTTTTTTCATTTGATTTTTTTTTTCTTCTCCTCCATAGTATATTATTATTTTTTACTATTCAAATCAATATTTTATTATTATATTAATTTGACAACATTTAATGAATATTTAATCAACATTTAATCAATTTTATTATTATTATTAATTTATTTTAAATATTTTAGTTCATTTTTTCTTATAGACATTGAGTTATTTGTTTATTGTATACTATACTTTTTTTTATTAAATATAAATATTTTGTAAATTTTTTTATTTTATAAATTGTTTAGTATTAGTATAAATAACAAACAAATATATAAAGTTATTTCGTATAAGATAAATATATTCATGAATAACTTATTTTAGAAGTATATTTAAGACATAAATATAAAGAAATAAATATTTTTTATATATCATAGAGATGCATACACTAGTATCACATAAATTAAAGACATGAGTTATGCATCAATTTAGTTAGTTAATTTTAGTCTTTAATTAGTTAGTTTTTAATGTTAAAACTCCTCCTGATTTTTTATGTACAAGGATTATTATAGTTGTAACCTTATCTCTGGTTTGAAATTTGGTAGGCTCACATTGACACATTATTGTTACTTCAATTCTTTCATTCATTCACTGTATATAGACACAGCAACAAACGACAACAAATACTAACAATAATTAAGAAAAAAAAACTTGGGAAATAACTGTGAACGTAGTTGCAGGTTGAAAACAGTGAATGAATTCATTCATCAATTGAGCTGATCGAATAGAAGGTCTGTGGGTGTGGGTGTCGTGCTTAATAGTTACTAAAATCCAAAAGGTGTACAAGAATCATGAGTGCCAAAACTTCGATGTGAATTACACATGATAATTAAAGTTATATGAATTTAACGATTTAAATTAGTCAAGTGATTACTTTATTTATTTATTTAAATATAATTTTGTTAAGAAATTATTTAGAAGTGTAGTTAATTAAAGTCAATCAATTAAAAAATAGGAGATTCAAATCTACAATTTTTAGATGAATATGAAAAAATTATGTCATTTGAATTATAGTTCATTGGTGACTTATGTTGTAATTAGTTCTCTAAACCTTTTCGTTTAAATAAATATCGAGAGTTTTTTAGTCTTTTATAATGCATGCATTAATTTATTGGCCAACAACAATTTTTTAGTTTTCTAAAATATCTTTTAACTTAGATAGACTAAAAACTAATTCATTGTAGATCTAAATTTTATTTAAAGATGTACCGTTAGCCAATAAATATTAAATCTCCAATATCGAATCTCTAAATAAAATTTCGATCTACAATAAATTGAATTTTAATTTATTTAATTGATAATCATATTATGTGTATACAAAATACCAAATACTAAGTCACAAAAGAAATATTAATCACTAAAAAGAATAATATAAACTCCGTTCTTACTACTAGAAAAAGAATCCAAATAGATACTCAGTCCTGTATAAAATGTTATACTATACGAATTCAAAAATATTATTTATATACCAAAATCAGCTACTAATATATTTATATATAAATACATGTGTAATTTAATTTATTTTTAATATGTATTTATATTTTAATATATATTTTATATTAGTAACTAATTTTAGTGTATAGTTAACATGACTCGAATTATGGGCAACCGAAATTACAATTTGGGTGTATCTGACTATCTCCATTTCAAAAGGTTCATATGAATCACACATGAGGCACACGGGCAATGTGAAACAATATGAAGGAAAGTGAGCCTAAACTGCCTGCCAGCGAGTTGTTTCGTTTTTTTTTTTAAGAAATTAAAAATAACGTTTATATTATTTTTAGTATAAAAAAAATAACAATACATATACCTCTTTTTCGGATAGAAGAAAAAAAAAAGGCCAGACATGAGCCACTTTTATTGACATATCACATGGTTAGCAATCCTTGATAGGTGGAGGACTTAATTAACGTGTCACGTGGCATGGGGCCATGGATCAGCCAATTGCGATATTTAAATCTAATTAACATTGCCTCTCTACTCTTTAGTCTGATAATGTCAATAGACAGATTCTATTTGCTCATACTAATTCTGTCCTTCCTGTTATTAACTTATTATTTATTACGATTATTAGTTTAGTAGCAACCATAGATTTGATTGGTGGTTTAATAGCTAAGCACGTCAAATCAAAATGAATTAAGAGACCCCATTTGTTCGCCAAAAGTTCAGGACATCATCGATCCCACCGTCAATATGTCATTCTTTCTTAGGCTCCAAATAATCTCCTCCTCTATTTCATCGTCCTGCTTCTGTAATCATAATAAAACCTTGCTTTGTAATTTTATTGTCCTTTAAAGGGAAGCATATTATTAACACACACCTGAAAAGAGTAATCATGATATGACTTATGTATAAAAATAAATATTTCCATAAGAAAAGAAAAATAGCAAGGTCATAAAATTTTTTTATTTTATTTCTAGAAGTTTTCCATATTTATATTTTCGGATACTAAATATCTATAATTTAAGTTTTTAATAGCACATAAATTTAATTTGCTTATCTTCATAGGCTATACATATCTGTATTTCTCTATAAAAATATACTTATTTGTGAAGTAAGAAAAAAGACAATGTACAACTAAATTTTATAATGATGTATTTTCTTAACTTTTAATTATTTCTTTCAAAATTATTTAGATATATTACATGTTTTAAAATACAGAAAATGTTGACTACTTTTTTAAAATTAAAATTAAAGGAATAATTAAAATAATAACATGCATTTATGAGAATAAATCATTCCTCTGGTAAAAATCTCTATGAGCTGTGTTATCTTTCATCATTTCCAGAGTTAGTAACTTAAAATACAAGCAGACATTGAGCACATCGTGTGTCGACCAAATCAGAACCACTTTGCTTATTTTCTTAAATCTGGTGGCCACAAACGTTGGCCATGTTGAATCACGTTTTGCGATGTTTATAGTAAAAGTAATACCAGTTATACTGTGTTTAGAGTCTAAATTTTTGTTTAATTTATTTTTTTATAATAAATTTTAAATAATTTAATTTTTATATTTTAAATTAAAATTAACTTTTTTTCGACAATTGAATATCAAATCTTTTTTCATAAACAAACTTGCATATTATTATTATTAAGTTTTTAATTTGTCTATTATTGTAAATCTAAGAATAGTAAATCGTATCATCATATATTCATATCCATATAAACAAAAGAAAAATTTCTTAATACAGCTAAGCTAGCGTAACATGCCTGGCATTACCGAGTTATTATCTAAATAAATATAAACTCGAAAATGTTACACAAACCATGCAAATATATATATACTCACACACATTTCTTTTGTCTATATGAGATATTAAATTTATTCCAATACATATTACTTACAATATACAAAACTTTTTGTCTTCTAGAGTCTAACTTATAAGATTTGAGACTCAAATTCACAATTTTTTTTTCATCTCCATTTTATCACCCAAACAAAATCATGTCGACAATAAATATATATATTTATTCTGAAAAATTGGAAAAACATTATATTCAGGTCCCTCACCGTGTCTCTTTTTCTAGGTGGGGATAAAACTCCACTCAGTTACTTTCCTGGCAATTAGTCCAAGTCAAATATTGGAAAGGTTCAAAAACTAACAAAGAAGTAAACAAAATATCGATCAAAATCGGCTTAGAAAACACACCCTCTTATATATAGAAGGTTCGTATATTTAATAATTAGTGACAGCAGTTAACTACTTTTGCTTCTTAAAAAAAAATAGCTAAACCCAATTATTTAATATATCAGTATAATACTTGTACGCTACTTGTAAATTACTCAACTCTAATTTAAACTTTTAATCAAACGTGATTCATAATAAAAGCACCAACAAATAAATACCTATGGAATAATATAAAGTAATGCGATTTTGAGTTAGTTTATAACTTTATATACATGGAATAATATATAATAGTTAAATTTTATAAAAATAATTAAAAATATTATCTCTTTATTACACATAAAAGTATGAAACAAAACAACATTTGAAAAATAAATAGACATTTGTTAATAAAACTCATGTATCCATTTATAATATTTAAGTATTTAATTAATAAGTAAGAAGATATTAAATGTCAACTAAATAACAAATTAGAATAAAATAAACAAAATTGTATGACTTTGATGGTCTATCAATTGAATCCTAGTAACAATACCTATTATAACGACATATACTTAAATAATGATCTATTGTTTTATTCGTTTAAAAAAGGATAAATACGATTTTGGTCCCTAACGTTGAGGGTCAGAATCAAAATCGTCCCTCTTGTAATTTTGGATTTAAAATCGTTCTTAACATATTTTTTGTATTAAAATCGTCCTTTTAAATTTTTTTAGACAAAAATACCCTCCACTACCATCAGCACCTTTACCTCCATCACCACCACCACTTTTACTCCCACCACCACCATCACCTTTACCTCCACCACCAAGAAAAACAACATCAATAAAATCAACACAAATTCAACAAATCCAAAAATCAGAAATTCAACAAATCAACACAAATTTAACAAATCCAGAAATAAAAAATTCAACAAATCAACCCAAATTCAACGAATTCAACAACCAAATCAAAAAATAACAAATCAAAATCAGAAGCAGGCAATCACAAATACAGAAGCAGAGACAGTCATAGAATCAGAAACAGAAACTCAAGCAGAAGCAGATGCAAAAGAAGAAGATGCATTCAAGCAGAAGCAGATGCAGAAGAAGAAGATGCTGATGTAGAAGTCGAAGCTGCAGAAGCAGATGCAGCAGAAGAAGCAGATGCAAAACCACCGCTGCTGCTGTCCGAGAAGCCATCTCTTCTGCGAACCAAGAATGAGGTGAGAGAAGGCTGCAAAGGAGGGAACTGCTCTGCCCATCGCCGCCTGTGCTGCCAAATCCGTCACGGTCAACTGCCACAGGGTCGCCGTCAAGTTGTATCGGAGGAAGGGGCGCCGTTGCCGTGCCTCCATCGTCACTGAAGACGCCGGTGGTCGCCGCTGCCTGTGAGGGAGAACGCGTGAGGCGGTACTGTGAATAGGGATTCTGCCACCAGAGCTGCCCAGAACCCCCTCTTCCCGGCGCTCCCTCTCTCTTTCCCCTCTTCTTTCTTTTTTTTTATAATTTTATAAATTTTTTTATTATTAAAATAGAGGGTATTTTTGTAATAAAATTAAATTTTTTTTAACAAAGGACGATTTTAATACAAAAAAAACACGTTAAGGATGATTTTAAATCAAAATATACATCAGGGACGGGCTCCATTCCAACCCTCAACGTGAGGGACCAAAACAATACTTATCCCTTTAAAAAACCTAATACTATATATTTTTTTTTAAATTAACCCATCAAATTAAATAAAAAAATCCTAAATGCGACTCACGATTATCTCAAAAAACAATGAGACCTTAAAAAAAATTTGATCTTTAATCTTTATTTTTATGAGACTGATTAATCTTTCTGTCAATATTTTCTCTATGTATTAATAAAATTGAATAAAGTTACATAAAATGTTAAATTGTTGATTTATCCATTAAAAATCAATCAAGACTAATATTTTTTTCTGTTGAAAATCTCATTATCTTTTAATAATAATGGTCAAGACTATTTAATTTTTTATTAATTTTTTTAAATACATTAGCTAAATTTATTATGTAAAACTAAAAAATATTAATAATTTTTAAATTATTTTTATAAAAATATATTAGTAATTAATATATCCAAGGTAGACAGAATCGCGAGTTGATTCGCGGAAACGTACGAGTTTACGTTTCTACTCTCTCTTTCCGTCGCGCTTCTACTACTCGAGTCACTGAAGTTGGTTATGAATAGAAACGCCGGGAAAAATCGCAGAGTCGTCAGAATCGCAGTTTTGCAGGCAATCTACGGTTGGAAAAAAAAGTTAGACCAAAACTTGGTTTTGCTGTGCAATACAGAACCCACTTGAATCCCAAGCATAATGTGCTGAGAAGGTGTTAGAACCTTCGATTTTCCTCTATTTTTTCCTCTCAATTGCTTCTGATGTGTGTAACCCACTATGCCTTTTTTTTCTATTTCATTATTTCAATAGGGGTTATTCTATTAGAAGAGAGATAAGGATATGTCTGGAAAAAAAATTATTATTTTGAACAAAAACAATAAAAAGAAGTAAAGAGTTGAAATGGTGGTGTGAGAAATGAAAATTTTGAAGAAAAGTAAAGATGACAGAGGGCAATCGAGAAGAGAGTGGCGATGGACCTGAAATGATTAATAAATCTGGTTTATTTTTATTTTATTTTTCTTTTGAAAACTTTAAACTTTTTTCCTTATTCTTTTCGTTTTGAAGTCAATTTTTTTTAATGAATATCTTAGGGCTGTCAAACGGGCTAGCCCGGCCCATTTAGGCCCAGCCCATTAAGTCCATGGGTTAAACGGGTTGGTCCATTTAAGCCCGCTTTGTTCGTGGGCCAAAATTTTTTAGCCCGGACCGTTTATAGTCAGCCCGATGGGTTAAACGGGCCAGCCCGTTTATCATTTTATTTTATTTTTTAAAAATATTTTGACAAAAAATACCACTTTTAGGTCAAAAACCATTTAAAAATTTTTTTTTTTAATTGATGGGTCGGATTTTCGGGTCGGATTGGAAAAAATATTAGCTAAAAGTGTTACTTTTTTTTTAAAAAATGAAAAAAAATTAAACGGGCCACCCGTTTAGCCCGCGGGCTAGCCCGTTTAACCCGTCATTTTTTTCGGGTTAATCGGGTTCAGCCCGTTTAGCCCGAAATTTAAACGGGCTTAATTTTAGGGGCAAAGCCCGCCCATTTAAACGGATAAACGGACTGACCCGATGGGTTTAGCCCATTTTGACGGCCCTAGAATATCTCTTATTGATTTTTTTTATATCCTTTATTTATTATTTACTTTATTGCTTTTAGTTAGACGAGCTTAGCCAATTTTTTTTTGTCCAAATGGTGTTTTGGGCTTATGGCATATACATATGATATAATTATGAATTATTAAATTATTTTTTGTTAAAATTAATTTGAGAATTAGTTATAAAATTTATTTTATTCGTTAATCTTTTTTATATTTTTTTTATAATTTACGAGTTATGTTTACGTTTCGTTTTACGATTTTACGAATTACGATTTTATCATAGTCGACCGAATTAAAGTAAAAACTACGAATTTACTACATTGAATATATCGCATAAATATATTTTAAAAAGATAATGATAGAACTAACCAATTTTATGAAAATTAAATATCAAAAGTTAAAAGAAATATCTTTTTATTTAAAAATGTTATAATCCTTAAAAAAATTATTAGAGAATGGGTTGGATATTCAATTAAATTACATTACAAAATATATACATAGCGGACTCCATCGTCTAGGCTCAAGAAGGGACTTTTCCCAAAAATAGCATCTATGTTTATATTTTAGAAAAAATTTTAAGTATATTAAAAATATTAGTATTTTAATTATTTTAACCGTTAATTTTAATTAACATGTATTATATATATTTTTTATAATTAAAATTAATAAACGATTAAAATAACTAAAATATGCATATTTTTGACACATTTAAAATTTTTCCTATAAATTATAGCGACAAAGATTGATATTTTTCATGCGGTACCATAACTATACTTCTAGTCTTGTAGGACCGGATGGAAGACTTATTCCGTTATTGTATTTAAATAATAATATATGATAGATGTATACTAAAATTAAATTAAAAATAATATTTAATTTTTTAAAATACATTTCATTCTTTAAAAATAAAAATGTAATATTTGGATATTTTACATGTTATATTAGAGATGAGTTGTTTATCATGTATGCAATTTGATTTGTGATGTTATTATATTGGTGTTAATGTGTGTATAATAATAAATTAATGAAAGTGCAGGCTGGCACAGCATGAGCATGGTAGTGTCAGCTTCCGCATGTGATGTGTGAGAGCGAGACTGAGAGGTGAGAGCATCACATTCTCCGTTCCCCAAAATATCTCAGCATCGACTTTAACCCACTCTCAATACGTTGCAACGCGCTTTACCATAACTAGCCTGTGCCCCACCCACCCATTCACACCCTCATTCTTCGCTGGTGTTTTGCTTCTTAAGCATATTCTTTCCACCTTGGTTGGTTACTTTCTAAATCGTTTAATTTAATATACAAGTTATAAATAAATCTACCTAGGAGATCCCAAGCATTTTTCCCCGAGAGAGAGAGAGAGGGAGAGAGAAAAACGGGGTTTTAGGTTCAGATTCGGCGTTCCTGCCGCCCCCTTTCTTTCTCATTCTCTGCCTTGCCGCCGCACACTCAATCTCATTCACCGCTACACCTCCTTTCTTCTCTGTTCTCTGTTCGCTTTCTCGACCCCCTGCTGATCTGATCCATCTTCTCCACTTTAGAACTTCAGGTACATTGAATTCGGTTTCGTTGTTATTTCAGTTATTCTGATTCTCAAACTGAAATTTGCTATTAATTAGGAGGAGGCTGTTATATTTGTTAAGAATTAGGATGCTGATGTTATCATGATTACGAAACTGCTTATGCTTATATTTAAAACATGCGTTATGGATATATATATCACTTTGAATGCTGATCTTTAGCGCAAGTTTATTTATTTATTTACATGATACTGTGGCAGGAGAGTAAAGGAGTTTGACAACCATGGGCATAGTTTTGGCTTCATCATCATCATAATCAATATCAATATTAGGATCAAGATCATGCAGGTTGTTGAGAAGAAGTACATGACCCCGGAGGAGCTGAAGGAGCATAACAAGCCAGGGGACTTGTGGATTTCGATCCAGGGGAAAGTCTACAACGTCACAGATTGGGCCAAGGATCACCCTGGCGGTGATGTTCCCATTACAAACCTTGCTGGCCAGGACGTAACCGATGCGTTCATCGCTTATCATCCTGGCACAGCGTGGCAATATCTCGACAAGTTCTTCACCGGCTACCACCTCAAAGACTTCAATGTCTCTGAGGTCTCCAAGGATTACAGGAAACTCTGGGTCGAGTTTGTGAAGATGGGGCTATTTGAGAAGAAGGAACATGTTACTCTATACACACTGTCTTCAGTTGTTGTCATGTTTGCCATTGTGATCTACGGTGTCTTGAGCTGCACTAGCGTCTGGGCTCATCTGGGATCTGCCCTTTTGCTTGGTTTGCTTTGGATGCAGAGCACATATGTTGGACATGATTCTGGACACTATGAAGTTATGTCAAGCCGCCAATACAACAAGTTTGCACAGATCCTTTGTGGGAATTGCTTGACTGGAATAAGCATTGCATGGTGGAAGTGGACTCACAATGCACACCACATTGCTTGCAATAGTCTTGACTATGATCCTGATCTACAACACATTCCGGTTTTTGCCGTGTCTTCACGGTTCTTCAGCTCTATGAAATCTTACTTCTATGGTAGATACCTCAAGTTTGATGCTCTGTCTAGGTTCTTGGTGAGTTACCAGCACTGGACTTTCTACCCGGTGTTGTGCTTTGCAAGGGTAAACCTTTACCTTCAGACATTTCTGCTATTGTTCTCGAGGCAGCGTAATGTCCCGGATAGAGCTTACAACATAACTGGAATCCTTGTGTTCTGGACTTGGTTCCCACTCCTTGTTTCATGCTTGCCAAATTGGCCGGAGAGAGTGATGTTTGTGGTTGCAAGTATGGCTGCATGCTCAATTCAGCACCTCCAATTTTGCCTCAACCATTTTGCGGCAAATGTGTATGTTGGGCCGCCGAGTGGGAACGATTGGTTCGAGAAGCAGACGAGTGGGACACTGGATATCTCTTGCTCATCTTGGATGGATTGGTTCTTTGGTGGGTTGCAGTTCCAGCTTGAGCACCATTTATTTCCAAGATTGCCAAGGGCACAATTGAGGAAAGTTTCACCATTGGTGATTGATCTTTGCAAGAAGCATAATTTGCCTTATAGGAGTTTATCTTTCTTTGAGGCCAATCTATGGACTCTAAAGACCCTAAGAACTGCTGCATTGCAAGCCAGGGACCACACTATCCCTCCCCAGAATTTGCTATGGGAGGCTTTCCACACTCATGGTTGAAGACAGCATAGTTGACAATTGTGACTTCTCTGGAGCATATTATCAAACACCTTGTGGTGTTAGTTTTATTTGCCCCTTGTTTTCTGAATTGGGCAATTGGAGCGAGATTAGGATTATACGTCTATCGGGAATGTATCAAATTATGAGCGATGATTCATTCAATAATAAAATCTTTTCCTTTTATGAATGTAGTTAGTTAGAAGAAAGTGAAAAAAATTGGCGGGTTTTGCTAATTCTACACAAGAAGACAAATACAATAATAAGAACAGTAAGGGCAATGCAAATTAAGATAGATTCCCACTTGTTAACGTGATAAGATAAGTATTCGTAAACGATGGAGTGGTCATTTCCATAAATTTGGGCAACTAATCAACTACACTCCTTTATTTAATAGAAACAAATGCTCAAGAATATCCAATGATGCTGTAGTATTTGACTATTTCCAATACTTAGTACATTCGAAGTCTTAATGTGGAAGAAACTTAGCAGATATTTATTTGAGATTGCGGTATACTAGTCTTTGGAATTGGTCCATGGCCATTGGGATTACTGGTTTCAGATCCCTGACTTATCAAACGTATATTGTTACTGGTTTTCCTATTCATTCCCCTTTTAAAAACAACCAATGATTTTATTTTGCTTTATTATGTCTGATGTTTGCAATAAACAAATTTTTCTTTAAACATATTTGTGTTTAGTTTTTTTTATCGCATTATTCATAATTCTTTATTTCTTTTAGATATTTCTCTCTAATTATTTATCTATTTTTATCTAATGTGCTCTCCTGGTTGAAATGTTTTGTTGATTTCCTCAGAACGTTTTTCTTGAGACAGAAAAATAGAATTTCATTAATGAAAATTACAAGTACAAACAATTATAAGTTCAATATCACAACACTACAGATTATTATAAATCATCAAAAAGCATGCAGGGCATAGTGGCATAGTGGCATACCCTTTAATCCCTGTATAGGTATTTAGGTACATATAATACCATATTTCATTCTTGTACCCGAACTTTTGCTTAAACTCAACTCTTAGAATTGCAACCAAATTCTATACATAGTTACATACACTTCTGGACCTATGTTTGTTCAAATTAGTCCCTTCAAAGTTGTTGTTGTTTTTTTTTTTTTTGGACCGGGAAAGTTGTTGTTTTACATTAGCCGACGACAACACATACTTTTCTGTTTGACGATATTTTGTTTGAATTTTGGCCCACAAAAAAAATTGTTGAGAGGCAACGGACTCAATTCAATTAGTGGGCTACAGTAGAACCTAAGGCCCGGATTTCTTATAACTGGTATCCAATAATTCAAGGATCTATATAACAAAATCAACAACCATTCAAGATTCAACACAATAAGGGTGCTACCGTGCTAGTAATATTGAGAATATTTTACCAAATATATATATATATATATACACTGAGAATATTATTCACCCGAAAGAAAAAAAAGAAAAACATATTGAGAATATTATCTCTACCCGACTACCCATGATAGACACATTTTATACCTCACAAGCCAGAAAAAAAGAGACATTTTAATACCATAGAATAATTAAGAATTTATCTCTCTACCAAAGAATTAAAAAGAGTTAATAATCAAAATCGTCTCTAAAAGATATTTCGATATCCATTTTCATCCTCAAAAGATAAAATTAATCAAATTCGTCTCCAAAAGATAACCAACTTGATCGTATTAGTCCTTCCATTATCTCCTGCGTTGAGGTGGCCAACGCTCACTGACATGGCTTTTAACTGCCAGTATGGCAGCTTAATGTACCCTCTTGTTAATAATAAGATAAGTTTATTAGATTAATTCAAATCACTTCCTAAATCTATGAACTCTAATCCCAAATTCAACCATTGAAGCAATTCAAAAACTTCCTCAAAAGAAAGACGTCATAGTCTCTGAGATATAGAACTTTCTTCTATTCACCAGGAATTTTTATGTTTTGGTCTTTTTAGACACTTATTGCAAAAACAACACAATAAAGGGGGAATACCATTGAAGTCTTTCCTCATAAATTATGAATTCTAATGAAAAAAAAAAAAATTTCTCCCTTTCTTGTAAATATGTATGTGTGCTTATCCTGCCATTCCGAATGTGTCCACTCTTGGCTCAAAGGTTCCAATAACCATGCTAAAACTTCTTGCTGCTGTTGAATCCTGTGCAATTAAGGAATAACAAGAAAATGTTAATTGATATCTTGACTGACTTTACACCAAAATGAAAGGAATATTGATAGAATTATCTGTTATATCCGATTATTACCCAGAAACAGAAGCCATCACAAGAAAAGCTTCACCTAGAAGATTATGCTCTCCTCGAAGCAAACAACCTTCCCTTTGCAAACATCCAATGGTATTGGCAATGCCCTGCATATAACATTGCAAGAGTAAATAAACACACTAGATCTCCCAAACTATGCTATGGACATCAGAGCACTTTCAACTTAAGATTATATGAAATTTTGTAAATGTATTAGAAAGCCAGGATATTCTGTTAAGATGCAATTATCCTTTCAGTCAAGTTTCACAAGAACTAAAGTCAAACAGATGTATGAATGATGTTAGATTAAAAACAAGAATATATGACAAATTTGTCAAAGAGAAACCAACTGAACATCTAATTCAATATTTTATAACTAATAACTAACTACCTGTTCAAGATAGAAAGGAAGTATGCTGCTATCTCCAACAATACTTTGCAAGTTAGAAGCGCCTAGTGACACCATATTTTCACATATAAATTCCACAAATGCATATTAACCATCATCTATAGATTCTAGATTTGAGCCAGATCTGTACAAAAACTCAAAATCTTGAGGAAGAGAGACAAGAGTACCAAAGCAACCAATGATTGAATTTGGGATTAGGGTCCATGGACTTAGGAACTGATTTAAATTGATCTAATAAATTTATCTTATCAGTAATAAGAGGGTACACTAAGCGAGTGCCATGCTGGTAGTTAACAGGCCATGTAAGCGAGCGTTAACCACCTCAGCGCAGGAGATGACGGAAGGACTAACGCGATCAAGATGGTTATCTTTCAGAGACGAATTTTATTAATTTTATCTTTCAGAGACAAAAATGGAAGTCGAGGTATCTTTCAGGACCATTTTGACTATTAACTCGAATTAAAATAGAAGAGCAACAACAAAGCAAAGAGAATAATATAACAAGATGCCTAAGATTCTTAGGCTAAGAAGTAAGAACTAAGCAGCGTGCCACTTCACACAAATAATGACCGACAGACAAAAACAAAACTGTGATCCATGCACAAAGAAGTCATTATCTTTCATAATACTTGAATCTAACTAACAAGAGAACATCATGAATCGGCTCCCTTGACAAACAGGACCTGTATCTTGTTGAGCAGCATCTGCAACATTGTCAGACAACCAAACCATCTGATTGAAGGCTTTAGGTATCAAATTTGAATGATGGCCATTTAAGTCAAATTCTTTGATAATATAACAAAATTAAAGCACATAAATTGGACTTTGATCCAAAATTTTAGTGATAATAGGGCATGGTTCCTCCACTTTCATTGGATGCTATCAGTAACAAGAAGTAAAAACTTAATCCGAAAAACATGTTAGAACTTCCTCACACCCAAAGACATTTGTCCGAATTGTGATGCAGATAACAATGAAGAAACAGCACCTGGAGGGGGAAAAACAAATCAATATACATTGAAAATCAATGGAGCTATTAAAGGGCAAGTTTCTCACCTAGTTTATAAAGATACAACATCTGGGTCACTGTAACTCAAACTAAAACAAAAGAGTTCACCAATTCTAGGCAAGATACCGATACAGTTTTCTGTCATTTTCATCCCTCTCCAAAAAGTCCCGTTCAATCAGGGACTCTATCCGTTTCTTTACCTCGGTTGGGTTCGCAAGAAATCGTGATTGCAACTGCTTTGTGACCTCGGCTATAAGGTTATTATGATCAAGTTGCTTCCTAGATTTCATGATCCTCACTATGGCTGCTTCAATCTGTGGCTTCCGGTCCTCCTCCACTCTCTGTCGAGTTTCCTGTTTCTCAGGCTCCGATTCCTTTTGTGCAACTACAGTTCCTATTTTCACCTTGTATAGTTTGCTACTGAACTTGTCATTAACAAAGAATGCATCATCCTCCCCAACATCTTTACTCATAGGCTCTTTCCTAAGGACATTTCTTCCTTTAACTAAAGCCAACGATTGCAGGCATCTCTTAAGATCTGAAGCAGGAATCTCAGTCGCTTGCTCAATCTCCTTGTAGCTAAGTCTGTCCGCATTATTAAAAAGCATAAGAACACACATTTGGTAAGTGGATACGTTTAGCTCATGCTTCTGACCTTTCCCAAAGGTTGCTTTTAAGTCTGCAGTGCCCATATTAGTTTGCCAGGACAATCTCCGGCCGGTGTGGGTTCCGAGGTAATATGATCGAAACTTCTCACAAAGGGCAGACATTTCGGCTGGCAGGTTGCACGTAACACTGGACTGAGTTGGCCACGACCCAGTTGTCAGGACCTGTACAGTAAGTGTAGGACCATCAACAAGTTCGGGGTGGCTGGCATAAAAGCCCTGCATAGTGTCCTGGGAGGTTTTCATGTCTGTAAACATGCCCTCTAATTTGGATGTAAACTGGTAACCACATTCCGTCTTGAGCTTAACTATGAGACTTCTCTCTGCATCATCAGAAACGGTTTTTCCTGACAGAAGTCGCTTTGCCAGATGCTGTTTGTAATACTTCTCAAAAACATCCTTTTCTTGCAAGTAACGGAATAGCATCATCACCTTGTCAAGGGTAACCTCTACATCATCCTCACTAACCCCTTTCAGACCTTTACGAAGTTTATCATCAACAAACAGCGAAATAAACTCTGGAGATCGAGGGTTCAAGTTAATGAAATATTCAAAGGAGGAATTCAAAGCATTCTGGAAAGATTTGTCATTGTTAAATGCAAAGTTGATAATCTTGTCATATTTGTCCTTCTCATCTAAGAGCCTCTGCACGAATTCTACAGGATCCTTCAACCTTTCAGGATCATTAACAAGCTGCTTGCCGGTTTCTTTGATGTGTTCAGTCATGACTTCTCGAATTTTTGAGAGACCATCGGGAACACGACGGAACAAATTATACATTCTACCCAAATCATCATATTTATCATCAGAAAACATGTGTACCAATCCAGAATTCTCCATATGGATTAATCTAAGCATGTGATTTTCAATCATCTCCTTCTCCACCACATTAGTGATCTTCTTTTCAGTCCTGGGATCCAAGTAATGGCTCACTCTATCTATTTCTTCATTCAGACGCCTCTCAGCTTTCTTCAAATAATCACCACAATCGCAACACTCAATGAATTTCTGGGATTCTACCCGGTAGAACTCAGCTGAAACATGAAGAAAATGCAGTTCAAATTCATGCACATAAACAGAAGGACCCAAATCCACGAGCATCTTTGTTATATTTCTCATTATCCCTCTATCAATAACATCCCCAGTGCGTTCACTATGTACTAATTCCAGAAGTGTGTTCAGTAACCGATTCCTGATCTGATTGGAATAAATAACGATTTCTCTCCAAAGGTTCAAGCCGAGTTCATGAACAGGGGTCTTCTGGGTGCTTGGTATATAAGTCCTGTCCATGTACATAAGTATGTCTCTAATCATTTGCAATGCCTTATTATGATCATTCCATTTTCTGTTCAGTTCTTCCAGAAAGGAACCTCCTTGAGCAGCTTCAACAGATTTGGCTATTTCTTTTAGATGTCCAGTCATGGTAGCAACCAGTCCTGAATACAGCTTCTCACCGAATTTGTGAAGCACCATATTGTATGCATTTCTAAATCCACACACAAATAGAAGGGTGATATTAAAAGAACTATCGATTTTCCTTATGAAAACCAAAAAGATATAAACACATTTTTAGTCCCTCCAATACATGATAAAAAATCCAACCCATATTTGTCATACACAAACATGCTGTACACTTCACTACGCCCAAGAGAGTTACTACTTAGGCAATACAGAATCCATGCTTAATCACCATGTGACATCACTTTGATTTTCAAAACTACCATTTGATGAGCTATCAAAACTACAAAAAAAGAAAATAAGAAAGGGCAAAGACAACGAGTCTAACTACAGGTACTGACAAAAGGGCACAGCCAAAGTCATGATTAGTGAATTGTAATAACAACATATATCAACATCTATGTAGCTCACCCTCAACAACTAAATGTTTGAGAGCGAAATCGGCATATCATAGCACTACATGCATAAATAGAACAAAAAACAATGAATTTATTTCTAAGGTAAATCATCGTTTGATGAACATTCCTAATGCTGAGTATGTGAACAGGCAATAGACAATACCTTAATCTAAACATGAACAACACCTCTATGAGCAACATCCCTAATCCCCAATCTCCTCTAGTTTTGTTTTTTTCTTTTATACATAATAATAATAACTAGAATCATATAATCATCAAGAGGAACTCAGTACCTTATCTACATAATACGCATCAATCATTTAAGGCATACATAATAATAAAAAAAGAAACCAAAATTATTTTAAGGGGAAAGGGAAGAAATTGGGGAGAAAACCTGTAAAGCTCTTCAAAGCTGAGACCACTGGCGTTGTGATTGTAAATCTCATGAATAGCATGTTCGAGAATCTTCCATGTCTTGTCGGCATATTTCGGATCTATGACAACCCTATGCTTGAAAGCTTCTATCTGAAAATTTCTCTTCCTCTGGTTACTCATCTTCTCCCACTTCCCCCCCAAAAGTCGAACCTTTCCTGCGACCCAAAACCCTTCCCTCTTCAGATTTACTCAAACCCCGAGATCGATGAGGTTGCACCAGAAATGAGCATGCAAAGAAATCGGGTCAAAAAGAAAAATTGGATTCTTTTTCTCTGTCTCTCTTTAAAGAGAAATTTATGGATGTTGATGAATCATTGGGCAGGATTTAATAATAAATTGATTTTGGAAACTTTGAATGATTGGACTTTTTTTTTTCGGGTGTGTGTCGGAGATGAAGAAGATGATGATGATGCTGATGATGGGACCCTTGGGCTTGGGTGCTGTTGTTTCTCGAAATTGTGGTTTATAATGGCGAAACGACCTAAAACGAAACGAAACGTTTCTTCTGGGAGTTTCGCGTTACACTTATGTTATTCTTGTGTTGTGTGTGTTAATACTTAATTCACTAATACTACTAGTGATTCAATTCATTACATAGGCACTTGGCAGCATTACATTCTAAGCAATTCTCATTTTTTGTTCCTAAAAATATTGCTAGTAATTGTGCAAGAGAATTTTACTTGGTTTACAAATGGGAATTTGTATTAAAAATATAAATTTTATTAAACACTGTTTTAAGAGGAATAATTAAGAAAGTAAAAAATAAAAAGAAAGTATTTTTAATAATTTTTTTGTTAAGTATCTTTAAATAGTATTTTTAAGACACTTATATTCAACACTCAAAAAATATATCTATACTTATATTTTGTATATATAATAAGAATGTAGGAAGGATTGGTGTCTAATTTTTATTTTTAAATATTTGTTATTATATATACATTTTTGTTACTTTCAATACTTAAATCCAACACCTTTCAATTAAGTTATAGATCACTTGTCATTTCAACTAATTTTTTTTATTGATTTTATATACAATAAATAAACGAGTGAATTAATAAACACTTTACTACTAAATAATGCACTAGTATATATGTAATATAAGTTTCCATATATTTATTACATTAAAAAACTATTAAGAAAAATGCTCATACTTTGATTCGTATCATTTTTCATCGTTCGATCAATGTATAACCTCTTAAGTAGTAAACTAGCAAAGATAAAGCATACTTACATACCCAAAACATTATATACAATAAATAAAGATATATAATTAATAATATTTATATTTATAAGAGAGTGTAAATTATTTTTCTAATTTAATTAATATAATTAATTTTTTTATAATTAATTATTTTTTTATTTAATTATACTAAAAGTTAATTCTAAATTTAATAGAAATCACATCCCAAAAATTTCTCTCTCATTATTATTATATACATTTATAATTTGATCATTTTTTCTCTCAAATAAAAATTTTAAATTTTTATATTTTCAATTTTAAAAAATCTTAAATTACCTCAAAATATTTTATAAAAAATAAAAAAATCTTAAATTTGATAAATTTTTATTTTGTTAAAAATTAAAAATATCTAAAATTATTGGTTCATGACTTACAAAATAAAATAATAAATGATAATAAATTAACACCAATTTATTGATTATGAATATTATATATATAATTATAAATATTATACGTATAAAAATACGGATGTTAAATTAGAGAATTTAACAACTTCTGTTATACAACTCATATTTTACATATAAACTATTATAAATTAAAAAATAAAAAATAAAATCTAAACAAAAAGTAAGAAATAAAATTTTAAAAGTAATTATTAACTCGTCATATTAAAATCAATAAATAAGCATATGTATAAATAATAAATAAAAAATATTAAATTATGACCCTTTGATGTACATGTAAGATAATCTAAAATATATAACAAGACACATAGTTTAAAATTTAGTAATATTAATTATAAAAATTTGTTAATTATGAATATTATATATGTATGAAATTATGAATGTTATGAGTATGAAATTATGGATGTTATAATATAAAATTTTAAATATTATGTGTATTTTACCTAATTATGAATATTATGTGTATGAATTTTTGGATGTTATGAATAAATTTATAAATTGAATAAATTAATTTAGGTATTTAACATTTTCTTTTTCAAATCTAATTATAGTAAAATTTAAAAATATATATGAATAAAAATAAATCATTTTCACATTGAAAAACATGAAACAAAATTTTAAATTATTTAAAATTAAATAATATTAATCGTAAAAATATATTAGTTATAAAAATTATGTGTATGAATTTATAGATGTTATATAATAAATAAAAAATGTGTTTTTGTTATTATAATATAAATTAACTATCATAAATATAAATGATGTGTATTCATTTAATAAAAATATAAATTAATAAATGTATGTATTTATAATATGTTATTTAATATATGCCATTAATGCTTTTATATACATTAAATATTACAGTAAAAAAACATAGGCGCGTGCGTGAAAGGATTACAATTAAATTTTATTCATCTCGTTAAATAAAGTTAAAAACGGAAAATTTTAGCTGATTTTGGTCCTAAATTTGGTTCCAAACTTTTTCCTTATAACTAGATTACTGATAATTGA
This sequence comes from Arachis duranensis, assembly GCF_000817695.3. Taxonomy (NCBI): domain Eukaryota; kingdom Viridiplantae; phylum Streptophyta; class Magnoliopsida; order Fabales; family Fabaceae; genus Arachis; species Arachis duranensis. The sequence goes on from NC_029774.3 coordinate 126,578,491, forward strand.
ATTTGAATCTATATTTGTGATGTCTAATTAATAAATGCACAAAGAGTAGTCGGTGTTCATGATTAAGGCTCAGTTTGGATAAATAACTTAAATAAATTCTTTTGAAAAAGAAGGTTAAAGTATAAGAACTTTTATTAATAGTAGCTTATAAATAAGTTATTTTGTATTTGGATTTTTAATTATAGAAGTACTTATTTTAAAATTGTAGCGTTTGGATAAATAACTCAAAAAATATAATTTTTTTGACATAAGAAAATGGATATTAAATTTTTTTAAATTGTTTAGACTCATAATTTAAACCAGTCTCTTTCAAGAATTTTATTTTTAAATTTGCCCAACCAACTTTGTTAAAATGTGTTCCAGGTCTATTTCGAGCCACCATCTCTTCTTTACATATTTTCATGAATATAATAGTATTTCGTTCATTCCAATCAGCTTTAAATTTTCTTCCGGACTTGCCACTTTCATGAATTTGTTGGGGAAGAACATAAAAAAAAGAAAATTATAAAACTAATTATAAAAATAATAGCAAGTTGTATAAAAATAAAATCACATATAAAAAAAATAAAATTAAAATCACATATAAAAAAATAAAATTAAAACTAAGATTTCATAGCATACAAAATATTCAATACAAATTTAATAATAAAAATAGAATGATAAAATGATAAAAAAGAAATACCTGGAAGGAATATATGCTGGTTCAGATGGAACAGAAGATGGTGGTGAAGGGTCAATACTTCCAACAGATGAATCATTACGTGAAAATGGTGGTGGAAGGCCAACACTTCCAGTAGATGGAACATTGCGTGTGAGGATGATGGTGGAAGGCCAGTGCTTCTAGAAAATGGAGGGTGGAGGGCCAGTATTTCCAGCAGAAACAGGAAACATTTTTTCACAGAATCAAGAACAAAAGTAAATTTTTTTTGTTTTGAAATCAATTTTTTTTACGGAAATAATAAAATGACTTATCAAAAAAGAGAAAGTCATATATTTCTACTTCTTTCAAGAACTATGAATTAATTTTTCGAAAAGTTAAAAGCTTTTCTTAAAAATAGTGCCAAACACACTTATAGTAACTTTTCATAATTCAAAAATAAAAAAAAATAACTGTTGTGGGTTCCAAACGGGCTTTAAATAGCTAATGACATGAAGTATGAAATTGTACCTTTCCAATTTTTTATTAAATATCTTTTTTTATATATTTTTTATTTTATTTAAAAAATATAAAATGAGAAATCATACTTTATCAAATATTAAAAAAAATTTGAGAGGAACGATTGCTATGTAACACTAAGCAAACGAAATAATTTCCGTAGGACATGTAAAGGCTAAAACATGTTCTGCCTCTAACAATGAATCTATTCCATGACTCGCTAAACATAGTTAAGCAAGCAATTGAGATTCATATTTCTGCTTAGCTGTAACATAATGAGGCTTAACAAGCAACTAAATTCCTCCTTGCTTTAGCTACCCGCAATTGTTGAATTTAGTTTAATGGATTTTCCTCGTTCATGAAGAAACTTTGTTGCTTGACACAAGTCATGATAATGATAAAGATTTAAAGAGATTAAATTAAGAATTGTTTTAATAAATATATTAAAAATTTAAAATTTTTATATTTTTATAAAAAAATTTAATTGATAATCGTAACATTTATCTTTTTATCTTAAAAATAGATGTTAACTAAATTCAATAAATAAAGATAAATATTAGAAAGTTATTAAAATTTATTGTTTTTGACTATTATTTAATCATCAACTCAATTTTTTTAATCTAATTCGTTTAGTTTAGTCCAATAATATATTTTATCCTATACTTTAAAACATTGATAGCTGACTAATGGTTAAAAATAATAAATTCTAATCATTTTCTAGCATTCGTTATAAATAAATAGAATAAAATAATATGAATTATTCAAATAATTTGTCTAAGATATGGATCAAATAGTATAATAATCTCCCAATTTCATCTAGAAATATCAGATTCCAGTCTAACATTGGAAAAAAAAAAAAAAGCACGGCTCACATTTTGTCCTGCCATCATAATTTGTGAGTAAATATCCATAGTAGTCCCTAAGATTCGTGCAAATACCCAATGTAATTCTTAAGATCCCGATTTTTCCATTATAGTCCTCTAGATAGAGCTTCGAGCCCCTAAAGTAGTCCCTGGGCATATTTCTGGTGATGAGTCATCATTGGAGCGCTGATGTGGACTCGGTTCGCCACGCTGGAGGGGTCCCAAACGTCGTCGTTTTGGTTTGACGCCCTTGATAGCCAAAAACGATGCCATTTTGACGTTATTTAGCATGAAAAACAGTTTTCTCTCCAATACAAACTTCATTCGTCTCTTCTTCTTCCACCCTCAGTCTTCATCTTCGTCTCCTCATCAATGGTGTAACCGTAAGGTTCTAATCACTTGGTTGAAAAAGTTGAGAGAAGAAGAAGCAAGAGGTTTTCGTTCTTTCCCTCCGTCACCAGAAGCAAGAGGCTCCGACTTTGTGATTAGAATTCTCCTCCCTTTTTTTTTACTTTGCATTTTTTGATTCAGTGTTGGTTGATGATATGCAAGTTGTTAATGTGTTTGAGGTTCGGGAGTTTTGGTGTCGTTGTAGTGTCTAGGGTTTGAAGGTTGGCCGGGGTTTGTAGGGTTGCTCTATTTAACCCGAATGAAACAGGGATATCATAAACGATGTATGCAGGAATAGTTCAAAATGTGTTCTTGAGGTGTTGATGTTATTTTTTTTATAATGCATTAGTAGGCTTTCAAATTATGCCTGTATTAAGTAAAAACTTTAAATTTCTTGCAGATGAAAGAGAGGTTGGACATCATATTTCATAATGGGAGTGACTTCAAAAAGAATGTAGAAGGGATTATGATTTATTCTCCAGACAACAAGGCCTGTTTAGGTTATCTAGACACTAACACTTTAGATGTCTTCTTCATACGGAACTACCATAAGGAGCTTGGGTACAATGACAAAAAGCATTGCTGGTGGCATGTTCCTGAAAAAGGCTTGGATAATGTGTTGAGAAATGTAAACAGTGACAAAGAGATAAGAGAGATGGTGAATTGTGCTAGGACAAATGAGAAAATAATTGATGTATATTTCGAGTATGGAGTATCAGTGTCGGAGGTGTTAGAGGGAGGTAACAGAGTTGTGTACTTGGATGAAGATGGTGGAGAGTGGTGTAATGCTAAAGATACTGATGTTAGTCCCCAACTGATTGAGACTCATGCACTCATAGTTGCTTCCACCCCGAAGGTTGTACCATCACACTCCAAAATCAAAATTTACACTACATTTGAAGTCACACAGCCACCACTAGTGTCAAGGACAGCTGGAGACCTTTACATGCAGTTTCTGTGGTGAAAAGGGACATACGAAAAGAGGCTGCAAAAAGAAAAGGGATGCTGATGCTGCCGTTGCTATCGAGGCGGCTAAGAAGAAGAAAAAGGATCAGGATATCCTGCGCCTGAGCAGCCTATTGAGTAGCCCCAAGACGGTTGTCGCCAAGCAAATGTAAAAAGTAATCCCGTAGAAATCGAGATAACTAAGCCTATTGCTTATGAGTAAGAGGATTCTCAAAAGATAACTAAAATTTTATATCTTTAGGCTTTTATTATTTTCGTGGATCAATTATACTTAATGCCAACTTTTTCTCATATAGAATTCTGGACTGAAAAGACCTTCGAAACTGTCACCAAGAAGAAGATCCTCTCTGCCGCCAACCTCACCAACAGTGAACTCCTTGTAGGGTACATCTTCAGCAACAGCTACAAAGTTTGTCAACTTGATGAAGTTCATCCCAATGCCAGGATTTAAGCCACCAAGAAAGAAGAACTGAAGACTTTAGATAAATCTATTTAGGAGTTTCTGTTTTGTGTAATTAGTCTTTTCCCTCGTACAATGACTAGATGGTGAATTGTGATCCAAAGGCCATTTTGAGATGCCTTTCTTTTGATGAAACTACAGATAGCAGCATTCATGTTCCTTGGCTACCTTTTATCTTTGTCTTTTGTTGGTTTTTGATAAACAATGGAATTTATCTTAATACACTATGCTTTGTGGTTTACCAATCACTTTTCTTGCCTTATTCGGCCTTTACTGATTACGGTTCATTTCATGCACAAACATAAATAACAACAATTTCATAGTTAACAACATTTTCATTCCATCAACAAGCAGTTTTTTTACATCTGTTGCTAACAGGGAATCCTAAACCACCAACTCATTCATCATTTACAATACAGGATCACCAACAACACTATCAATACAAACACAGCTAACACTAACAACTGGGTAATCACTTTTTGCATATGGACATCTTCCTCCAACCTCCGAAGCCTCCAATCAAAGTTCATCTTCACTTCATAATCATCACCACAAGATTCTGACTTATCAACTTGTTCCTCATTCACAGAATCTGCCCACACAAAAAGCTCGCACCATCTCTTCGCACTTGTCTGTAGCCAACAAACAATCAAAGTTCAAAGAGGAACAACAGAAGAACAGTGAGGAGAGAACAATCATAACAATACAAGTAATTATTCTAACCCACATTATAATTGGGGCAGCCATAAAACAGTTTGTTCGGATTCGAATCTGTGCCAAACCATCTGAGAACCGGTCGGCAACCACAGCCGCACTATTTTGGCGGGCCCGATCTTCTGCTCTTCGTTTGCGTTCTCGTCCGATTCCAGCTAGATGGGAATGAACAGAGCTTCCACCTGCAGTGCTACCACCACCCATCATTGACATGAGTAGCGGCTCCAGACGGAAGTGTATGAACAAGAAGAAGAGATGAAGTGTATGAAAATTTAGGGATTTAGAGTTACATATAATAGGAGGGACCAACGTGGGTACAAATTGAAAATTAGCCAACTCAGCTAGCCGTTTGACCCCTCCAGCGTGGCAAACCGAGTCCACGTCAGCACTCTGGTGATGACTTATCACCAGAAATATGCTCAGGGACCACTTTGAGTGCTCAAAACTCTATCTGGAGAACTACAATGAAAAAATCGGGATTTTAAGAATTATATTGGTTATTTGCATGAATCTCAGGAACGACTATGAGTATTTACTCTATAATTTGTCGATTTGGGACCAATTCATTTTTGGATTGTGATATTGTTACTTTTTTGTATAATTCTTTTTAAAATTACCCTCCGTCTTTATTATTTTGTTTTCAATGGTAATACCGTAATCGAAAACTTTTGTAGTAGTTTAAGAGTACAAGAATTTGTTAGCTGTACATTTAATTCAACTATCAAAATTATTTATTAGTGTAAAATACATATTAAAATCATTCATTTCTGTTATCAGAAGATGCTATTATATGAAGATACTATCATGACATAATAATTATAAGTTGAAAATTATAAATTGACCCTTGCCTTAGCTTATTATTGTGCTGTATTCTACACGACTTAAATGAATGAGATCAACATCAGTGACTGCTTTCTAAGCATGAAGCGCGAGACAAAGTAGCTGCCAAGCCACGCACTTTTGAGGCAAAGCTAAAAAATTGTGTGTAGTTAGTTATCTTAGCGTTATAAAAGGCACTCTAACCAGCACTGTGTGGCATATATCAAAAGCATAGATTGGTTAACACTCGAAGAGTTCAATAGACATAGCCTTCTTGACAATGGCATTCAACTTGCCAGTCTCACTCACATTCTTCTCTTTATTGCTCTTAGCACTTGCAAATGGTTCTAATGCAGGTAGCATTTCAGTCTATTGGGGCCAGAACGGTAACGAGGGCACGTTGGCCGAGGCTTGTGCCGCAGGAAACTACGAATTCGTCATCATAGCCTTCTTGCCAACCTTCGGCAATGGCCAGACCCCCATGATAAACCTGGCTGGTCATTGTGATCCTTACAGCAATGGTTGCACCGGCTTAAGCTCTGATATCAAATCATGCCAGGCCAAAGGCATCAAAGTCTTGTTGTCTTTGGGAGGTGGCGCCGGAAGCTACTCGATTGCGTCTGTCCAGGACGCGCATAACGTGGCCACATACCTTTGGAACAACTTCTTGGGGGGAACTTCATCATCTCGCCCTCTCGGTCCTGCAGTGCTCGATGGCATTGACTTTGACATCGAAGGAGGATCAAACCAGCACTGGGACGACCTTGCCCGGTTTCTTAAAGGGTACGACAAGAAGGTGTTGATAACTGCCGCGCCTCAATGTCCATTTCCTGATGCTTGGATAGGAAACGCCCTCAAATCGGGACTCTTCGACTATGTTTGGGTCCAATTCTACAACAACCCTCCATGCCAATACACTGCTGGAGGAATTGGAAATCTTGTAGCTGCATGGAAGCAGTGGACATCAAGTATCCCTGCCAACAAGATATTCCTCGGCCTACCGGCTGCCCCAACAGCTGCAGGCAGTGGCTTCATCCCTGCAACTGCCCTTACTTCCAGTGTACTTCCAGCAATCAAGGGTTCTGCTAAATATGGTGGCGTTATGCTGTGGTCCAGGTACTATGATGTTCAGAGTGGCTACAGCTCCTCCATCAAGAACCATGTCTGATACCTATATTCCTGTCATGTACTCTGTATACTTATCCCTGTCCTGATGTATGTTCAAATATTTGTGTCTATAATATGATTATATTTTGTGATGATCTATAACAAATTAAAGAAATAACACACCTGTGAAGAGTACAAGTTTGTTAATAAAGTATTTTCAAAAAAAGAGTAAGAAAAAATTAATTTATAGACATCACTGCAACTAAAAAGGGACATTTACAAATAAGAGTAAAAAATGTATCCTATTTCACCAAACAGATGAAGAGACATTTACAGTTTTCTCGTTTCGCCATTCAACCATAATCCTCTACTTTTGTGTGGGAGAGGATGGAAGACTGCTACTTGTTACTTGTTAGTTACACAAAAAAGAAAGATTAAAATTACATGTTAGAAAAATGCCAAAATCACCTCTTCCCTCACATTAAATTAAAAAACAAAAAAGGAAGCTGAACAAACTAAAACCTTGATCAACTTGCCTTCTCTCATCAACAACATCCACTTGAACGGTTGAACCCCATCCTTAAGTGAAAAGCTTGCCCACAATAATTCACCTTTTGGTACAGCTACATGACGAATAACTATTTTCTCCGCCAGAAGCAACTGACTTTGCCTCTCGTTAATCCGGCTCAAAATAAACATCAAGTTCGAGACTAGTCTATGATAAACTTCATTTCCAGTGTGCATCCCTTCACATATAACATATTCTAGTTAGATGCTTGGATAAGAATGAAGAGCAAGAGTGTGGTTAGGGAGAAGGTGGAAAGTAGAGAGAACGGAATTTGGAAGGTAAACCCATTTTCTCAATTTTGTTGCAGGGCCAGGTGTCAGATAGTAGTGTTCAACTATTTCAAGTTCCATTTTCCCAGTTGCAGCTATACTAAACATTCTACGGTTGATGAAAAAAGTATTTGAAATTCAAGCAACAAATACAACTTCAAACACCTAATTATCTCATATTCTCATTTACCAAATTCATGGAGATAGTTTCTCAAGTCAAAACAATGGACAGCTAGTTATTTGAATCATATTCTTAAGTTGGCATTGAAAAAATGAAAAAGCAGAAGAAAACAAAATCTAGCAGTATTAAATGAAGTGATATCAAAAGGCACCTTAAAAAGCTGGAACTGATCAAGCAGTCTATGGTGGAGAAGGAATTGTCCTATGCTGGAATAGTTTAACTAATGCTCTGCGCTCACAATCCTGCATAGATTAACGGTAAATGTGCATTTTTCAGCTTGCGGAATACATTAATCTCTTTGAAGCAACAATCATCAAAAGGGTCAGAAATAATAATTGACCAAGATAAAGTTTTGGCCAACTTAATATAAGAGGGAAGTGGCTAATAACATGAATAGTGGGTATAGTAGGTATCTAAGATTCAGAAACAGACAATTAGCAGAGGCTTAAATAATAGAATAAAAAAGATTAATGAAGTAAACGTTTCACAATAATGAACAATACTTGTATTTACTGAGAGCTAGGGTAAATTATTAAGTAATACCAACCAAGACAGATATTTCTGTGCAAACTAAATAAAAAGAAAGATTCCATTGACTAATAAGCAGTACGATGAAGATCACATAATACATGCAATGAAAAGTAAGTACTGAACACCAAAAATACTATGAATGTTATAAATTTTGAGTAAAAATTCACCTTGAACATATACAACTGAAATGGTCTCTCTGGATTCATTCTCCTCAATTTCAAATAAGTATAAGCAAAGCTTAGTTGATCTCGAGAAGTAAATCGATCAACTTCATTGAACCAAAGGCATGAAAATAAATTTGACATTGGTGTATGTGCCCTTATTATCAAGGAACCCTCAGGAACATCTGCAAAATGAAAGACTCATCAGTAGGAATTATAATATGCACAATTGGGAATATAAAAACTCCAAATGAACAAGGTTTTGAAGATGACGCACAACTTGGAAGAGGATTATTTGGGTTTGAAGGATCAAACTTGGTTAGGCCATCAGATTGGTAAACTTTAAACTGTTGGTCAATTGCCGTGTGGTTGTACTTGTTTAAGCGTTTGTTTTGGAGTACCTCATCCCAGACACAGTGGCGATCATAATGATTTGAAATGGCAAATTCAGCATTCCTTCGCCACAAAAAATATTCAATGATCAACATAGGATCAGCATTGAGTCTCATCTTGCTGTCAAGCCAAATTGAATACCTATCAAACATCGGTTTACAAAGTTCAACCAACATTACAATGAGGAATAGAAGGTCAAGCAACTCGGAATGCAGGAAATATTTCAAGAACTACCTAGAATTTGGGAAGAGGCGGTGAGCTAAAAATTTTGGCACCTTGCCAGTCCTCCGCATGTCTTTGTATGGCAAGTTTTTCACAACTACTACTTTCCATAGGCCAATATGCCCTCTTTCATCGGGACTGTTCCCTTCTGATGAAAGTTTGGATAGTGTTTGTTCATCCAAGAACATCACAAAACAAACATTGTTCTTTGAATATTGACTAATCTGCAGCAATGGACATATATAATGTTTTCTGTATGATAAACAGGTGCTTTATAAAGCTAAGATGCAATACATTTCACTATCAATAAAATATTGACGGAATCAAGGTTGATATTTAAGTTACATTACTTCATAGTAAGTGTAAAAAGAACAAATGATACATGAGTCCCAGGAAAGGCTAAGGCGGCTAGACCAAACGAAATAAATAAATAAAATAAAAAATCATCAATTATTGCCAAGAACAAAAAAAGCAATAGCTTTTTATGTTCCTTTTCCTTCTGTTTCTTTTTATTTTCTTATGTTCCCATATTTATTACTCTAATTCTTTACACAAGTGAATGCTTTACCGAGTTCATACATGAAACAAAAACACATATGACATTTATGCTCTGACTTAATATCTTTTATGTACATATATTTTTCTCGCCCCGGTGAATGACATCTTTATCAATTTATTGAACTGACATATGATTACTAGGTATCTTCAGCAAGCCTGTTTTCATAATGAATTATTTGCAAAACACCAAACAAAATATTCAAAAACAGGTAACATAATTACCAGTCTACTTGTAGGCCTCCGAAGAAAATCGGAGCTTCCAAAAATGCAAGAAGAAACTGCAATCTTACACTTTGACATGTATGCCTTATCTTTTTCATCTAAATCAAATCCAGTGCTTGAATACCCTGGTGATCCCTTGACAAAACCACAATGAACCATTTGGTTTTTGGCATAAAATGACTTTTCTCTCTCCTCAAGAGTCTGATGTCCTCCAAATCGAGGTTCAAACAAACCACTATCGGATGTTTTTCCTTCTTGTTTAACATAATCTAGAGAAAACCAAGTGAAATTCATGTAATTCTTGGGTTCAGCAAGGCCATCTGCTGACTTCAGAAATTCAACTTCACAAGGAAAATCTGAAAGAAAGATATCGAGGAAATTATTGGGGCAAACTGAATTTAGTCACTGACTTAGCTTACTGAGGAAGGTCCAACAAAATTATGCTAATAGATAATAAACAATGCTGATTTAGTCAACAGAACTCAAGCACTATCAAGTGACATTAAAACCAGGTTAAAAATCTCATGTGCTTTGAACTTTGGAAGTAATCAACATATGTTACTATGACAAGAACTACATTTGCATGATAGGATTTGGTAGCTTATCAAATATGACTGTAAGACATAACAACCATATAAATTCATTCTAACAAAACTACATCTGCCATTATCTAAGAAATGCTCCACTATCTTTCTGACACCTTAGATGTCTCCAGGTCCTATCACTTTCACCAGCAACAATCTAAGTAGCTGCTCACTATATTCAGCAACTTCATATAGTCCAGTATTGCTTTTCTAAAAGGTGTTAATCAACAAATCTTCAATTATAAAGAGGGTGTATCGGTGTATGAGGAAGCAATGCATAACGGAAAAGAAAATGAAGTGCCTATTCTAATTCATTAAACATAATGTAACAATAACTGAAGTTCAAGGCAAGGAATCTTACGCTTCCTGCGCTTGCTTTTAGGTGGTGGTTTTCCAAATTCAGATAATGAAACAGTTTCTTGAAGATTGAGCTCTTTGTGTATACTGTGTAGGTTGAGCTCTTCATGTTTACTGTGTAGGTTGAGCCCTTCCCGTATACTGTGAGTCGCTGGGAACCTAGATTCCATTTTAGCTGTAATAGAACCATCTAAGAGAAATATAAGTGAAAATTCAGAAAGTTGAAGTTTTTCTTTGATACATCTTGCTACAAAATTCATATAACCTTTAAATGAAGCTGGAAAAAAAAGCCTATATTCAAGCCTCACCGTGAATAAACATTTTCAGGCCACAAACTGTGAAATAAACTGAAAAGAGTGCAGTAAGAAGGAGAAGCCAACGCGAAAGTCTGTGTTTGGTAATCCGACCAAGCCTTCTACCACGACGCAAGATTCGCGAGCCATGGTCACTTTTACCAAGAGAATGGACAACCGCATCAATGATGCCCCTTCTCTCGGTGAGCAATTCACCATTGTTTCTATAAAGAGCCATTCCAAAGCGCTTCCCAAGTTTTAGACATAGACTGATTCATCTGTTAAAGAAAATAGGAAACAAGTCTTCACCTCTTAAATTTCTACAAACACACAAAATTCATGCATAGTTAAATCCTTGAAATAGTTAATATTTAGTAACTTAGATGTTGATGCATGCACTAAATTTGACAGCCTTATTACCAAAGTAAATCAATATTAAAACAAGCACATGTAAAATATCAAGCCCAAATTTGATAATCAATTCTTCTAGCTCCTACAGCTACAAGCAGCTGGCATGAAAGGGAAAACATTCAAGGAAAGCCCAACCACAAATAGCTTCCAATTGGATTATCCATTGAAATTGGAAAAGCCAGAACATACGCGAAATGAGAAATGAAAAGATGAGAATGCTACAACTCACAGGGATTAGCCAAAAGAGCAATGCAGGAAAAGGCGAATCTTATTCTTCCCGAAGGTGAGATCTTTGTGCAAGGAACAAGAGTCAAACAGTGGAATGAACATCAAAAACGGATCCTTTGAGCAAATGGGTGAGCGAACAGAGGAACAGACAGAGGGATGAGGATCTATGGTGCGTGATGCATCAGCGGAGCACAGAAGCTGGTGTGTGTATTTAGTGGCTTTTCTTCATGTGAGTTGTTAGTGGGTCGTGTGTTGCCAAATATCACGATCCGAGCTTTTGATTATCAGAAAGTTTCCATTTTTATTCTTATTACGGTTTCTTTGATTCTTTCACAGGTTCTTACTTCCCTTTCTGGGACCCCTTTTTCTTCTTCTTCCTCTTCCTTTTTTTTAATATTAATATTATTATTTTCTTTTCATTTGTCACAGTTTTGTTTGACACCGACACGGTAACGAATAGTATACAAATTAAAAAATAAAGCAGAGATTTTGGGTAAACAAGTGAACATGGTTCTGGAATCTGGACTATGACTATTGCTAACCCTGATTTGAGGAAAATAAGATGAGCAATATTTTTCATTAACAATTTATAATTATTTTTTAGGGTAAATGATGTTATTGAATAAAATAAATCTCTAAATTATACAAATGCAATATTTGAGATTTAGTTACATCATTGTCATCTTTCATATTTTTTTTGGTGACTGTCATCTTTCATATTTATATAAACCACGTTGACTTATAGAATTTTTACATTTTTTAAAGTAAACCGCTGTTTTATTTTAGTTCAAGTGAAAAATTCTACAGAACATTACCATGTATATATAATTTGGCAGGTCTCATGGCATGTAAACACGTCCCTAAACCCTCAGCTATATATTTTAAGAAAAACTATTTTTTATACTTTGTCAATTTCAATATATTTTACATAGATATTTAATTATATATATTGACGCATAATAAAATAAAATAAGAGAAATGTTAGGGCCAGCAAAATTTATAATGTATAGCCATCAATTAGCCATCATCAACATTTTTAATAGTGTGAGATGACATCTAACGATGTAGGATTATTCATTTTTTTTTTTGATAGTTAAGTGTTGGCCAAATTTCAATAAAAATGCTGGTCCCTAGACTTTCTCATAAAATAATTACTTTCTATACTAATCAATCAAATTGTCAATTAAAAACGAATTTAACTACTGTCTTATGGTTGAAGTTATATGAGTAAAAAATAATAATACCAAATTTCTAGAGTTTTACATATATACATATACTTGTAAACCCGCAACCCTTTACATAGTTAAAAGATGCAAATTTTTAAAATTTATTTTCTGCAAAATGTCAACAAATAAACTGATGATTAATTGATGACAAAAATAATAAATTTTGATAACTCCTTGCATTACTCTAACAGTTTTTCATAAGGCTTGTTTTTGTTTTAAAGTTAAATTATTACAGGACAATAAATGTTAATATGCTCCAAAAAAAATAAAAAGTGCAATACTATTTAAATTTTAAAGCATATATCTTAAATTTTAAATTTTAAATTTTGAATTAAAAAATTTAATATTCATATAAAATATAATAAATAAAAAATTAAAATTTATTTAATTAATATGGAGTATAATATTTCATATTTAATAATAAACGTTTAAGGAAGATCCTTATAGGACTACAAACATACCAAAATAGTATCAAATGAATAAGAGAGTACAATTTTGGGAGGTCATTGTTCATAAGTAAATTAGTGAAATCATGGGAGCATATAGGAAAAGGTTGAATGCAAACGCCTTTAAAATTAGTTTAATTTAATTTAATTAGCATAAAAAATAGTCATTCAATTTTCAAAATCATCATCATGACAGTCTAAAATGGTGACAATTGTGACACAAGAAGGATGGATAAAGGAGAACAATAAAAAAATATAAAAATAAATAAATAATAAAATAAATCCCATATTCTAATAATTTATTGAAAATTAAAATATATCATAATGCATAAATTTAGTAAACTATAAAATTCTAGTTGCATTTAAAAATAGAAAAAGAAGAAAATATTCCATTACACTCGAATCTCGATTTAATCTTTAAAATTTTAATTGTCTCAATTTAGTTCCTAAACTTTTCAAATTTTAATGACGTTAATTCCTAAAGTGATTTTCATCACAGAATCAATTAAAAAGTTTAACTAACTTGAGTGACCAAATCCAATATTTTCTCTAAAAGAATAGTTTAGTTTTGGACTAATTCTAACTAACTAACAATGACCATTCCATGCAACACTATTGTGTGCCCGATAATGTTCAACCAACAATTGTTGTCTAAAATTTTCGGCTTCTTTTATTGCTGATGAAAGCTTTTCTTGCTCCCGCTCTTTTTTCTCTTTTTCGTACAAATCTCTGGCTTCTTCTTCTGACTTTGTTAGTTCTTCTATTATATCGAGCAATTCCTGTTTTTCTTGGTTCAAAGCTTGGATTTCTTGATCCAATTTTGATTTCTCTTTTTTATAAAATTCTTCCAATTGTTGTTGCCTTTTCTTTGCTTCCATCATGGCATCTTCCATAAACATTGCAGCCAATTTTTCCATCTTCTCAAATGCTAAGTGCCATTCACCCAACATTGCCTCACACTTGGAACATTCTTTATTCGTCTTCTTACTTAGCCACTCCGAAATCGTAGAGTCGGCTTCCTCTTCCTCTTCCTCTTCCTCTTCCTCTTTGAATTCATCATCACTTGTGTGAACCTCTTCCTCTTCCTCCTCTTCTTCTTCCTCCTCCTCCTCCTCCTCCTCCTCCTCCCACTCCCACTCTACTTCTTTGAATTCATCATCACTTGTGTGAACCTACAGTAGTTATTACTGTCAACCTGAAAATAACACGCAGTTAATTAAGTCAGATCACATGGCAAAGGATATGTATTTTCTATGGAATTATGTTTGCAGTCATAAATAATTTACTTACAAAGAATAAAAATCGATGGAGGCAGCAGAGGAAGTATGCGCCAGTAACAAGAAGAGACAAGAAATACATTAAGAGAGTTGGATTAACAAAGATGGATCCCTGGGGAACCGCAGCAGGCATAACCATCACCAGCAACCTCTCCAGAATGAAGAGAATTCTCCCTACCCACGGTGACATCTCAGTGGTGGCCACCGCGGTATAGAACCACCGGAACACGTAGAACGCGGGCATGATGGTGTAGGTAAACAGCACCAGATAAATAAACGACCACGTGTGAGGATCATCAGTGCTAGGGCAAGTGGCCACGTTGTGTGCTGCACATGGCCACCATATTGAACCAGTGACGATGGCGATGAAAACCAACGTAATGCGCTCCATCAACAAAACCTTGAACTCAACATCTGACCTTTCTTTTTCTGTCATTCTGTTTGCCATTCTTGACACTGCTTAACAAAGGTTATTAGATTAAAGAAGATGAAGCACTCAATTAGGCTCTGTTGCTCGCTTATTTATAATCTCAACAATCATATCTACATTAAAACTGCTTATTTATCTTATCCTTTTTTTTTTGGGTAGAGTTATCTTATCTTTTTTTTTTATGGAAAAGTCTAGGGGGCCATCAATTTTTGTGATTGTTAGCCATCAACTAGCCATCAATGATGATTTGATGGTGTGAGATTGGTGTGAGATTTCATCCAATGGCTCACCTTCCTCTGCTGGTTACATGCTGGCCAAAATTCAATAAAACTGCTGGCCCCCTAGCATTGCTCTTTTTTTATTGTTATCTTATCATATTTTATCAAAGAATCACTTGTATTTCAAAAAGGCCATCAAATTAAAACACAAAAAAAAAAGAAAAAGGAAAAGGAAAAAGTACTGAACACCAAAAATACTATGTAGAATGTTATAAATTTTGAGTCAAAATTCACCTTGAACAATGGTCTCTCCGGATTCATTCTCCTCAATTTCAAATAAGTATAAGCAAAGCTTAGTTGATCTCGAGAAGTAAATCGATCAACTTCATTGAACCAAAGGCATGAAAATAAATTTGACATTGATGTATGTGCCCTTATAATCAAGGAACCCTCGGGAACATCTGCAAAATGAAAGACTCATCAGTAGGAACTATATTATGCACAATTGGGAATATAAAAACTCCAAATGAACAAGGTTTTGAAGATGACGCACAACTTGGAAGAGGATTATCTGGGTTTGAAGGATCAAACTTGGTTAGGCCATCAGATTGGTAAAAGTTAAACTGTTCGTCAATTGCCATGTGGTTGTACTTGTTTAAGCGTTTGTTTTGGAGTACCTCATCCCAGACACAGTGGCGATCATAATGATTTGAAATGGCAAATTCAGCATTCCTTCGCTACAAAAAATATTCAATGATCAACATAGGATCAGCATTGAGTCTCATCTTGCTGTCAAGCCAAATTGAATACCTATCAAACAACGGTTTACAAAGTTCAACCAACATTACAATGAGGAATAGAAGGTCAAGCAACTCGGATTGCAGGAAATATTTCAAGAACTACCTAGAATTTGGGAAGAGGCGGTGAGCTAAAAATTTTGGCACCTTGCCGGTCCTCCGCATGTCTTTGTATGGCAAGTTTTTCACAACTACTGCTTTCCATAGGCCAATATGCCCCCTTTCATCGGGACTGTTCCCTTCTGATGAAAGTTTGGATAGTGTTTGTTCATCCAAGAACATCACAAAACAAACATTGTTCTTTGAATATTGACTAATCTGCAGCAATGGACATATATAATGTTTTCTGTATAATAAACAGGTGCTTTATAAAGCTAAGATGTAATACATTTCACTATCAATAAAATAAAAATGATAGAAACTCAGGTGCAGTCGACTTCACGAGAAGTTGATAGCTGAGAGCGGTTAGATGATTTGACTGGTTTGACTAAATTTCCATCTAACTACTCTCAGCCATCAACTTTACGTGAAGTCGACTGTACCTGAGTATCCACCAAATAAAATATTGACTTAATCAAGGTTGATATTTAAGTTCCATTACTTCATAGTAAGTGTAAAAACAACAAATGATACATGAGTCCCAGGAATGGCTAAGGTGGCTAGACCAAACGAAATAAATAAATAAAATAAAATAAAAAATCATCAATTATTGCCAAGAACAAAAAAAGCAATAGTTTTTTTATGTTCCTCGTCGTTCTGTTTCTTTTTATTTTCTTATGTTCCCATATTTATTACTCTAATTCTTAACACAAGTGAATGCTTTACCGAGTTTATACATGAAACAAGAACACATAGGACATTTATGCTCTGACTTAATATCTTTTATGTACATATATTTTTCTCACCCCGGTGAATGACATCTTTATCAATGTATTGAACTGAGATATGATTACTTGGTATCTTCAGCAAGCCTGTTTTCATAATGAATTATTTGCAAAACACCAAACAAAATATTCAAAAACAGGTAACATAATTACCAGTTTACTTGTAGGCCTCCGGAGAAAATCGGAGCTTCCAAAAATGCAAGAAGAAACTGCAATCTTACACTTTGACATGTATGCCTTATCTTTTTCATCTAAATCAAATCCAGTGCTTGAATACCCTGGTGATCCCTTGACAAAACCACAATGAACCATTTGGTTTTTGGCATAAAATGACTTTTCTCTCTCCTCAAGAGTCTGATGTCCTCCAAATCGAGGTTCAAACAAACCACTATCGGATGTTTTTCCTTCTTGTTTAACATGATCTAGAGAAAACCAAGTGAAATTCATGTAATTCTTGGGTTCAGCAAGGCCATCTACTGACTTCAGAAATTCAACTTCACAAGGAAAATCTGAAAGAAAGATATCTAGGAAATTATTGCGGCAAACTGAATTTAGTCACTGACTTAGCTTACTGAGGAAGGTCCAACAAAATTATGCTAATAGATAATAAATAATACTGATTTAATCAACAGAACTCAAGCACTATCAAGTGACATTAAAACCAGGTTAAAAATCTCATACGCTTTGAACTTTAGAAGTAATCAACATATGTTACTATGACAAGAACTATGTTTGCATAATACGGTTTGGTAGCTTATCAAATATGATTGTAAGACATAACCACATAAATTCATTCTAACAAAACTACATCTGCCATTATCTAAGAAATGCTCCACTAACTTTCTGACATCTTAGATGTCTCCAGGTCCTAACGCTTTCACCAGCAACAATCTAAGTAGCTGCTCACTATATTTCTGCAACTTCATATAGTCCAGTATTGCTTTTCTAAAAGATGTTAATCAACAAATCTTCAATTATATGTATGAGGAAGCAATGCATTATGGAAAAGAAAATGAAGTGCCTATTCTAATTCATTAAACATAATGTAACAATAACTGAAGTTCAAGGCAAGAAATCTTACGCTTCCTGCGCCTGCTTTTAGGTGGTGGTTTTCCGAATTCAGATAATGGAACAGTTTCTTGAAGGTTGAGCTCTTCATGTCTACTGTGTAGGTTGATCCCTTCATGTATACTATGAGTCGCTGGGAACCTAGATGGCTAGATCCCATTTTAGCTGTAATAGAACCATCTAAGAGAAATATAAGTGAAAATTCAGAAAGTTGAAGTTTTTCTTTGACACATCTTGCAACAAATTCATATAACCTTTAAAGAAAAATGGAAAAAAAAAAAAGCCTATATTCAAGCCTCACCGTGAATAAACATTTTCAGGCCACAAACTGTGAAATAAACTGAAAAGAGTGCAGTAAGAAGGAGAAGCCAACGCGAAAGTCTGTGTTTGGTAATCCGACCAAGCCTTCTACCACGACGCAAGATTCGCGAGCCCTGGTCACTTTTACCAAGAGAATTGACAACCGCATCAATGATGCCCCTTCTCTCGGTGAGCAGTTCACCATTGTTTCTATAAAGAGCCATTCCAAAGCGCTTCCCAAGTTTCAGACATAGACTGGTTCATCTGTTAAAGAAAATAGGAAACAAGTCTCCACCTCTTAAGTTTCCACAAACAATAAACTATCCATAACAAACACACAAAATTCATGCATAGCTAAATCCTTGAAATAGTTAATATTTAGTAACTTATATGTTGATGCATGCACTAAATTTGACAGCCTTATTACCAAAGTAAATCAATATTAAAACAAGCACATGTAAAATATCAAGCCCAAATTTGATAATCAATTCTTCTAGCTCCTACAGCTACAAGCAGCTGGCATGAAAGGGAAAACATTCAAGGAAAGCCCAACCACAAATAGCTTCCAATTGGATTATCCATTGAAATTGGAAAAGCCAGAACATACCCAAAATGAGAAATGGAAAGATGAGAATGCTACAACTCACAGGGATTAGCCAAAAGAGCAATGCAGGAAAAGGCGAATCTTATTCTTCCCGAAGGTGAGATCTTTGTGCAAGGAACAAGAGTCAAACAGTGGAATGAACATCAAAAACGGATCCTTTGAGCAAATGGGTGAGCGAACAGAGGAACAGACAGAGGGATGAGGATCTATGGTGCGTGATGCATCAGCGGAGCACAGAAGCTGGTGTGTGTATTTAGTGGCTTTTCTTCATGTGAGTTGTTAGTGGGTCGTGTGTTGCCAAATATCACGATCCGAGCTTTTGATTATCAGAAAGTTTCCATTTTTATTCTTATTACGGTTTCTTTGATTCTTTCACAGGTTCTTACTATCCTTTCTGGCCCCTTTTTCTTCTTCTTCTTCCTCTTTTGCTTTTTGTATTAATATTATTATTTTCTTTTCGTTTGTCACAGCTTTGTTTGACACCGACACGGTAACGAATAGTATAAAAATTAAAAAATAAAGCAGAGATTTAGGGTAAACAAGTGAACATGGTTCTCGACTATGGCTATTGCTAACTTGATTTGAGGAAAGTAATAGGGCAATTTACATAAATAAAATAATCAAAGAAAAATATTATGCAAATATAATATTAGCAAACTCCAAACGCAAATGCAATAAAAGCAATTATATATAATTTGTGATATTCTGTAGCAAAATTCAGATGTATGTAATCTGTTATATTTCTTGTGGATTACGTTGAGAGCATGCATAACATAAATCGCTATACCCTGTAGCGGTTTATAACTAAATTTTTTGAAAGCATAATCTGCTACACCCTGTAGCGGATTATGAGGAAAGTGGCTCATTATATAAATCTGTATAATAATAACAATCTATGATGCAAAATGTACGAATTGATACAAAATGTAATCGTCATTTGCAATAAGTCGGATGAAAATAATAGCCACCAGGCATTAACACTAACACAAAATAAGTTAACTACATAAGTCATACAAATATAACTGTCACAAGTTGTTAACCCTAACATAAAATAAATAAGTCATAATTCATACAATGATAACGGTCGGAACTAAGACAATGGGCACTACTGCTGGTGCGAATGAACCAAGTAGGTGCGAGCTTGTGCCACATCGAGTTGGACGCCTAACCCTGGCTGCTCGCTGATCTCCGGGTGGAGCCTCCTGTAGCCCAACCCCAAATGCAGATGGTGGCGTCCCCACCATGCCGAACCAAGTGTCGTAGAGGCTGCCTGCGGGCTCATTCAGGTCGACCGGGAGCTGGGTCTCAGGAACCTGGGACGGAACATTTGCTGGCTGTGGTCTATACTCCAGAGAGTCGGATGGGCCTCCTGGAATCGGACTCTGGTACTGATGAACGTCGTCACCCCGTATGATCTCAGCAAAATCCGCATAGAATTGGGGTCCAGCCAGCTGATCGTCCAAATCCATGGTGAAAGTAGTGGTAACAAGATCAGCTAACATCTGCGTGCTACACTCATGCAGTACCTGAGAGCTAGATCGTGAGTAAAAGGTGTACCACCCATACTAGCCTCTGCAGTGCCACCAACCTGAGTGTTGATGCATGAGCATCTTATCTATCTTTTCCTAGTGAATTTGCATCTAAATTGTTGAGTTTAATTGAGAATTAATTATATTTTAGCCACTATGGATGCTATTTTGAGTTTTGTGCAATTTTATTTATTTTAGGTAGCATTCGGATGGATTTGATGAAGTTTCTGCAGAAAAGAAGAAGAGACCAAAGAGATGCCCAGCGAAGACCGACGCGGACGCATGGCTCACGCGACCGCGCGGAATGGAGAAATTGCAATGACGCGATCGCGTGCCTGACGCAAACGCGTGAACTGGAATATGCACAAATGACGCGAGCGCGATCTGCAAAATTACAAATGACGCTGGTTACGAATTTTGGGCTGTTTTGACCCACTTTTCAGCCCAGAAAACACAGATTAGAAGCTGCAGAATGGACAAAGCAAGTTGTCCCCAACCATCAACTGAAAATCTGTTAATTAATTCGAATTTAAATTCAAATCTTATCTTTGAGGAAAAGATATTATTTTTAATTGTTGATAATTAGACTCTGTCTATTTGTAATGGATTAATTTGTTTGATCTTTCTAATTTATTCCATGCTTTGCTTTATATTTCAATAATTGTTTTCGCTCTTTATTTTATGAATATAGGTGGAACGGAAGTATGACCCATGTTCTAATTGAGTTCTTGTAAAACTTGGAAAAACTCTTTACTTGAACAACAGCTTGAAAACATATTATCCTAAATTTTAATTATTTGGATTTAATGGGACACGTGACATATAATCCCCTTACTTTTGGGTAATTAGAATTTTTGTGGCATATAAACTGAAAATTGATTTTTACCCTCTAATTGGAATTAACTGACCAAGGAATTGGCAGTTAATGAATTTTAGAGGAGACTAGGAAGGTCTAAGGAATTAGGACCTAGTCACATATAGTTTGCCATGAAATTATATCTTGCATGATTAAATTAGTTAGTAATAAAAAAATTTAATTCGGAAAAATAGGTAACTCTGAAACCTTAACTATCTTCTCGTTATATTATTCCCAACTTATTTATTTGTCTGTGTTTAATGCTCTTTGAATACCAAAACACTCTTTTTTGCTTGCCTAACTAATCTTATCAAATACTATTGTTGCTTAATCCATCAATCCTCGTGGGATTGACCCTTACTCACATAAGGTATTACTTGATACGACCCAGTGCACTTGCCGGTTAGTAAGTGTGGGTTATAAATTCCACACCAAGTTTTTGGCGCCGTTGCCGGAGATTGACTGTGATTAACACTATTAATTGTTTGATTGTTTAGATTAGGCGTTTTAATTTCAATTTTAATTAAAAATTATTTTATTATTTTTCAAAAAAAAACAAATATTTTAAAAATTTCCTTGTCTTTCGTTAGCACCCATATCCCCCATTTTAATTTTTTTCATTTAACGTTTGAATTTTGTTTTTAAAACCTGCGTCCATTTTTTTATTTTTCTTTTTATTTTTATTTTTTTTATTTTCATTCTGTTTCTTTCCGTTATTTTTTTATATTTTATTTCTATTTTTAACCTTCAAAAAAAAAATTTTTTTAAATAAATAAATAGGACCAATATTTCTCTTAATTTCTGAAATTAAATTTGGTGTTACCTATTTATTATTCTTCTATTTATTTTATTCAATATTTTTATCTCTTTACACAGGTTACCTCACTGGGAATTCTCTACACTCTGACGTAGAGATTCCCATTCTTTCTTGTGTTCTGTTTGTTTATGCGCAAGAACAGAGACAAAGAACATCTCTTAGGCTTTGATCCTGAACCTGAAAGGACTTTCAGGCGGCGTTTACAACAAGCAAGACTTTGCAAGGCTGCAGAATCCACTACGGCAAATAATAATGCTAATGCCAATGTGGTAAATCGGAATGGGGATGATCAACAGAGGAGAGTACTTGGCTCTTATTCTGCCCCTACTGCAGATCTTTATGGAAAAAATATTGTGGTGCCTCCTATAAATGCAAACAACTTTGAGTTGAAGCCACAATTGGTCACCTTGGTGCAACAAAATTGCCAGTATCACGGACTTCCTCATGAAGATCCAAATCAGTTCATATATGATTTTCTGCAGATATGTGATACTGTGAAGACAAATGGAGTGAATCCAGAGGTGTACAGACTCATGCTTTTTTCGTTTGCTCTGAGAGATAAAGCAAAGCTATGGCTAGATTCCCAACCAAAGGAGAGTTTGGATACTTGGGACAAGGTTGTTACTGAGTTTCTCACAAAATTTTTTCCACCTAAGAAGCTGACTAAGCTTAGGTTGGAGGTTCAGACCTTCTCTGTATGAAGCTTGGGAGAGATACAAGCTACTGACTAGGCAATGCCCTCCAGACATGTTCTCCAAATGGACCCAACTGGATATCTTTTATGAAGACTTGGGTGAGATGTCCAAGATGAGCCTAGACACTTCTGCAGGCGGTTCATTGCACAAGAAGAAGACACCAGAGGAGACTATTGAGCTAATTGAATTGGTTACAAGCAACCAATATTTATACTCATCTAACAGGAATCCTGTGAACTCTGAGACCCCTCAGAAGAGAGGCGTGTTGGAAGTAGAAGCTGTTAATGCTCTTCTTGCTCAGAACAAGCTGATGTCTCAGCAAATAAATCTACTTACTCAACAGATGGGTGGCATGCAAGTCTCAGCTATCAA
The DNA here is from genome assembly GCF_000817695.3 of Arachis duranensis. Taxonomy (NCBI): domain Eukaryota; kingdom Viridiplantae; phylum Streptophyta; class Magnoliopsida; order Fabales; family Fabaceae; genus Arachis; species Arachis duranensis. Next base: position 126,601,463 of record NC_029774.3, read on the forward strand.
CAACCAAAATCCAACATAGGAAGTCTCTTATGACATGGCAAGTAATTTTATGCAAAATGATAATTATGATTATGCTCAATCTTCTTCTGAACAGGTGAATTACATGGGGAGTGGTCCTAAAAATCCCAACAGTGATCCATATTCTAAGATATACAATCAGGGGTGGAGGAATCACCCAAATTTTGGGTGGAGAGATCAACCTCAGAGACCTAAAAACTTCAACAATAATCCTCAAGGCGGATTTCAACAGAACAACTATAATAACCGCCAATTTCAGTCTCAGCAACAACAACCACCTCAGCAGGCAAATTCTAAATCCCAAGAAGATTCTAAATGGGAAATGATGATGAGTTTCATGCAAGAAACCAGGGCCTCCATTAGAAACCTGGAGGTGCAAATGGGTCAAATGAGCAAGCAATTACCTGAAAGGTCTCCAAATACATTCCCTGGTGATACAGTGGTGAACCCAAGAGAAGATTGCAAGGCCATTCAATTGAGAAGTGGTAAGGTAGCTGGTTCTGAGACCAAGGTCAATGAAGATCCAGTTGAAGGAGAAGCTCGAGAGGAGAAGAAGGAAGAGGTAGAACACGCCCCTCCTAAGCGTGCAGACAACCCGTTTCCTGACTCTTTTGACAACTATCCCGCCTTACCAAAGGCTCCTGAATATAAGCCAAAAATGCCATATCCTCAGAGGCTTCAGAAAGCGTCCAAGGAAAAGCAATTCTCTAAATTTTTAGATGTCTTCAAGAAGCTGCAGATCAACATCCCTTTTGCAGAGGCTCTGGAGCAAATGCCTCTCTATGCCAAATTTATGAAAGAATTGTTGATCCACAAGAGGGATTGGAAGGAGCAAGAAACCGTGGTATTAACTAAGGAATGCAGTGCAATTATTCAACACACCCTTCCTGAGAAAATGCCAGACCCAGGAAGCTTTGTCATTCCTTGCACCATTGGAGAAGTCGGCATTCAGAGAGCTTTATGTGATCTTGGAGCTAGCATCAACCTCATGCCACTTTTAGTGATGAAAAAGCTTCAAATTGAGGAGGTAAAACCTACTCGTATTTCTCTTCAACTTGCTGATCTTTCTATTAAATTACCTGTGGGTGTGGTTGAAGATTTACTTGTTAAAGTAGGACCATTTATCTTCCCTGTTGACTTTGTTATATTAGACATGGAAGAGGAGGTAAAACCCTCTATTATACTTGGTAGACCCTTTTTATCTACAGGTAGAGCTCTGATTGATGTGCAAAAGGGTGAATTAACCCTGAGGGTCAATGAAGAACAGGTGGTCCTGAATGTTTTTGAAGCTCTCAAGCACCCTAATGATTCTGAGGGGTGCATGAAAATATATGTTATCAAACCACTTGTTCAAGAAGTACTGGAATCTGATGTACTTGATGATGTTCTGGATCCTATTTCTGAGTATGAATTAGTTGAAGTTGATGATTCACCACCCCAAAAGAAGCTGATGAACACGCCAAGCAAGGAGGAGGAAGCCCCCAAGCTTGAGCTCAAACCCTTACCTCCTTCCCTGAAATATGTATTCTTGGGTGGAAATGATTCATATCCAGTGATTATTAGCTCTTCTCTGAAACCTGAAGAGGAAGAGGCGCTTGTTTCAGTGCTCAAGAGTCATAAAACAGCTCTTGGGTGGACCATTAGTGACTTGAAGGGGATTAGTCCAACTAAGTGTATGCACAAGATTCTTCTTGAAGATGATGCCAAACCAATTGTACAACCACAAAGGAGACTCAATCCAACTATAAAAGAGGTGGTCCAAAAAGAGGTAATGAAACTATGGGAAGCGGGTATTATTTACCCTATTTCTGACAGTCCTTGGGTAAGTTCTGTGCAGGTAGTTCCCAAAAAAGGCGGGATGACAGTGATCAAGAATGAAAAGAATGAGCTTATTCCTACAAGAACAATCACAGGATGGAGAATGTGCATAGATTACAGGAGGCTCAACACTGCTACAAGGAAGGATCATTTTCCCTCCCTTTCATTGATCAGATGCTTGAGAGGTTAGCTGGTCATGCCTTTTATTGTTTTCTAGATGGATATTCTGGGTATAATCAAATTGCAGTGGACCCTCAAGATCAAGAGAAGACAGCATTCACATGCCCCTTTGGAGTATTTGCCTACAGGAGAATGTCATTTGGACTTTGCAATGCTCCAGCAACTTTTCAGAGGTGTATGCTTTCAATTTTTTCTGATATGGTTGAAAAGTTTATTGAGATATTTATGGATGACTTTTCTGTTTTTGGTAATTCTTTTGAATCCTGCCTTAAACATTTATCTCTTGTCTTGAAACGGTGTCAAGAATCAAACCTTGTTTTAAATTGGGAAAAATGTCATTTTATGGTTACAGAAGGCATTGTTCTTGGACACCGGATTTCAAGTAAGGGGATTGAGGTTGATAGAGCAAAGGTGGAGGTAATTGAAAAATTACCACCACCAACTAATGTTAAGGCAATTAGGAGTTTCTTGGGTCATGCAGGATTTTATAGAAGATTTATAAAGGATTTTTCTAAAATTGCTAAACCATTGAGCAACTTGTTGGTTGTTGATGTTCCTTTTGTCTTTAATTCTAATTGTCTGCATGCTTTTGAAACTCTGAAGGCAAACCTTACCTCTGCTCCCACTATAGCTCCCCCTGACTGGGATTTACCATTTGAATTAATGTGTGATGCTAGTGACTTTGCTATAGGAGCCGTTTTAGGACAGAGGCATGACAAGCTTGTACATGTCATCTATTATACCAGTCATGTGTTAAATGATGCTCAAAAGAATTACACAACTACAAAAAAGGAATTATTAGCTGTTGTGTATGCTGTTGATAAGTTTAGGTCCTATTTACTTGGTTCTAAGGTTATTGTTTATACTAACCATGCTGCGTTGAAGTACCTTCTAACCAAACAGGATTCTAAACCCAGATTAATCAGATGGGTGTTACTCCTTCAGGAGTTTGATATTGAGATAAAAGACAGGAAAGGGTCAAAAAATCAAGTAGCTGACCATCTTTCCAGAATTGAGCCTGAAGCAGGAGAACAACCACCCACAGCTGTGACTGAGACATTTCCAGATGAACAATTGTTCCTCATTCAGCAGGCACCATGGTTTGCAGACATTGCAAATTACAAAGCCATGAATTTTATCCCAAGAGAGTACAGTAGGCAACAAGTGAAGAAGCTATTGACTGATGCAAAGTACTACATTTGGGAAGAACCATACCTTTTTAAAAGGTGCTCAGATGGCATAATCCGGAGATGTGTCCCAGATGAGGAAAAGCAGCAGATTCTTTGGCACTGTCATGGGTCTGATTATGGAGGCCACTTTGGTGGTGAGAGGACAGCTACAAAAGTCCTTCAGAGCGGGTTTTACTGGCCGACTCTCTTCAGGGACTCTAGAGCATTTGTAAAGCACTGTGGCAGATGTGAAAAAGTTGCAAATCTCCCTGCCAACCATGAAATGCCACAGCAGGGACTTCTTGAGGTTGAGTTGTTTGATGTGTGGGGTATTGATTTCATGGAACCTTTTCCACCCTCACATTCAAACAACTATATCCTAGTGGCAGTGGACTATGTGTCCAAATGGGTGAAAGTTGTGGCTTTGCCCACCAATGATGCCAAGGTGGTAATGGGCTTTCTTCAGAGGTATATCTTTAGCCGGTTTGGCGTCCCAAGGACACTCATTAGTGATGGAGGAAGTCACTTCTGTAACAGACAGCTAGACTCTCTTCTGCATAGATATGGAGTATGTCATAAAGTGGCAACCCCCAATCACCCTCATACAAGTGGACAGGTTGAAGTTTCTAACAGGGAGCTTAAGAGGATTCTGGAGAATACCGTCAGTGTTTCAAGAAAGGACTGGTCTAGGAAGCTTGATGATGTTCTCTGGCATACCGGCCAGCATACAAGACTCCAATTGGCATGTCGCCCTATCAGTTAGTCTATGGCAAATCCTGTCACTTGCTAGTTGAGTTGGAGCACAAGGCTTATTGGGCAGTTAGGTATCTGAATCTTGATTCAGAAGCTGCAGGAATTAAGCGGATGCTTCAGTTGAATGAGCTTGATGAATTCAGATATTCAGCCTATGAGAATGCCAAGCTCTATAAGGAAAGAACCAAGTTACTGCATGACAAAAAGATCGCCATCAGAGTCTTTGAGCCAGGACAAAGAGTGCTTCTATATAATTCAAGGCTCAAATTCTTTCCCGGGAAGATGAAATCCCGGTGGTCAGGGCCGTTTGTGGTTACCAGAGCCTCACCATATGGTCATGTGGAAATACAAGAAGAAAATTTTGACAGAAAATTTACCATGAATGGCCAGAGGTTGAAGCACTATCTTGGAGGCGAGATTGACCGCCAGAGGTCCACTCATCTGCTGAACTAGCAGAACTGAACGTCAAGCTAGTGACGTTAAAGAAGCGCTTGTCGGGAGGCAACCCAATAATTTCGTATCCTTCACTATTTTTCGTAGTAATTTCTCTTAGTTATTTTATTTTTATTGAGTTCTTACTAATTTTCTAATCATGCAGCTATGTTCTCCCAGGAACCGAACACCTCAAGCTATATTTCAAAAAAAAAAAAAAACGCACACACGACGCGAAAGCGTCGCTGACGCGTTCGCGTCAGATGGATGTGTATGAAAAATAAATTTGAGAGAGAGTTGCGCGGGAGTGGCGCGAGAATGGAGCCTTTTGCACAAAGAAGCCCACGCGATCGCGTGCCCCACGCGTTCGCGTCGCTTGTGATTTTTCGCCATCCATGCGGCCGCGTCACTGACGCGGACGCGTGACCTGCAAAATCGACGTAAAAGAGTGTTTGGGCAGAGACTTGTGCTGGCTTGGGGCAAGAGTTGTGCTAAACGCACGGAATTGGTCACGCGGACGCGTGACCGATGCGATCGCGTCGATTGCACAAACGGCCATCCACGCGTTAGCGTGAACGACGCGATCGCGTCGTATGAAAATAGGCATCCCAAGCCATGCGAACAGAAAGTCGCGCGGGCACGCTGCTGGCTTCGCGCGAATAGCATAAAATCCAGGGCACGCGATCGCGTGCCTGACGTTTCCGCGTCATTTTGGAAAGTTCTTCTTTACTTGAGGACAAGCAAACCTTTAAGTTTGGTGTTGACGCTGCGCTTATTGGTTTTCTGGCACAAAAGAGAGGCGAATCATCTTCACGAAGGAGCACAACCTGAAGAATAAAGCGACCGCTAGGATAACTAAGGTGGTTGAGTTCCTTTCGTTTTTATTCCTCCTTTCTTTTTCTATGTTATGTTCCGATTTTCTGCTATTTTACTTTGTCTGTTGCATGATCTTTTATTAGTTAGAATCCTAGGATTTTTTTTAAAATTTCTTTAATGCTGAAAAGATATTTCATGTACCACTCACTGAACTTGAATCTAAAAAGAAAAGAAAAAAAGTGATATATTGTATGAGAAATTGAGTTTAATTATAAGAATAGTCTTATTTACTTAAATGTGGTGGTATTTTCTGTGATTTTTAAATGCATGATATGAACAGTGCATATTTGAATTTGAATCAAGGGATGTTGATGTATAAGGAATAGGAATTTAGAGAATTATTATGACTTCTCTGAAATAAACAAAAATTTAATCCTTGAAGCAAAAGAAACAGCGAAAAAAAATAAAAAAATAAAAACAAGGTCCAAGGCTCTGAGCATCAATGACTAGGGAGGTCAGACATGATTAAAAGCTCAAAGAGTTGTTTCCCTAGTCATATGCTTGTGGTGTGATTGTGTCAAGTAATCCTTGAGACAGAACACCTAGAGTTGAGATCAATTACATTTAACAGAGTATGCCAAAGGCTTTGAGCACCACTGTCTGGGAGTAATTAAAAGAAAAACTAGAACTCAAAGAGAGTTTCCCAGTTAAGTGCTTATGGTGTTTCTGTGTTAAGTAAAGCTTGAGACAAAACATTTAAAGTCACGGCTAGACTCAAGGTGCAAAGCACCAAAGAAAAATAAATTAAAGTAAATGTTACTGTGTTCAAGGATTAAACTGAAATGTAAAGATCAGAGAATTCATAATATTATCCGGATTCTAATTCCGAATAACAATAACATTTTTGATTCAAAGGAGAGTGAGATGCCAAACCTATTCAGGATTACAGTTATAAACCCCACTATAAAAAGAGACACGAGCTTAATCGAACTCTCATTCTCATGCAAATTCACATCCTAAACCTATATTAGTTTTGGTTGCTTGAGGACAAGCAACAGTTTAAGTTTGGTGTTGTGATGCGTGAGCATCTTATCTATCTTTTCCTAGTGAATTTGCATCTAAATTGTTGAGTTTAATTGAGAATTAATTATATTTTAGCCACTATGGATGCTATTTTGAGTTTTGTGCAATTTTATTTATTTTAGATAGCATTCGGATGGATTTGATGAAGTTTCTGCAGAAAAGAAGAAGAAACCAAAGAGATGCCCAGCGAAGACCGACGCGGACGCATGGCTCACGCGACCGCGCGGAATGGAGAAATTGCAATGACGCGATCACGTGTCTGACGCGAAGGCGTGAACTGGAATATGCATAAATGACGCGAGCGCGTGGACGACACGGACGTGTCACATGCGCGATCTGCAAAATTACAAATGACGCTGGTTACGAATTTTGGGCTGTTTTGACCCACTTTCCAGCCCAGAAAACACAGATTAGAAGCTGTAGAATGGACAAAGCAAGTGGTCCCCAACCATCAACTGAAAATCTGTTAATTAATTCGAATTTAAATTAAAATATTATCTTTGAGGAAAAGATATTATTTTTAATTTTGATTTTAAAACCTATTAGGATTAGTAATAAATAGAAACTCGGTACATTTAGACAGGCACCATTTTTTACCAATTTGTTACGAGAACCCTTATTTTTCTTCTCTGAACCATGAGCGACTAATCTTCCATTGTTAAGGTTAGGAGCTCTGTCTATTTGTAATGGATTAATTCGTTTGATCTTTCTAATTTATTACATGCTTTGATTTATATTTCAATAATTGTTTTCGCTCTTTATTTTATGAATATGGGTGGAACGGAAGTATGACCCATGTTCTAATTGAGTTCTTGTAAAACTTAGAAAAGCTCTTTACATGAACAACAGCTTGAAAACATATTATCCTAAATTTTAATTACTTGGATTTAATGGGATACGTGACATATAATCCCCTTATTTTTGGGTAATTAGAATTTTTGTGGCATATAAACTGAAAATTGATTTTTACCCTCTAATTGGAATTAACTGACCAAGGAATTGGCAGTTAATGAATAAATTAGTTAGTAATAAAAAAATTTAATTCGGAAAAATAGATAACTCTGAAACCTTAACTATCTTCTCGTTATATTATTCCCAACTTATTTATTTGTCTGTGTTTAATGCTCTTTGAATACCAAAACACTCTTTTCTGCTTGCCTAACTAATCTTATCAAATACTATTGTTGCTTAATCCATCAATCCTCGTGGGATCGACCCTTACTCACGTAAGGTATTACTTGGTACGACTCGGTGCACTTACCGGTTAGTAAGTGTGGGTTATAAATTCCACACCAAGTGTCAGTAGGGTGTCCACGGGACGATCCAGCCTCGTCATCATGGTGGACTAGAGGTGCTCATCCAGCACGAGCAGCCCGTCGTCTAGCACTAGATCGACGAAGGTGATGATCTATCCGGCCTCCGTCATCACCACCAACCTGCTCCTCCTGCATCATGTCGTCGAGCCAGCGCCACTCGCGATCAGTGGCACGTGTACCAATGCGTCGTCTCTGCTCCACACATCTGTTATCGGGCATATCCGACGCTGGAACTCTAGTCGGCGCCTGCGACGATCCTCTGAGTATAGCATCGTCCGGAACCTGGGTCGGCCTGGGGTCGGCAAAAGCAATCCTGGTGACAGAATCCTATGTGCAACACGGTGCCACCAGTCCAAGTACTCAGCGGATGGACCGAGATCAGCCACTCTCTGGATACTCAACACAGAGCAAACTCGCTCGTCCCAATACTGATGCCATGTCCTATAGTAAGTGGGGAACCATCTATCTCCACCCCTGTCGTCCTTACTATGAAGATACTCAATGTTCAGGGCTGGCTCAAGCAGATGCTGTACGCTCCCTAGCTATGGGAAGACCCTGTCTAACTGATGACACTCAATCACTACAAAGTATATCAGACTGGTGACGGCCCGCCATAACCGGCTGTGCTCCTCAGTCAGTATCTTTCGATGGATGACTGCCAGTACATCCAGAGAACCATAAGGCTTCCACACAATCTTCTATCAGGAGGCAAGTCAGCATTGTACCAATTTATACATATAAGTGGGGGAAGAACTAATAAAATAATGAAAACAAAAACAAATTACTTACATCTCGATGTGTCAGTCGATCCAATGCCAGACAATACTGAATAATCCGTTGTTCCTTCCCATCAGAAGTGGGCAAATATGTGGCCCATATGAGTTGCAGAAATAGCACATAAGTATGTAATTTCATATATAGAACGTTATGAACTTGAAAGAATACGTGAATTAAATTATACCCGGATGCCAATGGAAAAGAGAGAGCGTCAAAACCCTGCGGCTTTAGTGGGGAAACCGCCAAAAGATCCATGACTATAGCAACTATAGGGGTCCAGCCAAGTTGGTGATGTTTCTGTTCGCCACCCTACACATGCATCGGTACAGCCACGCCAACGCAGTGGTTCCCCAACTATAGCTGCCCATGTCGTCAAGTCTCGCCACAAAAGGCAACCAGCGAAGGTGGACCCGATTAGCACTCTTGTCCATGAACAGCTGTGTCGACAGAAGCATCATAATATATGCACATGCATATATGCGCACGGTCTCCTCTGAAGCATCAGCTGGTAACACCCTGAACTGCTCATGGAACCATGTGAAGTGGACTGTGTATAACTTTCTCTTATCCAACGGCGGAAGCTCACCAAATAAGTACTCGAACCACTCCCATGCCGGTCTGGCCCCCTCGATGTGCAGGTGGAAGTCAGTCATGCACCCGGAAACAGCCTGCCCATCCACGGGCATCCTCAGCTGGTATGCCACATCCTGGAGCGTGATAGTACACTCTCTGAATGGCATATAGAAAGTGTGGGTCTCAAGCCACCACCTCTCGATAAATGCGCTGACCAGAGGCTCATCTAACCAGAACCAATGCGCGTTCAGCCTAGCCAGGTGGTACAACCCAGCCCTCTCCAAGTAAGGTATGGTCCTATCATGTAACGGCATATTCTGTTGCCTACGGACGCTATACACACATCGGATTGGCTGCATATTCAGAAATAAAGAACATCGACTTAATTTCTAACAATGACATCACCAAACTATAGCTTATGTTTCTATTCTTAAGCTACTTGGGTTTTAAAATTACTAATTTACCATCCACAACTAAAAATCTAACTTCTCTACCTTTATTTTTAAATGTTAAAAGTAAAAGTTTAAATTTCAAATTTTGATTTTCAAACAAAACTAAACCAAGTCTCTATCTTTCTAATTAATAAATTACTTCCTTAATATTTAATAACATATACAGTTATTAAAATATTGAAAGAAAATAAAGACACTTACCTCTTCATTGGTGGTTTCGGCTACGTGAGCAATGCCGTCGAGCCGGTACAACATAACCGCCGTTCATCCTCCATTCTTTCAATGCTCAAGAATTTTCTCTCCCATATCTCTACTTTCTCTCTCTAACTTTCTTTCCAAATTTCCTCAAATGAATTCTGCTACAGCTTCACGCGGTTTATATAATAAGCCACTCTCCTCATAATCCACTACAGGTTGTAGCGGATTATGCTCTCAAAAAAATTGGTCATAAACCGCTAAAGGGTGTAGTGGTTTATGTTATGCATGCTCTCAACGTAATCTGTGAGAGAGTATAACGGATTACGTGCATCTGGGTTCCGCTACAAAATGTCGCGGATTACATGCAATTGTTTTTGTTGTATTTACGTCTGGAGTTTGCCAATGTTATATTTGCATTATGTTTTCCTTCAACCATTTTATTTGTGTAAATTGCCTAAAGTAAGATGGGCAATATTTTTCATTAACAATTTATAATTATTTTTTAACACTAAAGAGTATAATATTGTCTTATAAGTTTTTAGTAACTATAATTTTCTATTTTTATTTTTAAATTTTAAAAATACTTTTTATCTAGATTTAGCTCAATAAACTAATTATGATAATTAAATTAAATAACTTTAAATTTTATTAAATAAAACAAAAAATTCACAATGACCTAAATAAACAAACAAAAATTTTTTTTAAAAAATAAAAAATTATTGAAAATTATTTATACTTCACGAAACATATACTCTAAATTATACAAATACAATATTTGAGATTTGGTTATATCATTGTCCTCTTCCATATTTATATAAATCGCGTTGACTTATAGAGTTTTTATATATTTTACGTACGAATTCTAATAAGAAGACCATGAAAAATCTTAACAATGTGTACAATGGATTTTGAATTTAGCTCAATACAAAAAAAAATCCAAGAAATTATTTTAAAAAATTAACCATTTTAACTATAATTTATCAAAAAAATTCACCCAAATATCCTCTTCCCTCCTAAGCCATCTGCCATTCCCACTCTCATCAATCATCCTACCTCTCCGGCGTTAGAAACTTTTTCATCAACCATCATTATCTACCCTTGTAGGAGCTAAGCCTCAGAGTGGTCCCTGAAGTTACACTCGTGCTTCATAGTAGTCCCTGAAGTTACACTCGTGCTTCATAGTAGTCCCTAAACTTATTAATTACCCAAATTGGTATCTGAAGTTAAACGCCGGGACTCAGTATTGTCCTTCCGGCACATTTTCTCCAGGTGGCGTGATCGGAAAGCTGATGTGGCTAATTTGGTGACACGCGGGCAATCATAACGGCTAGCTGAGGTGGATGAACGAATTTTATTGACTCAATTTGGTCCCTAATTCGAAGTTTAAAATCCCTAATTTCCAAATCTGAAGATCAACCTCCAGTGCCCTTCTCTTCTCTTCTGGTCTCTTCCCTTCGTATCTCTGCAGCATCTTGATACCCAAACGACAATGGCTAGTGCGAGCAATGCTGCTGGAAGCTCGAACAACCCACAATCGTTTGGCTCCATCATGAGAAGAATGAACAGGAACAGGGATTTGCGTTTGCCAGAATGGTGTAGATGCAGTTTGAGACCAGTACTGCGATGGTCAATGACGGATTCTAATCCAGGGAGACCCTTCGTGGGTTGCCCAAACTACAATGTAAGTGGTTGTTGTTGTTGTGGTTTGCTGTAATTTTGGATATAAATTTGGTTGATTCTTTTAGCTTGGTGCAGACTGTAGGCAAGAAGTGGTGTGGTTTGTTTATGTGAATGGATAAAATTCTTGAAGAAGATGTGATCACATGTGATGGTAGAGCAAGCCCTTCAATTGACAATGAAGAATGGAAGATGAAGTTTGCTTGGAAACTTGGAAGATTAGAGTCTGAAGTTAGGATTCTAAAAGTGGGTGGAGTTTTGGTTTTTGTATTTATGCTGCTGGTTATAGTAGCTATTCTTGTCATAAAGTTTGATAGGCAGTTTGGACAATTGTATCTGGGAAGAAACAAATGAATTATGCATGTTGTTGCTGTAGTTGTACCTGTCAGTTTGTTTGAAAGAAATGAAAATTAAAGTGATTAAAGTGATTGAAACTAGTGTGCTTGCATATGTTAGAATTTGGAGAAACAAGATGAACTAACAATTTATTCATCCAAAATATAATTGTTGTCAATAAAATAGGAGTTGACAGTGTTTGGAATGCAACTTAATTGCATATGAAAGTGCAAAATAAAACCAAAAATCTGACACAGATATCTTCAAGAAAGTCATAATTCATAATTCATATTGTAGTGATTACATCCAAAATAAGGCATTATAAAGCCAGAACAATAGTCACCAAAATAAGGCATTATAAAGCCAGAATAATAGTCACCAACTATATCAGAGTTTTCAAAACATAAGTGTCATAAGTTTTCAATCTCCAACACTAGAATTGTAAGCAAGAAAGCATATACAGTACATTACTTCAGCAAAACAGACAAATAAAGACACCATATTGTCGCTAAATATAAAAAACTAAGTCAGTAATTCTTGGTTCTGGGTGGCTTAAATCCCGGATTAGGCACAAATCGCATTGCTGGTAGATTCATTGCTGTTTCAGTGCTTGCAGGCTGACTGCTTGTTGGGAGAGTACTTGCAGATGGAATGCTTGCAGATGGAGGAGATGGAGTGCTTGCAGATGGGGTGCTGGTTGGTTGGGTGGTAGCAGTGGGTGTGGACAACTTTCTCTTAGGAGGCAGTTTGGATGGCCGAACAGGAGGTGGTTGCACCTATGTATGAAACACCAAAAATTTAATGTGACTAAGAAAAATTAATGTATGCGCATAATACATTTATATATATATATATGGGTAAGTAATATTACCGACCTGTTGCGAGTCGTCAGTTTCTGACATAATATGCTGACTAAGATCAAGCTGAATCTCAATCTGATCCTGTGACACAACTGGGGCATCACCACCATTTACAGCAGCAGTTGGAGCAGAATTGTTGACCTCACCTCCATTAGCATCAGAATTAGCAGCAGTAGCAGCCGCCACAACAACTGATTCTTCATCAACGGCCCTCTTATGACAGTTCCTCTTTGTGTGACCAGATTCACCACAATAGCGACAATGTCCTTTTTTATGAACTCTTTTCATTGAGGTCTTCTGCTTTTTGCCTTTACTTGGCTCCTCATCAGCATCCTTTCTTCTTTTCTTCTTGATTGGCCCTGGCTTCTTCTTGAACTTTGGTGCTTGAGGTCTATTATAAGGTGATTTCTCCCATAGTGTCTGGCCAGGAATTGGATTTATATGGAAGCCAGGTGTTGTTGTATGCTTCCATGGTCAACCAGTTATGACAGAATTCATCTGGCCTTCTACCAGCCCTGGCCAAAGCGGCACATGCATGCACACATGGCATCCCTACAAAGAACATCACAGCCATACATAAACAAAATTCGAACTGGAAATCAAAAATAAAAAAAACTAAAAAATATGCATAAAAAAACCATACCACTTGGTTGCCAAAAACCACAGGTGCATGATCTCTTGCCTAAGTCCACAACCATATTTGTAGGCCACCCATGAACTTCAAATATTTCGTAATCTGCATCACCAGACCACATGGGAACCCATTTTTTTTATTCCTTTCTTATCTTTTCCAACCTACTTATCTGTATTGGAGGTAGAATCCCGTCATTGTTCCTCAACTTCACCTTGTTTCTGGCTATAGATCTCATGATGTACATCCTGACCTCCTCCAACAGTGTGATAATAGGCTTGGCTCTAGGTTCTTTGATCCGTGAGTTGAAAACCTCACATGCATTATTGCAGATGTTGTCCATTTTAGGTGCAATGCTGAAGAATGCCCTGCTCCATGAATTCTTTGGCCATTTGCATAGATAAGTCCAAGCATCCTTATTTAGCCTTTCCAATTTTTTCATCCCTTCGACAAATTCCTCTTGAGTCGTAGACCTTGCACACTCCCAAAGTAAACCTCTAAGCTGATTATCCTTCCACTGTTTGTTGAAGTTCCTCCATAAATGCCATACACAGAATCTGTGATGGACATTTGGGAACACATCTTGAACTGCATGAATTAGACCCTACAAATCCAACAAGCCAGTCACAAAGTTTCAAATCGAGCCTCAAAAAGGTCCCTAATGTTATTTTAATGAACTCGTACTGGTCCCTCAAGTTGTGTAAGTGACATCAACTTGGTCCTTAGCTTAGCTGAGTACACAGATACTACCCCTTATACTGCAACCATCAACTATACAGCATACAACAATGACTCAATCTGAATAAACAGATTTGTGTTTATAAACCAGCAGGTATTCAATTCAACAATTATTTAATTTACACAACAATTATTCAATTAAACAATTATTTATGCAGCATACAACAATGACTCAATCTGAGTAAACAGATATGTGTTTATACACCAGCAGATATTCAATTCAACAATTATTTAATTTACACAACAATTATTCAATTTATACTACTATTATTCAACCATCAACTATGCAGCATACAACAATGACTCAATCTGAACAAACAGATTTGTGTTCATAAACCAGCAGGTATTCAATTCAACAATTATTTAATTTACACAACAATTATTCAATTAAACAATTATTTATGCAGCATACAACAATGACTCAATCCGAGTAAATAGATTTGTGTTTATACACCAGCAGATATTCAATTCAACAATTATTTAATTTACACAACAATTATTCAATTTATACTACTATTATTCACTACTTAGCAGCAGGTATATCTAAGAATCACTACTATTATTTAGGATAACTATCAATAGATATGCATACCTTTTGCATGTCTGAAATAAAACACCAACCATGTTGCTTGTAGTCACCCAAGTCTTGGTGCAGCAATTCCAGAAACCATCGCCAATTATCCGTGTTTTTGATGGGCACTATTGCATAAGCAATCACGTAAATGTGATTGTTTGCGTCTTGACCAATTGCAAAGAGGATTTGACCACCATATTTTGTTTTTAGAAATGCTCCATCCAACCCTATAAGCGGTCTACAGCCAGCCTTAAACCCTCTTTTACACCCATCAAGGCAAATATACATCCTATCAAAAGTTGGATCTTCATCAGGATTGGGATGAGGTGTAACACCAACACTAACAGTGGAGCCAGGATTAGTTTTCAGTAATGTCAACCCGTAATACCTAACCATACCATACTGGGAAGCAGTATCTCCATAAACTATGACCTTAGCATCCCCTAGAGCCCTTGTTAGTGAAGACTTGTTGAGGTCCAAGTCGCACTTGCTCTTAAAGTACTGGGCAGCTTCACAATGTCTAAGGTTGGGATATTTTCTTAATTTCCTAACCAGTTTGCAACCCATCCACTTCCTGTTAGCTAGCCTGTTCTTAGTCTCTCTAGGACAAGTGTGATCGTCCATAAATGTCTTGATCTGCCAGCAGTTACCCTCACTGTCCCTGGAAGCATATACTACCCAGCCACACTCCTCTCCCTTACAAACAGCCCTCATCCTTAAATTGTCATTCTTCTTCCACCAGATCCGCCTTCCCTCCTGGATACAGTACTCACGAACAGCTTCCTTGAATTCCATCTTCGAATTAAATTTCATCCCAACCTTTAGTTTAAGCTCACCAAACCTTCCTCCTTCCCTAAATACCGGAAACACCTCATCTGACTCAACCTCCTCTAACTCATCCTCAGAGTTTGGTGGAGTCTTCATTTTCTCAGAGTGCCAAGACTCTCCACCATCAGATTCATCATAAGCTTTATCTTGAGCATCATAATATGCTCCCGTTTCACACACCTTAGGAATCGGGCCAAAGAAGAATTCATCATCTTCAGACCCTGACTCTGCACACACAATCTCATCATCCTCAACCATCTCATTAACTTCTTTATTATCTGTTGTAGCCCTCTTTTTAGCATCACTCTTCTTTCCAATTGATCTCTTCCCAACCACTTCTTCTTCCTCACTAGAGACATCAACAGTAGCAGGCATATATGGTTCGTCCTCTACACTGTCATAACTGTCATGGGAGTCTGAAGATTCTTCCTCACTAGACAAGCTAACAAACACAGTCTCAGGATCCTTTCCCTTAACAGATGCTCTTCCAAAAGTTCCAGTTGCAGTTGATCTTGTTAAAGGCCTCCTAGCATGTAATGCTGCATTCTTTACTTTTTGATGGCCTTTCTTTGGTATATCAGACCTCCTTGATTTTTGTGATGCTGATCTTATTACAGGTTTTGAAGTGGGCTGGGCTGTTGACTTTGGTGGTGGGTGGGGCTTGGTAGTAGGAGCAGCAGTGGACTGGCCCATTCTTTTTGTTCGTGGGTTGGGCTTAGAAGTAGTAGCAACTGTGGGTTTGGCCATTATTTTTTGTGGTAGGGTGGACTTAACAGTGGGAGCAGTAGCTGTGGGTGCTGCCATTTTTTTGGGTGGTGATTTGGAATGACTAACAGAAGATGCAGTAGTGTGACTCTTATGCTTTGGTCCTGAAATACCTTTACCAGTAGGCATAGTTGGGGGGATTGTTGTTGGAGTAGGAATTGCGGTGTTTATTGGTTCTGAGGTTGGAATTGGTGGTGATGTGGTGGAAATTGTATTGGCTGTGACATTGATGCTGGGGTATGTATGTGGAATAGGGTCTGGTAGCACTATTAACTCCTTGCCTTTGGATGATGGTAGTCCTGTTTTCTCATCAAACACAGGTTCAGAGATCCCATGTTCATAATACACATGGACAATTCCCTTGTTGGTCTGAGCAGCATAACACATCTCCATGAGCTCTTTGTCATGTGTCAAAGCTCTAAGATTACTTTGCAATGGCCTATTAGGCACCAGCCACCAACAGTGAGTCACATTGTCATACCCAAGTGTCTTATAGTAGTCTCGGAGAAAAAATACATCCACCGTGTCTACGTCAACTCTCGGCAACTCAGATATCTGTCCACCACTGTAATTCACAGTTCCATCACGCTCTCTGACGAATAACCCTCCATGGTGAAATATGATGGTAATCTAAGGATCTCCCATCTGCAATTTAAAAACAAAATTTCATGATCAACATCATCATCTTCAACCATATTAACAAGTTGGAAACCACATTAACTGTAAATGCAGCAAAGCATAAAAGATAAGAAATAGCATTTCTCCATGACAAACAGTCCTCATACAGTCAACACTTTCATTAGCCTAACCACTCAGAAAACTAGTTGCGATCAAACCCTAGCTAAATATTGCGAAACACAAACATGCATACCCACAGATAACACTCTAAAAAATCGTTTCTAACTACTGAAGAGATTAAACTAACAATCTTAACAAAAAACAGAGCATTCCTTATATCACATTATATTTTTTCTTTTTTCCTTACCTTTTTCAGAGAGACAAGCCTTCGATACAGTCTTTGTTTGAGGCAGATGACGATATCCGATCCTATATAGTAGTCGTGCTCCATAGAAATCGCAACAGTTACCACAATCCACCCACCGCCATTGATGAGTGAAGGGGAGGAGGGGTTTGTGTTGTATTTTGAAGGAGGGAAGAGAATGCGTTACGTTAACGTTTGATGGGGGAGTCTTCAAAACCAACTTTTGAAGTGAAACGACGTCGTTTCGGCCATTTACGCGCCACCATCAAAACTACGTCGTTTTAGCCTTGCCCGCATGTCACCAAATTAGCCACATCAGCTTTCCGATCACGCCACCTGGAGGAAATGTGCCGGAAGGACAATACTGAGTCCCGGCGTTTAACTTCAGGTACCAATTTGGGTAATTAATAAGTTTAGGGACTACTATGAAGCACGAGTGTAACTTCAGGGACCACTTTGAGGCTTAGCTCACCCTTGTAGCCCCCTCTTCCATCACCATTGCTGAATCGTCATCAAACAACCATCCACGTAATTATTAAAATAACCATCTAACTACCTAGTGAAATGACCATCCAACATTTGTTAATTGTATATACGTAAATTGAATCGAATAAAATAACCATCTAATTAATAATTAAAATAACCATCTACATACTTAGTGAATTGAACATTCAACACATTTGTGGGGTGGATAAAGTCGACGGCGACACATAAAGATAAGGGAGGAGATCCAGGGATAGAGCAGCCGCACAACGACAACTTCGGCTAGGCGAGGTTGTGAATCTGCTCCATAGTATTAATCAAATTTAAAAACTAAAATACCTTGGTTATGTAACGTGGCAATGACGGTTCTGTTGTCAACGGGGATGGGGGCATCCATAAAAGGAGAGGCTGTAAGTAAGAATTTTTTGGTCTCGAGGTTGGGTTTTAGAAGAACATTTGTGGTCTGACCGGGTATCATGACAATGGTGTTTGTGTTGATTGGTTTTATGTATGTGGCATTACCTTCAACCATCGTAAGTTTGTGCCCTGCTACTTTGAAGAAAAGCTATTCATTCTCTGCACCATTTATTAGCGGCGTCGGCTGGACGGTGTTGGGCCGACTACGGGAGAGGGACTACACAACTGGCGCGCTGCGGGATTATGCGAATGATGCAAATTGCGCGACGGTGTTGTTTGACGTTCGCGGTGTGCACGACAGCGTTTGCCAAAGTTATGGACGACGGCGGCTACTATCGATGACGGCACGACACCGATGAGACAAAAGGAGACCGAGTGAGAAAGAAGTTACATCACATTGAAAAGAGAGAAACCGTTTTTACGGTATACGTAACTGTTACAAATTTTTATTTATTTTGAATTTTAAATTAAAAATGATTAAAATTAATTAATTTAATTATTATTTAATATAATTTTAATTTTACTCGTATTATATACCTTATACACTAAATTTATTGACTTCTCGTATTTTTTCTTTACGTAAACCGCTGTTTTATTTTAGTTCAAGGAAAAAATTCTACTGATAAACATTACTATGTGTATATAATTTGGCATGTATTATGGCATGTAAACACATCCCTAAAACCTCAGCTATATATTTTAAGAAAAAATATTTTTTATACTTTGTCAATTTCAATATATTTTACATAGATATTTAATTAGATATATTGACACATAATAAAATAAAATAATTACTTTTTACATTAATCAATCAAATTGTCAATTAAAAAAACCAATTGAACTACTGTCTTATGGTTGAGGTTATATGAGTAAAAAACAATAATACCAAATTTCTAGAGTTTTACATATATACATATACTTGTAAACCCGCAACCCTTTACATAGTTAAAAGATGCAATTTTTTAAAATTTAAAAAAAATGACATATTAATCCTGACTAGTCTACGAATATTTAAATTTTTTAAAATTTAAAAATATATTTAAATTCTTTATAAGAATCGAAATAACTGTTTTAATAAAATAATTTTATACTGTCCAAAAAAGATTTAAAAATATAAAAATGATATTTTAAAAATAAAAAGTAAAATTAATTTGAGTATAAATACTTTGTGTTTTGTAATTCTCTTTTATGCGATTTTAAGATTTTATTCCTTCATCGTACTTCTAGTTATATAAAGTAATCTTGAATTACTACCACAAATATGGGTTTTAGCAATGCCAAAATTTGTAATATCTTAAAATCGTTCTCTTAGATGTTTTAGAGAATGGTTTTTTAAACTGTTGCTAAAAAAGTTCAATTTTTTACTTCGTTATACCAACAAAATAAAACCGTTTTCTTTGACTATTTTAAAGAACAGTTTTATAATCATTACAATGATTTATTTTTAGGCAACGGTTTTTTATTGTTGTTTAAATATTTGTACAAAGGATACGTATAAAAACCGTTGCCAATATTGTAACACTTTAAAATTGTTCTATTAGATGATCTTAAAGAACAGTTTTTACAATATTGCTGTCGAAGTTCAATTTTTCACTATGTTATAGCAACAAAATAAAATCGTTCTCTTTGACTATTTTAAAGAACGATTTATAACCATTACATCAATTGTTTTATTAAGAAATAATTTTTCAATATTTAAATAATTTAATAAATATTATTTATGGAAAGCATAAATTTAAAAATATATTAGTTTTTATTCCATTCAATTTTTGCTAAAAAATTTAACATATAATATTTTTTTACACTTAAAAAAAAAATCAGAACTCTAACGTAAACTTTCTACTCATTTCTTTTCCATCCCTCTAGCGACCCATAACCCACCACCATAACCCACTATTCATTATCTTTTCTCTCTTTACTAGTGAGTCATAACCCACTACCATAGCCCACCATTCATCATCGTACATTAGCCATCATCGCATAACTTCACGCAACCCTCACTATACCACCGAGCTCCAATTCGTCGTAATATGAACTCTTTATTTTTAGAAATTAATCAATTAAGAGTAATTAAATTAGTTTTATTAATATTTGGAGTTTAAGTTAATTAATATTTGTGTGTAAATTTTTATAATTGGTTATTTTATATAATTTCAAATTAGAATTCAGTAATGGAAGTGTTATATAATTAAATTTAAGAAATCTCTATTATGAATAAATCATGATTTATTTTATTAGTTTGAGCTCTTAGAGATTAATTTACTAGAAAATGATTAAATTGATTTTTATAAATACTTTGGGTTTAAGTTAATTAAGGTTTATGTACAATCTTTACTATAATTAGTTATTTTACATAAATTGGTAAAAATAATTTTTACAATATTATATTTAAATTTTAAATTATTATTCGGGCAAAAAACCAGAATCCTCCAATGGCAGGCCAGATTTACGAATATAAGTCAAAACCAAAATTGTTTCAGTAATGAGCCAACCCATATATTTATATAAATCGAACCAGCCAGGTTCGAACTGCATCCATGAATAATTCGAACCAGAGCAGTTCGAATTACAAGGAAGGCGAACAAAGTAAATCGAACCAGGTAGGTTCGAACTAGCAACGCACGTAATTCGAACCAAGCTAGTTCAAATTAGAGAGAGAGAAGCTGCATCAAGTAATTCGAACCAGGCTGGTTCGAATTACAAAATCCCTAATTCGATGAAGGCTGGTTCGAATTAGTGGGAGACAGAGCAGTATATATATGGTTGTAAACATGAGTTGCTCTCATTAGAGGGTGCAAGATGGCTAGTGAGGAGAGTTTTGTTGTTTTGGTTCACCACAGAGGATCCATTAAGAGGAAAACTTGTTCCGGTGTGAAATTCACAGATAAGGATCCTCTCTGTATTGTCGTGAGTCCTTCGACGAGCTATGATGACCTTGTTAGATCTGTGCTGATGAAACTTGGTCAGGAAGGTGCGAAGCGGGTTAAGAAGTTTTACTATCGCATTCCAGTGACGGTCCTCCAGGATACCGTGAAGTATGATTGTTTCATGATCAGTGGTGATGAGGACTTGCAAGTAATGTATCTTTGTCGGCGGTAGTTTCCGGAGGTGAGGACACCAGAGTTGTTGGCAAAGCTGGTTGATGTGGTATCCAGCTCAGGGGGTTCGAACCGGAATACCACCACTTTAGCCACGGCAGCCAGTTCTAATTCTCGGCCTGCCCTTGGTTCTTCCTCCGTCCCTGTGTACCAGCCAGTGGTCCAACCTGTCGGCTCCCCGTCTTTTGCTGTTGATCTCAATGGCAGCGTAGGCGATGAGGTTGGTTCAAGGGAGAATCTGCCAGACGCTTTACTGGGCGTTGCACCAGTTGGCGTTGGAGACGGATTGTTGGGTGATGCAGAGGAGGATGACGTCGAGCCGGATATGATTGACGATGACAACGGCGATGATATTGGAGCGAGTGAGCCTGCATTGGCGGTAGGTGGTTCTAGCTCTGGCACACAGCAGTATCCACCTCATTTTTCATCTTTGGACTTGGATGCCATGAGGCAAGAGGGGGTTTCTGGGCACTCTGTTGGATTCGGAGCTAGAGATGCGGAAGGGACTGCTGGTCTGACAGAGTTCCAGGTTGGTCAGCAATTTCAGGATAAAGATCAGGCCCTGTTAAGTGTGAAGACTTACAGCATCCGATGAGGGGTACAGTACAAGATAGTCGAGTCTGATTATCGCCGGTATGTGGGCAAGTGTTCTGAGTTTGGGAATGGGTGCACATGGTTGATTCGATTGAGTCTCCGGTAGCGCAAGGGCATTTGGGAGGTCAAACGATACAATAGACCTCATACTTGTCTTGCCACCTCCATCTCGAGTGACCACAGGAGTTTGGATTACCATGTGATATCTGAGTTCATTATGCCAATGGTTAGAGCGGATGCATCCGTCAGCATCAAGGTGCTCCTGAATGCCATGACAGCACACTTTGGGTTTAGGCCGACTTACAGGAGGGTCTGGATGGCAAAGCAGAAGGCTGTTGCCCTCATCTACGGTGACTGGAATGAGTCATACAACGAGCTGCCCAGGTGGGTGTTGGGAGTCCAATTGACGATGCCTGGTACTGTTGCAGTCCTAAGGACTAGCCCCGTTCGAGTTGGAGGACAGGTAGACGAGTCTCAAGCTTATTTTCACAGATTTTTCTGAACGTTTCCACTGTGCATCGAGGCATTCCGTCATTGCAAGCCGCTAGTCAGCATTGACGGCACCCATCTGTATGGCAAGTACGGGAGAACGTTGCTCATCGCAATTGCACAGAACGGGAACTCCAACATTCTACCTGTTGCATTCACACTAGTAGAGGGTGAGAATGCTGAGTCTTGGGCATTCTTTCTCTCCCACCTTCGTCTGCACGTGACACCGCAGCCGGGTTTGCTGGTTATATCGGACAGGCATAATGGCATCAAGGCTGCGCTTGAGGCTCTTGACGGAGGTTGGTTACCTCCATCTGCATACCGTGCATTCTGCATTCGACACGTAGCTGCCAACTTTGCCCTTACCTTCAAGGGCAAAGACGCACGGAGGCTTATTGTGAATGCGGCGTATGCCAAGACCGAGGTTGAGTTTGATTACTGGTTTGATATTCTGCGGTCTGAAGACCCGACGATGTGTGAGTGGGCAAACCGGATTGATTATTCCTTGTGGACTCAACATTGTGACGAGGGTTGGAGATTCGGTCACATGACGACGAATATCTCCGAGTGTGTGAACTCAATCCTGAAGGGTGTCAGAAACCTACCTGTATCCTCGCTGGTAAAGGCAACATATGGAAGGCTTGCGGAACTTTTTGTTCGCAAGGGGAGAGAGGCTGAGGCCCAGATGGGAACCGGACAACAATTCAGTCAGCACTTGGCCAAGTGTATTGAGGCCAACTTGAAGACAGCGAGGTGCTTCACGGTGACTTTGTATGACAGGGATAATTCCGAGTTCACCGCTGCCGAAACCACTCCGATTGGTTCCTTCTCATTGGGTAGCTACAGAGTATCGCTTGTCGCTCGGACATGTGACTGCGGGTACTTCCAGGCGCTTCATTTCCCATGTCCGCACGCACTTGCATGTTGTGCCTACCACGGGTAAACTGGACCACTTTTGTTCACAGCGTGTATAGGATTAGTTCGGTATTCAGTGTGTATCGGATGAGATTCATCCCTCCGATTCCAGAGGGTTTCTGGCCACCATACGACGGGCCCACTGTGATACCGGACCCTGACAAGAGGCGTGCGAGAGAGGGTCGTCCGAGGTCCACCAGGATACGAACAAATATGGACGAGGCAGATCCAAACCGTTCAAAGAGATGTGGCCTATGTCGCCAACTCGGACACACACATCGGAGTTGCCCACAGTTGAGTGGATCGTCTCACACTGGGGGCCATTAGTAGCCATGTTCTTAGCGGTAGTACTTATTTTAGTTAAGTTTTATGCCAATGATTTTTTTACTTTAATGTATTCAGCATGCTCCGTTAAGTAATGAATATGTTGTGTATCACTTTGAGTCTTGCTACAAGTACCCTAAATTCAAAATTTAATAAATAAATGTACATATTAGACTGTTATATGATGCAATGATTATATATAGTCACTGATAAATCCGGTAAACACCCGTTTTCAAAGTACAATTCGATGAACAAACAACAAAGGAAAACCGCTCTAAAATAACAACAAAAGTACAATGTCTGTGATACATGAATAAACCCTACGGAACAAAATACATGATATATGACTCATCTAAACAGATGCGAGCCCGTACCGCAACGACGGGGTACCCGTGCCCGCTGACCCCTGCGGATAAACGGCTCCTCATCCTCGATATCATCTGCGTCCTTATCAGGGCCAGGCTGTGCAGGTGGCGTAAAATGGGAGGCTGCCGCAGACGGCCCGGCAACAGACTCTGATGCAGCAGCGTAGGCGGATGGTGGGGTGCCTCCCAAACCAAAATGATCACCAACAGATTCCATAGGAGGCTCGTTCAGATCAACGTCTAAGGGTATCTTAGTGCCTGAGGTCTCACCACGCCTTTGGGCCGGCACGTCCTCCTGCATGATGGCGGTAATGTCCGCTAGAAACTGTGGACCCCCGAAGTCCGCATCAAGCGTATTTGAGCCAAGGAAATCTGACCACTGTGATCCCGGAATAACCCAAGGGGTACCCTCCTGCTGAGGCTGGTCATGGGCGGGTACACCAACGAAGTAATCCCCAAGAGACACATATACCGCTAGCATCAAAACCACTAAGTCACATATACCGCTAGCATAAAAAATATTTCCGTACTAACCTCGTCGTTGATGATCCCGGCTATATGAGCAACTCCGTCTAGGCGATATAACCGTGCCGGATCGTCCCCCATCAGTAGAGTATTCCGTTCAGGTCTTCGTCGGAGAGAATCTGGCTCGTTTTCTCTGAGATTTGGTGGGGTAGGGGAAAGGAAGAACGGTTCGAATGAGGGTGATTCGAACTCATTATATAGCCGAATCACTAGTAATTCGAACCAGGTCGGTTCGAATTATGAAGGAGCCATGCTAAGGGTAATTCGAACCAGGTTGGTTCGAATTACATACGTTGCAAACTTGGCTATAGTTCGAACCAAGCTTGTTCGAATTACGTTGGATTGAAGTTCGAACCAGGTAGGTTCGAATTACATGCAAAGTTTCGTCAGCCTAATTCGAATTAACCTGGTTCAATTTATTAAGAAGAGTATTTTAAACCATGCTGGTTCGAATTATATAAAGATAGGACTTGGCTCATTGATGAAACGAATTTCACTTTGGCTTATTTAGATAATTTGCAACTTGTCTTGGCTTATTAGGGTTTTTTGTCCTATATTTTATCTAACACTAAATTCCCAAATAAATTCCTAATTTAACATATGTAAACATATACAGTCACA
>NC_029774.3:126626418-126629131 GCF_000817695.3 Arachis duranensis
GGAAGGAACCGAATAAGGATAGGAGGTCGCTGTTGATCCTGCCGCAGAGAGGAAGGAAGGGACGCGTGTGAGAAAGTGACGCAACAGAGGAGGAGCCGTTCTTCTGCCGCCGCCGCCGCCGTCGGAATTCCTGGTCGCCGCCGTCGCTCATGTGAGTTGGTTGTGCCCTAGCTACCAGAACCACCATTTCTGAACTCTTATTGCTCTGTAACAATCCTATAGCTCAGGCAAGTCAATTTTTCATTGTGAATGCTTTTTTCAAATTGTGTTCTGTGTAGCTTGTAGACTGGTTGTGCCCTAGCATTCAGTTATTATTCTGTGTTTGATCTTCACAATTTCATACAGGATGCTGATGTATTAATTGCTTTCCTGATTTCTGCCGTGTTTCACGAGGTGTGTCTCTCTCTCTAATGCTATTTTATCTAATGAAAGAACTTCCATTATTTTCTTTGTTCTGGTTTGAGAAGTTGAAGGAAGGTGATGTTGCCCCAGTCGTAGTCATTACATCTGAAGTATTATTTCTCGTTTTACCCTTAACAAGTGGTGTGACTATTGGGGAAGGATTGATATATAAGACACAAATTTGTGACTGACTTCTAGATTTCTAGTTACCAAAAACCTCAAGTACCTGGCAGTTTCTAAATGAATTCTCATGTGACACAAACAAATACTGTTCTGCTTCCTAATTTCCAACAAGTGTTTTCATTGTGACGGAGCTGAAATTAGAAACCATCTGTAGCATGTGAACTATGTCTTCAATAAAGCCTTTCATTTGTTTCTCCGTAGTAAAAATAGGATGTGGATACAACAACTTTTCAAGTTAATTTCCAAAGTTGCCTGAAGTTAACACCTTCATTTATAATTCTCATTTGTCTGAATGTAGCTTTGCATTGCTGTTCCCTGCCACAAGTTCAAGTTGTGGGCTTTTATTGGAATTATGTTTCAGGTAAGGACTTATTTTCCATCTGAGAGGTTATCACCTTTAGTGTTGTTGAAGGTCCCTCTTGGATCCTATTCTAGTATAAGAAATGGTGATTGCATTGTAACCTTTTTGCGCCGAGACATTTACAAATTAAAGGTGAGATCTTACAATTTTTATATCATAATATTTTTTTTGTGAATTTACTTGCATATTTCATTTGCTTGTCTTATATAAACAATGGACTAACTGGGTAAAGTTGGCATTCATATTGGTCAGAAGAAAATTGAGAATTAAGGAAAGCATCTTTGTTCAGTAGTATATGGCTCGCTGCCACCAGAAACTCAAATAAGGCAGGTGTGAGCTCTTACCTAAGTTTTAATTTCCCTGTTGCCTTTCACTTGTTTCATGGAAATCTGATATTTCAATTTAAAGTTTTACTCTCTCTTTCCATACAAAAATTTATGCTATTTGTTTCCTTATTTCGAAAACTTCACGTGTGTCAATACAACAACAACAACAAAGCCTTATCCCACTAAGTGGGGTCGACTACATGAATCAAACGACGCCATTGTGCTCTGTCATGTATCATGTCTACAGAGAGACCGTTTACATGTAGATCTCGTTTGACCACCTCATGGATGGTCTTCTTAGGTCTTCCTCTGCCTTTCGCCCTTTGTCCATCTTCCATCTCATCCACCCTCCTGACTGGATGTTCTATCGGTCTTCTTCTCACATGTCCAAACCACCTAAGACGCGATTCAACCATCTTTTCCACAATGGGTGCTACTCCAACTCTCTCCCTTATATCTTCATTCCTTATTTTATCCAATCGCGTGTGACCACTCATCCATCTCAACATCTTCATCTCTGCCACACTCAGCTTATGTTCGTGCTCTCCTTTAGCCGCCCAACACTCCGTACCATACAGCATAGCCGGTCTTATAGCGGTGCGATAGAATTTACCTTTAAGTTTTAAAGGCACTTTTTTGTCGCATATAAAACCAGATGCACTCCGCCATTTTGACCAACCTGCTTGGATCCTATGATTTACATCATGTTCAATCTCTCCATTATCCTGTATGATGCACCCAAGATACTTAAAACTTTTTTAACTTTTCGTAGGATGTTCTCTCCAATTTTCACCTCTATATTGGAGTTTTCCCTTCTAAGACTGAACTTACATTCCATATATTCCGTCTTACTACGGCTTATGCATAGACCATACACTTCTAGAGCTTCTCTCCATAACTCCAACTAATGTACTTGATACTTGTTCTAACTCCTTATTATGTGATGAGAAAACTAATGTACTTGATACTTGTTGTAGGGATCAATCACTTTAAACATACCCCTAGCAGAGAATGGTTTGAAACAGATGCAGTTTTGCGAGTTAGCTTGGGGAACTTTCTCTTTTTCACTATTCTAGCAGTTCTAATGATTGGCGTCAAGAACCAGAAGGATCCTCGTGATGGTTTGCATCACGGAGGTTGGATGATGAAAATAATTTGTTGGTTCCTTCTGGTAATCTTTATGTTTTTCCTTCCAAATGAGCTCATCAGCTCTTATGGTAAGTGTTTCTTCTAAAATTTTTTTATCTATGTAGTTGAGCCGATTCCTTATACTTAAGTAACTTGACTACCAGGCGACACTAAATTTTTTGATTGATATCATATATGAGGGCTTATCACACACTTAAAAGTGTTGGTTTGAAGAGCCTGGGGTTATTGGAAAATGGACATTGCATCTTGAATGAAAAGTGGAAAATGTAGATAAAGATTTTCTAAGTTGTTT
>NC_029774.3:126630103-126638891 GCF_000817695.3 Arachis duranensis
TCATGCCACTCTTATAGGTTATAAGATGTTCGTCTCTCTTTTTAAAACATGTATTTGCGATGAGAAGATCAAAAGTTGAGGAAAAGTCCAAAATAGTTTTACCCTCAATATTGATCACTTCGAAACCATGGCCTCCGTGAATACTCCCATATCCAGTCACTTCTCTCCCAACATGGCCATTTAAATCTCCTCCTAAGAAAATCTTATCTCCCAAAGATATGCCTTGAACCAAACTCTCTAGATCGTCCCAAAACCTTATCTTGTGTTGTTCGTCCGAACCCACTTGCGGTGCATAGGCGCTAATCACATGGAAAGCACCTCCCTCCACCACAAGTTTGATAGAGATGATCCGATCTCCCACCCTCTTGACATCCACGACGTCCTTCTTCTACTGCTTATCCACAATTATTCCAACCTCATTCCTATTCTTCACCTTTCCTGTATACCAAAGTTTGAAACCAGAAGAATCCAACTCCCTAGCCTTTGCACCAACCCATTTCGTTTCTTGTAGGCACATAATGTTAATCTTCCTCCTTGTCATGGTATCCACCACCTCCATGGACTTTCCTGTTAGAGTGCCTATGTTCCATGTCCCAAATCTCAACCTTTTGTCGCTTCGACCTTTACCTTTTCCTTTGTGAACTAGCTTATTTACCCTCGTCCGTTCACGAAAACGCGAGAACCCTTGCTCATTTAACACTACATCCGGGCACCGATGCAGCGGCTCTTGCTTTGACACCGTACTCGAGCCATACGGCGCGTTACTTCCGGGTAACGACCTAGCTTTAGCGCAATAATGTCTTTGATTCATGTCATGGGGGGTTCGGCTATATTTTTACGTTGGTTGCCGAAGACCTAACACAACCCTCCTCCTTTATCCGGGCTTGGGACCGGCTATGTACCGCAAATGTAACATAAGCGGAGTTTCACGTGTGTCAATAATTGACAATAAATATCATGCTAGCCAAAATTAGTTGTGCTTCCAGTGTTATTTATAATGGATTGTATTTGGATGCCAACCCTTAAGGATTTTCTGAGTTGATATTTTAATTAGGACTTAAGGCAAGCATGTTCAATTAATCAAATTATATTTTTATATTCTATTCAAATTTGGAAACTTGGATATTTGAATCTTATTTTATTCTGGGGTTTTTGAATGCATATTATTGTAGGGAGAGCTAGATATGGGTCAAATTTTCCTGTTGGAGAAATAATATGCATAGATGCAGGGGATCTACCCTTGCTTCATTCATCTTTGAACTCCCCGTTACCCACTTTAAAGGTAACTTGACTTCGATCACCCTATATGTATGTGTTCCTAGACCAAAAAAGTTGATGAAGAAGAAAAAATGAACAAGAAGGCTCACTTTAAGTATGAATCACTTTATGTCAAGCCTTTTGTTGATAACTTGATCTGAATAAATTTCTTTATTTCAAAACTTCTATTTTGGTGATTTATGTTTTAACCCTTAATTTGATGTAGTGTGCTGGATTACTTCATACTTCACACTTTTGCTATTTTTTGCTTTGTTTATAGGAAAACCATGTTGAAAGGGAAAACAAACTTAATTAAGTCACAAATTTTGAAGAGCAAATGTTAGCGAGTAAAAGTCATAAACTTGTAGACATGATGACGATAAACCTACTTGTTACTTAGCTATTTCAACTCTCTTTTATTATTGTTTTTTTTTTGCAAAATTAGATGATATAGTTCGAGGTTGTTATGACTTAGACTAGTATTATGGTATTTGCAATGATGATATAATGTGATTGTGGATCTTACATAATACTTTATAAATCAAATTTGATGGTAAATGTTCAATTAATTTTCTTTAATAATTTGATTCAAATAGTTTACGTTATTTATTGATACTAAAAAAAAAGGTTGAACAAATTTCATTCATGAGAAAACTATTGTAAATAAAGAATTATATATTACAAAAAACCGTTGTCAAAAGTCACAAAAGGTAATGTGTGTTAAAATTGTTGTTAAAGACGACTACAAAATGGCAATGATATTAAAATCGTTGCCAAAAAATGACACCAATGTTAACGTTTTAAAACTGTTGGCTTTGTGAATAATAAAACGACAATAGTTTAAAACCGTTGCCTATTCAGTTATGGTTTTAAACCGTTACATTATGAACGAGAACGGTTTTAAACCGTTGTCTATGCCAGTAACTATGGCGACGGTTTTTTTGTTACCGTCGCATATGCCACAGGTCAAAAACCGTTGCTTAAGGTTTTAGGAATGATTTTTGACCGTTGCGAAAATCCTTATTTGTTGTAGTATATATTATATATTATAAGCCTTAGAACTGTCGTGTCACTTTGTTATCTTTTACTTTACGGCGAGAGGGAAGACTTAGGGTAAGAGGGTATTACATCTTTGACCTCTTCAAAATCTGGACACATCGATCCTTGAGTCTAATTTGTCCAATTTTAAAAACTCTCTCACGTGTGCACCCGTATCAATCAGATTAGTTCAACGGGAGTCACATTTGATTTTTTCATTAGGTCTGACAGACCAAGTGAACATGAGGGATCGATATGTCCAGGTTTTAAAAAGTTAAAGACTTAAATGTATTTTCAAATCTTCGAGAACTTAAATGTCCACGGATCAAAAGGTTAAGGATGTATTTGCCCTTTTCTTATTTATTTTCTGCAAAATGTCAACAAATAAAGTTTAGAAGTGAATATCTCGAGTCAAGGATAATAATTTGAAAAATGTTATATGGCCATCAGAATTTATTATTTTTTTGTCATTATTTAATCATTAACTCAATTCTTTTAGTCTATTTTTTTAATTTAATTATTCAATAATATACTTTATCTCATACTTTTAGATATTAATAATTAACTAATGGTTAAAAATAATAAATTTTGATAATTCCTCTAGAGTCTAGCATTATTCTAATAGTTTTCTATAGGGCTGGTTTTAAAACTAGACTATTACAGGACCATAAATGTTAATATGCTCCGAAAAAAATAAGAAGTGCAATGCTATTTAAATTATAAAGCGTATATTTTAAATTTTAAATTTTAAATTTTGAATTTTAAAATTTAACTGTTAAAATTAGAAATTTAAACCCTTAGCTTTAAGTTTTAAATTTTAAATCATAAATTATAAATTATAAATTTTAAATATGAAATATAATAAATAAAAAACTAAATTTTATTTAATTAATATGGAGTACAATATTTCATATTTAATAATAAGCTAAGAACCTTATAGGACTACAAACATACAAAATAAGATCAAATGAACAAGAGAGTAAAATTTTGGGAGGTCATTTGTGATTTAAGTCAGGATTGAGTGTTAAACTATTTTTCCTAATTCAAATCTACTCTACTTCAATCTTTTTTGTAGTTCCTAAATAGATTTTACACCAAATAATTGATGTATCATGAAACCAAATACAACAAAATTACAATAACCCTCCCCCCCAAAAAAAAGATTAAAATGTTCTTATAGTGGGATCATCGGAACATATAGAAAAAGGTTGAATGCAGATGCCTTTAAAATTAGTTTAATTTTATTTAATTAGCATAAAAAGTAGTCATTCAATTTTCAAGATCATCATCATGACAGTCTAAAACGGGGAGTGGTGACAAGCATGACACAAGAAGGATAGAAAAAGGAGAACAGTAAAAAAAAATAAAAATAAATAAATAATAAAATAAATTTCATATTCTAATAATTTATTGAAAATTAAAATATATCCTAATGCATAAATTCAGTAAATTATAAAATTTTAGTTGCATTTAAAAATAAAAGAAGAAAAAAAATATTCAATTTGATCCTAAAATTACATTTAAATTTTAATTTAGTTATTAAAATTTTAATTGCCTCAATTTATAGTTGTTCCTAAACTTTTCAATTAATTCTGAAACAAAAATTACTACAAAATTAAATTAAGACAATTGAAATTTTAAAGACTATATTAAAATTTGAGAATAACTTTAGTAATCAAATTGAATATTTATTTTCTCTAAAAGAAGAGTTTAATTTTGGACTAATTCTAACTAACTACCAATGACAGTTCCATGCACAACTATTGTGTGGCCGATAATGTTCAACCAGCATTTGTTGTCTAAAATTTTCGGCTTCTTTTACTGCTGATAAAAGCTTCTCTTGCTCCCGCTCTTTTTTCTCTTTTTCGTACAAATCTTTGGCTGCTTCTTCTATTGTATCGAGCAATTCCTGTTCTTTTTGGTTTAAAGTTTGGATTTCTTGATCCAATTTTAATTTTTCTTTTTTATAAAATTCTTCTAATTGTTGTTGCCTTTTCTTTGTTTCGGTCATGGCATCTTCCATAATCATTGTGGCCAATTTTTCCATCTTCTCAAATACTAAGTGCCATTCACCTAACATTGCCTCACACTTGGAACATTCTTTATTTTTCTTCTTACTTAACCACTCTGAAATTGTAGACTCGGCACCATCTTCTTTCTCTTCCTCTTCCTCTTTCTCTTTAAATTCATCATCACTTGTGTGAACCTCTTCTTCTTCTTTTTCCTCTTTCTCTTTAAATTCATCATCACTTGTGTGAACCTCTTCCTCTTCCTCTTTCTCTTTGTTGTATTTCCCATTATCATGATCCTCCTCTTCTTCTTCTTTTTTGGCTGAATTTATATCGGTTTCATCAAAACAGAAGCTATTACACTCAACTTGAAAATAATACGCAGTTAATTAATTTCGATGACATGACAAAGAATATGTATTTTCTATTGAATTATGTTTGCAGTCATAAATAATTTACTTACAAAGAATAAAAATCGATGGAGGTAGCAGATGAAGTATGCGCCAATAACGAGAAGAGACAAGAAATACATTAAGAAAGTTGGATTAACAAAGATGGATTCTTGGGGAACCGCAGCAGGCGTAACCACCACTAGCAACCTCTCCAGAATGAAGAGGATTCTCTCTATTCACGGTGACATCTCAGTATTCGCCACGGCGGTATAGAACCACCGAAATACATAGAATGCGGGCATGATAATGTAGGTAAACAACACCAGAAAAATAAACGACCACGTGTGAGGATCATCAGTACTAGAACAAGCGACTACGGTGTGTGCTGCACATGGCCACCATATTGAAGCAGTGACGATGACGATGAAAACCAGCGCAATGCGCTCGATCAAAAAAGCCTTGAACTCAACGTCCAACCTTTCTTTTTCTCTCATTCTGTTTGCCATTCTTGACACTCCTTACCAAAGGTTATTACGCCGGGTAAAAGAAGGTGAAGCACTCAATTAGGCTCTGTTGCTCTCTTATTTATAATCTCAACAATCATATCTACATTAAAACTGCTTATCTTATCCTTTTTTTTTGGTAGAGTTATCTTATCCAAATTTTTTGTAGAGTTATCTTATCCTAGTTTATCAAAGAGTCACTTGAATTTCAAAAAGGCCATCAACTTAAAACAAAAAAAAAAAACGGTAAAGGAAAATTGGTTATCCAACTCAACTCAAACTAAAAGTTGAAAACTAAAAATTAAAATTTTAAATTAAATCAGATGTCATTTTTAAATTTTAACAAATTGAATGAATTTAAAGTTTCGGAACTAATTTTTCAAATGCGACACAATCCAAACGAAACCACATATACTATTATATATTTTATTCATTATTGCATAATTTTTTTTAGAAGAATGCTAGATAAAATAAGTTATTTTAATAATCAAGTTCAACTAAGTTTTTTTTTCATGTTATTTTTTTTTCAACTAATTCTTTCATATAACAATTAAATTAATTATTTATATAAAATACATATTAAAATATAAAATAAATATTAAAATATGTGACTATATATATATTATATCACAAATAAAATATAATGACTAATCTAATAATTAATTTTTTGTATATACATAATATTTTTATTTTAACCTACTACCTCAGTGCCTTTTCGCGTTTATTATTCTTCATATAAATTCAGAATTACAAATACTTGTTTAAATTTAAAGAATTACAAATAGAAAAGATAAGAATGAAAAAGTAAAAATAGAATAATCTTTCAGAAGAGATATATAAGATTTTAAAATCTCTAGAAAGACTTAAGATTTCGTTTGGTTTGTTAAAAATTTTGGAAGAGGTATTTATATTTTGGTAAATAAAAAAAATTATGTACTCGTAATTTGAGTTTTTAATAGTTAGAGATATTTTATCAAATATAAATACTATAATTTTTAAATTGTTATCTGTTAAATAACAGTTTTGATAAACTATTTCTAATTTTTTTTGTTCAAATTAAATCTAAATATATAAATTAAAAAGTTGTTTGTTGTATAGAATTTAAAGTTACGTAAACACAAAAAAATCTATCATTATATCAATCACCGCTTCTTTATTATGTGTATATTTATATAGACATTATTTTATATGTTTTTCAACAAAGTAAATAATATAATATTTTTCATAATCAGATAGGCTTTGTTTGATAAGATTTTCAGAAAGGTGTCTCCACAAACCTTTCATCGTATGTTTGGTAAATAAAAATATTATGCGTTTGTTTTCATAGCTTTTAAAAATTAAAAGATATTTTTAAAAGTACCTAATTTTTTTTAAAAAATTTACTCATGTTTATTAAAAAGTAAAAAATATAATTAATATTATATATTAATTAATATCTAAAAATATTATTCTTATATTTATGTCGATTATGATGTTTTTAAATTTTAAAAATTATTTTATCATCAATTAGAATTACTACGATTTTACTAAACATGAATACTACAATGCAGCTTCAGAAATTAAGGTATATACCTTTTAAAAGCCAATTTTGATAAGAGCAATATTAGCCTATTAGGTTGTTGATAAAATTTTTAATAATTGACCATTAAAGATATTTTTATATTAAATTATAAATTTTAAATTCTAGATTCTAGACTCTAACAGTATATAAAATAAAAATTTGGTTTAAAATATTGGTTAATATCAATAAAAATATTAAAATATACAAGGGAGATTGTTTTCTATAAAAGAAAAAAGAAAGTAGCAGTTTTGTATGTTCTGCACTAAATTATTATTGTTACTATTCCATGAAGTGCATAACCATGGCATCATGCAATAGGTTTCGGTAGAGTTCAGCAGTTGCTATTGCTGCTGAGAGTTTTCCAACAAGTTGAGCCTTTTCTTCATCCCATTTTCTTCGTTCTCTTTGGTACCAATCTACTACTTCTTCCTCCCACTTTCTCAGTTCTTCTTTGTACAAATCGCATTTGCGCAACATTACCTCACTTTCACAACATCTCATGCATTCTTCTTTTCTATTGTTTCTCAAACACTCTGCCCTCACTTCTTCCTCTTCTTCTTTATTGATGTGAACAACGTCATCTTTGTCATTGTTGTCATTATTTTTCTCCGCTTCTTCTTCGCCTATGTCGTTGTCTTCATTGTATTCTTCTTCTCCTTTTTTACTTATTATGCCACCATATGCATATGCACCAAGATAGTTATCAGTATAACCCTACCAACAATAATACACAGATAATTAATTTCAATCTCAGGCCATTAATTTGGTAACATTTTTTACTCCAATGATGCGGACCTATTATCAAATAATTGAAACCAGATTCCTTTTATTTTCTTGAATAATCAACAAAAAAGTTCCTCATGAGTGCAAAATTCAAATCTAAAAACAAGCTCAGAAAAGAACTACTTTCATATATATGACTATTCGGATGTGTATGATTGAAACATAGTCACAAGTTACATTAACTAACGAATTCTGCTACAGAGCCAATGAAGTATTTGTACAGTGGGCTATTTATTTGAGTTAAAAAATAAACAGTTATGATAAAATACTATTAATTTCTCAAACACAATACACTCATATTATCCAGAATAACCGTCCGAGTATCAGGAATAATAAATATCTGATATTATACTAAATCGAACCTTCCTAAATCTTCATTGTATACATTATACAGATATTTCATTGGCTCCCTATACTTCCTCTTAACTAAAACATTGCAATACCCTAATAAAATGGTAGAAGAAATTAGAAAACACAATTGAATTGCATGGTTCAGGTACTTACAAACTTGCAGACCCAAGTGAGAGAATAATAACCCGGTAGAGGTAGCTTGCCAAGTACACTCCACCAACGCAAAGAGATAATAACACAAAAAAAACCCAAGTGAGAAGAGTATAAAGTGGCCTCATGGGAACGAAAACAAGGCTAAGAAACAGCAAGAACCGCTCAACCAAGAAGATTCTTCTCTCAATCCACAACGGCGGATACGTCGTCGTGGAGTGTAGCCAGCGATACAAGTAGAATGCCGGAGTCATGGCAAAGGCCGTTGTCAGAGAAATCTGCCAGAGGCTGGGGAAGGGAGAAGCATTGCAGGTGGCCGGAATAACGATGAGGGCGAAAAGCAGCGCTATGCCATCCAACAAGAAAGCTTTGAACTCAGCCATTAACAACCTTTCTTCTTTTGTTGCCATTAATTATTGCCACTTAAATTCTTTCACAAAATTATTTGAATGAGGAGAAACTACTGTTAGGGTCTATTTATTCATTATCTGATTTGAACAAGATAGGATAACTAAGGCTTTGGATTTCTTCTATATCCTCGGCAATTCGGGATATAGACTGCATGCGCGCGTTTAAGTTAGATTTTTTAGGTAAATTTAAAGAAGAAGGAGGGGAAAAAAAGGGTTAAAATTAAATTCATGTTATATACT
The DNA here is from genome assembly GCF_000817695.3 of Arachis duranensis. NCBI lineage: Eukaryota > Viridiplantae > Streptophyta > Magnoliopsida > Fabales > Fabaceae > Arachis > Arachis duranensis. Next base: position 126,638,798 of record NC_029774.3, read on the forward strand.
TATATGAGTTTATCCCTGTTTGGATAAAAAAAATTTAAGCAATTCTAAAGTTTTAAATTTTTATATATTTATATTTTAAATTAAATACTTAGAT
>NC_029774.3:126639878-126646057 GCF_000817695.3 Arachis duranensis
TTAATATATTTAATTATTAATATATTATCATTTAAATACACATCTAAAAATTAAATTAATTAAAAATCAAAATTTTAATTTTAAAATTTTTAAATAAATCTTACACCATCTAACTATTAACTAATTAACTAATACCATACAAAAATCCGAAGGAAACAGAGCAGTCACATTCGTCGCATTTTTTTAAATTCAAACGGACACGCTGTCCATAATTTGTCATCCTCCGTCGTTGTTCATCTGCGCCACCTTCCTCTTCGTTGCTCAATCTCAACACCGCCTTCCTCGTCGCCGCCTTCTTCTTCGTCGCCGCCTTCTTCTTCGTCGCCGTTCGTCCACATCAGCATCGCTGTTCGTCCGCGCTGTACCCGCGTCGCACTCTTTCTCTTTCTCTGTATTTTTATTTGTACAATTCTAAAAATTTTTGGTTGAGTTCATTCATGAAGATATGTTAACCCTTTTTTCGTTTAATAAAAGGTTTTTTTAATTTATATATGCATAATATTAAAAATGTTTGTATTTTTTTCTTTTTTTAAATTAACCATTCGCATATCTACTAAAATGTCAATCTTAAATTGACCATTAAAATAGATGATGAATAAACAAAAACAATAACTATTGTGGTAAAACATAATTTTGAAGAATTAGGCATGAAGGCTTGAATGAATGGAAAAAAGCGAAGCCGGTTTGGAAGAGATCAGAGGCTTGAAAACAGCGGCCGTAACATTAGGCTGAGCGTCGGAGAGCGAGGCGCGTCATGCTGGCCGATGGAGGTGAGGACGGTGTTGGTGGGAGGATGAGCGGCGTCAGTATAGCCGGCGAGGAATTCAGTGACGCGAGATGAGTACCGAAAAAGATAACCGTACGTAGTGTGAATGGGTTTAAATGCGAATCCTAATTTTTCAAATTTAAAATTTTGAAATTAAATAATTAATTAATGATCTAATTTTTAATTATAATATTACTTTTTTTATACACATTGTACATAATTGGTATTAGTTCCCAATATTTTCTCTCTTTATATATATTTTGCAATCATATGTTTGATTTGGAAGTTATAATGTTAACGTAATTTAGATGTGTTAATATCTAATTTTGGATGTGTTTATGTTGTTCATTACATTTTTATGTTCATATATAAGTTTTTTTTACATGAATTTTAGATGTGTTGATAAAATATTTAGATTACATTTTTATAATTTTAGGTGTATTTGAGTCTAATTTTGTGTGTTTAATATGTAATTTAGAGAATCACAATGCTGATAATTTAGATGTGTCAATATATAATTTTATTTAGATGTGTTTATATTGTTTATTTAATTTTAGATGTGTTTTTGATATGAGATTTGAATATTTTGAAAAAGAAAAAAATAATTAAAGTGAGTTTAGCTTATTTTAAAAACTTCATTGATTTCAAAAAGTTGTTGCAAATTTTATGATTTAGTTTGCGAAAAATCAATATATTAAAAGTAGTTACAAGTTTTACGGTGATAAATATAATAATAAATTAAATAAAAATAAAAGTGATTCTTTAAAAATGGAAAATATGATTAATTAGAAAATTAAAATAATAAAATATTAAATTTAAAAGTTGAATAAAAGATAATATTTAAAAGATGAGTAGTATTTTTCATAAATAAAATCTTTTGACTCTTGAGATGTTTTTTTAGCAAGTTTCGTCACTTCTAAAATATATTTAACGTTGATTAGAATTTGGTTCCACTAGATATATGATTCGTCTCTATATAGAATCCCATATAAATAGTCTCATTTTAAAAAGATTTGGTGCGTTCAACTAAATTCAGTTAAGAAATTGATGGGAATCGTAAAACACTAAAACGTTCTACAGGAAATAACAAATATTTTAAAAAGATTCTCATATTCAATTTTCGAAACCACCGTAGTCTAAACAAATGCATGCAAATTAGAACATAATAAGTTAATAACAAATACCATATTGAAGGGGAAAAAAAAAAACTTAATAGTGATGCATAAATTCACAAAATAACAATGACAACTTAAAATTAATAAAAAAATAAAAACTACTTTATTCGTTTGAATAACTTGAGCTAATTAAGTGGTTTTCCATAAATCAGCCATACCATCATGCAATAGGTTTCGATAGAGTTCAGCCGTTGCTATTGCTGCTGAGAGTTTTCCAACAAGTTGAGCCTTTTCTTCCTCCCACTTTCTTCGCTCTTCTTCTTGCTTTTTCTTTGTTTCAATTATCGTATCTACCATCATATCTCTCCACCATTTATCATTCATCACCATTCTTGCCTCATATTCACAACACTTGATACATTCTTCTTTCTTCATCATGTTGACCTCGTCCTCGTCTTTGTTAGTGCCCATTTTTCTGTTGTCGCTCTTGTTATTTTCTTCTCCTTCTTCTCCTCCTCCTCCTCCTCCTCCTCCTCCTTCTCCTTCTCCTTCTTCCTCTTCTTCTCCTTCTTCCTCTTCTTCATGGCCTGTTCTTATGCTGAGAGAACAAAAGAAGAATTGCCACAAATTCTTCCTAATAACTTCTCCTTCGCTATTATTATATTCTACTGTAAGAATTTTGCGAATTTCACGAATACAGTTTTCAGCGGTTCTTGACGCTATTTTCCCGATATTTTTGCCAAGACCTTTGCAAATTTCAAGAAATTTGATTTCATTGTAATCCTACCAAAAATATAGATAGTCATTTTAATTCAATTGATACATGGAACAAATAGTATTGAGTTTAAATCCTGGAAAGTTAAAACAAAATAAATCATGAAATTAAACAAATAAAATCATATATGATACTTACAAACATACTGATAATCCAAGTGAGATGAGAAAGTTGGTCGAGGTAGAAGACGAGGTAGGCCCCAGCAACGCAGAGAGAAAACAGAGACAAGATGAAACTGTAAAGAAAAAAGGGAGATCCCCTGGGAGCCGAAGCAAGGCTGAATAAGACCAAGAGGCGCTCCAGCAAGAACAAGATTCTCTCGCTCCACGGCGACACAATAATCCTGTAGGGGAAGGGTAACAAGCAGAAAGCCGGTGTGGCAGCTAAGGCGGTGATGAGAGAAAGGTACCAGTAGTCGGGGGATGTACATGTGGTGAGATCATGGCAAGTGGCCCTGCCAACAAGTATGGTGAGAAGCAGCGATATGCGATCAATGATGAAAACTTCGAACACAGCTTCTAACTTTTCTGCATCTGTCCAGTATTTGCCTCTTGCTCCCTTTGACATTTTTGCTTTGCTTAGCGTAGGATCAACTTTGCTTTTCTTCACCGATTAATGTGCAATATATATATCTACCTCCTAGCTAGGGCTTCGCTTTCCTTTTCGTTAAAACTAAAATTAAATATTAAATTAAATATTTTACTAATTTAGATTCATTTTAGATTTTTAGAACATAATTAATTATAAAAATTAAAATAAGATTTTCCTAATAAATTTGATTGGTTCAAAGTTAAAGACTACTGTCCGCATTTATTTATAATAATTTGTCAATTATATAAGTATTTGCTTAATGATATGTTAAAATTAATTCAACTATTGCTATTCAATTCTTCTTTCTAATACTTACTTGATGGAATCAATTAATAACATGGATATTTCTCTTTTAATATTTTGGTCTTATTATAAACCAATAAAATATATGAAAATAAAAGAAAATGTATTAAAATAATAAGAAGAGTCAAATAAGGTATTTGAGAAAATTGAACTTTTTAGAATAAATAATGAAGAGTTAAATAGATAAATCAGAAATAATACAGTAATTCCACGTATTTTTTATTTTAATAAATTAAATAAACATTTTATTTATTAAAATAAATAATTCTAAAATTTATTATGAAATATGTTATCTATACTTATCTCGTTTACAAGATAAATGAGATCATTTTTAATGTATTTCATTTACACGATAAACAAAATATGTGTATTTTTTTAATTTTCATATATCTCGTTTATATTGTACATATAAAAATATATTTTTTTAAATAATAAAAAATATTAATAATTTAAATTGAGTCAAACTCTTAAAAATAAAATATTTAGGATTTTATATAATAGAGAATATGGACAGTTTTAAAAATAGAAGATTATTAACATTTAACATGGTTAATACGGTTATCTTTTTCCTTTTTTCTAGTTTTCACGATATCCCTCGACCCCACAATTGTTTAAGCGGATTAGTTAGCTAACCATTATTTTTCTAACCATATTAGTGAGTGTTTGGATTACCGTTTGCAAACGGAAGTTTGTATAAAATTGATTTTGACCAAAAGTGAGTTGATATTAACGTGGTTTATGTTTGGTAATTTTTATTCAAAATGGATTATAGCAAATTAAATATTGTTTGGATTACATTATTCAAAATCACTTTTAGATAAAAAAATTACAAAAAAGATATGAATTTAAATAATTATTTTATGTTATCTTGTAATTTTATTTTAAATATTTAAATAAATTTTTATATTTTTTTAGTATTCTCAATATTCTTTATCACTTTAATAGGATTAATAAAATCATAATACAAAATAAAAAAACATTCCATACAAAAAAAATAACAATAACAGTACAAAAATTCATATAAAAAACCAGAAGTTTTATAAAAAATAATAATATGCATAAGAGAGTATCAGAAAAAATATTATTAAAAAAATAAACATATGAATAATTAAGAATATAATTGGTACATAGAACATAAAGTTTAATCCAACGTAAAAAGATCAACGAAAAAGTTAGAATTTTTAACTTTTGATAAACGTGGGTTGAAAATAGAAATCAACGCAAATCTAAACACACCCTTAATAGTCGACTTCATTTTTAAAACCATCCATTTTATTTATTATATAAAATCGTTTATCTTCTCTGTCATTTAAAATATTCTATTTTTAATAGTTTGATCAAATTTAAATTATTAATAGTTATTATTTTAAAAAAGTATATTTTATATTTACAAATCTATATATATATCTTGTTTATACAGTAGATGAGATATATAAAAATTAAAAAATACTGTAAATGAGATATATTAAAAATTATTTTATTTTAAACGAGATAAAGATAAATAACGTATTTTTATAATAAATTTAAAAATTATTTATTTCTGCAAATAAAATATTTGTTTGATTTATTAAAATAAAAAAATTCCTAATTCCACTCAAATTTAAAATTTTCGAAAAGAGAAAGAATAATTTATTTATGGTGAAAACTCACCTGCAGTCGACTGCAGGTGAAATTGCTTCTGGATCGTTGACACGTGTTATTATATGGTTTAAAAAAATCGATTTATTTTATACAAATGGTTTATTTAAAAAAACCAGTTTGAATAGATCAAATAACTACTTTTAAAATAATTTAAATTTTTTCTACGTGTTATTCCTAAATTCTTAACAGATGAATTTGATATGTTCTTTTTCTTCATTTATATTGACCAATTTTTCTTTAAATTTATCTGAAACTTTTTTATTAATATATGTATACAAATTGTTTGAAAAAGTAAAATTTAGTATTATGAAAAAGAAACAAAATTCACAGTTTTTTTTATAGGAATGGCATAAATGATATTATTTGTCTTTTTTTTTGTGTCTCTGTTTCTATTACTTGATGAGTTTTGTTTTATTTTCCATAACTTACATTTTCAGTTGCTTTTAAATTAAGCTGTAAACAGATTTTAAATTAAGCTGTAAAAATATGTTCAATTGCAAATTTATCGTTAAATTAAATTTTATGGTAATCAATTAATTAACTTTTATTTTACTAATAAACTATTTTCATGCAAATTATTGTTGATTTTTCAATATTATTCTATAAATAAATTATTTTTTTAAGATAATAAGACTATAATTTACTTGTCTAGAAATTATGATTTCACTGTCATGCATGTTTTTGTGTTTTTACTTATCAACTAGAATTTATTTTTTAATGAAATTAGAATTTATTTTTAATAAAACAAAAGTATCTAATCAAAATATTAATTTGGTCTCCTTAAATAATTGAACATAATATTATTAATTTTGTCTACAACAAAAATTTTTAATAAATTTTTTCAAAATAAAATTGATTCAAAAATAGAGAAAAAAAGAACTAACTAATGAAAATATTTATTTTGACATTCTCATCAAGAATAGGATAACCATAGAAAAAATTCAACCAAATAAAAAGGACCTAACTCATACAATTAAACTACCATCAT
>NC_029774.3:126649109-126664465 GCF_000817695.3 Arachis duranensis
AAAAATAAACAATTTTTTTTAATTATATATATATATATATATATATAAACGAACTACTTTTAGTTACTATAAGAATTATCATGGGTTGGGATGGGATGGGTGTTTTAGATGTTACCTTTTCTTAGAGAAATGAATACTATTGTTTGGCTTGAGTATAACCTAACACCTAGTTTCTGTAATGATTTAGTTACACATTGATTCCCAAACACGGTTGTTAGAATAGTATGATTCGCCATTCTAGATATATTGCTTTCCTAGACATGTCGGAATTATGTTGTCATTGTTTTGCAGGATGCAGGCCGAAGAGCCTTTTGGTCTGTTAATGGACCTAGAATAGTACAAGTAGGTTATGAAGACGAGGAAGATCCGAAAGTGATGGAAGCATATGAGCAACTGGGTTCCTTGGTAAAACACCATATTCATCCTTATTGTCTTCTTGAACCTCCACTCCATCTTCTACTATAAGTTTTTAACTTCAATTTCAATTGTCAGAATATCTTAATGTTTGTTTCTGTTTATTGTTCAGTTGATTCACAGCAGTGGAGAAGAAACATCTGGTGAGACCACAAAGTAGTTACTCCACATACAATTATTTATTCAGTTAACACCAGAACTTCTCCGTGAGAAACATGCACTAGTTATCAAGGTCATGCCAAGTCAGAATTTATCATTTCATTGTTACAATTACAAAGATGAGAAATTTTTTGGTAGTTCAGAATTTTAGTCTAGCCACTCTAGACTTCATGTTAGTATATATTTATACTAGGTGAGTTCGACGGTTCTTTATAAACTTGATTTATAGATTAAGTTGACTTATTTCCAAGAGATAAAAGTTCATTTTAAAAATGGGGTTTATTTTGATATAAAAATTTATCATCTAGTCATATAAGTGTTTTTTTTCTCCCTTGTGTGACCTAGTTAAATTTTGTTTACACTGATAAATTTATTAAAGTTGAATCTTTGAGATAATAATAAGCTTGACCGTGAACGAAATTTACATTCATATTGTCTAAGTTAATATAAATATAAATATGACGAGGAATATAAAATGTTTTATAATGGACAATCAATTTAACCCAACTTTTCTATTAACATTTTACAGCATATAATAATATTATGGTGATTGATATAATAGTTTTCTAAAGGAACATTACAATCCAGAACTGCATCAACATAACTGTTTAAGACTATTAGGAACGAGTAGAATGTATTAGGTTGTAGATTTAAATTTCATCATCTTATGTCAAAATATAAAAAACAAAAATAATAAAAATGTTAAAAGGACATATAATTATGATTTTTTATTTAAATTAATTAAATATTTTATTTACGGGAATATACAGTATTAATTGTTATGTATAACGTATTACATTTCGGATACTGAATTTTTGTGCTAATTAAAGCCAGATCTCGAATAATGTGCATTTTTTTAACAAATTTTGAGGGCACCTGAGATATAATAAAAAGCAACTCAGGTGGTGTGCATCCGGGATGTGGGTGAAGAGTTCCTCTACCTCAGCACTCGAGATCAGCACAATTGCACCTATATATAGGGTGCAACAGAGATGTCTTTTGACATTTGAAAATTTTTTGGAAAGTTTGAGAGGATAGTTCACCACCACCATCTACATCATGAACTGTAACATACTACTCTACCACATATTGTGGTATTAGTCTAGCATACATCTCGAACATTATCCTCATATGGTTATCAATTTCGACTCAAAATGTCCTATTTCAAAACCCTGCTGATAAAAAAAATTTTCTTTATCACCTCCATTCGACAACACTCATAAAAATCTATAGCTGATCCTCCCAATTTCCTTGGAACTCACTGTCCAATATTGTTTAAGGTGATATTCTTCATAGCATACAGAGAATCAATATGACAAGTGCATAATATTACAGAAGAATTACACTCAAATATCACTCTCTATTTATTATTTTTTATGATTCCATTTGGATAAACAACCACAAAAGAATTCGTTACTATTTATATCTATGAACTAAAGAAGAAAAGAGAATGGTGTTATGAATGAATTGTGATTAGTTTTGCATGTTTCAAATTCTTTATATCAGTATATTTTCTTTTTACATAACTATCTAAGATGCAGAATACAATGTTTAGTTTTATATAAATTTTAGATGCCCTAGATTAAGGAAGTATTTTTTCTGATCTCGTGTGCACAACATTCTAAATAAGTATAATTAAAATAAATATTATTTATCCTAAGTGCATTTAAAATATTTTTTTTGAAAAAAAAATGTTACACATTTTAAATTCACAATACTCAAATTCTGAGAATAATTTTTTTTAGCTATTTTACATTAATATATAGAGGATAACTTAGTCTTTTTGTTTAATTAGTATAGTATATAGAAAGACGAAATTATTTAATGTTGGTGGAAAATATATTTTTTTTTAATTACAATTAAAACGGAACACGTAATATATTTTAGTTGTCCAATTATAATATATAATTATGCCACCCATCTAAATCAATAATCCAAAACCCTCCATTAATAGCAAGTATACCCTATGGCAAGTATATGTGGTTAGAATTTTAAACAGGGGAAAAAGGTCCCATTCATCTTCTAATAAGTAATAACAATGGAACAAATATACCTTGATTATTATTTTCTTGGCCCATACTAAAATAAAGATATTATGAATACACAGTATAATATTAATATACGACCCCGCACATTTAATTTCTTGCCGGTATTTCCAAGTTCTTAATAGTTCAGAGGCCAATGTAGCACCACGAAAGGCTTCCAGAGCCAAATCATCGGAGAGAGCTTAAATAATTATTGCCATAATGTCCTTCGGTCAAATATTCAATAATAATACACAAAACATTATACTAATTTTAACACCATCAACAAATCATAGCCTCCCAATGTGTACTCCAATTCTGGTACATATCAAGTCTATTATTGACTATGGCGCAATAAATATTTAATTTTCATTGGCTAAAATGGACCACCTTATGTTAAATAGGTGGTGCAGATAGAATTGAATGTGGAAGGCTTAATTCCTTGGTGCTCATGTTAGGTGTCACTATTGCTAGTTGAATGTCGCTGTAAGACATTCCATTTATTCTATCCCCCTTTGAGCCTTTGAGGCCTCCCAACCTAAGCTAAGGTTCTCTCATGGACAGTTGTCTCATCAACCACCTTATCACTAATAATATATACTCTTCCTATTATCTATCATTGGTACAATGTTAAAAATGTCACGTGTAACGCTTAATATATATGTGACTTGATGATCTTATCAGAGTTTAAACTTATCTAGGTTGAGATCCGTGCGTTCTGCAGATTAATAAATTTTATAAAAATAATTTTAAATATATAAATATGAATACCAGTAATAAATTATTTTTGAAAAGTATATTTTTTGAAATTATAAAAGTTTAGTTACATGAAATATAGTCATAAACGAACATTTTAAGATTTTATACAAGCTAGTTATTTGTATAATATTTAAAGTTATTTTTATTAATTTATGTTTCAAGAATTAAAATTTTATATATCCATATTATCAACTATTTTGATAAATATAAATAAAATGCATTGTTTTCATTAGATAGGATTACATACAATATAAATATTAAAATAAAATAAAATAAAATAACATTGAAGAATTATCTTAACTTAAATCAATTTAAAAATAAATGTTGTAATTTTATCTAACATTATTATAGTTATTTGTGTGTTTTATAACATTATTAAAGTGAATGCAAAAAAATATTGAATTATTAGACATAAAATTGATTATTGTGATAGCCTAAAATTAGAAATTAACAATAGTATTTCTTTCCTGTTAAATAAACTATATAATATTAGCTTGACCTCTTTCAACCGTAGTATAAACCACTCATTGTTTTTTATTTTTTTGAAACAATCTAGCATACTCATCTCCTATCTATAAACTATTTTAAAAAAATACCATTGTAAAAACAAATGAATAACCAAATTATTTCATTGTATCTCTAAAAAAGATTGAATATGCTTTAGTTTACAATTTTGGATCCAACATGTATGATACTTTAATTTATATAAGAGAACTAACTTTGTTAATTATTGTGAGAACCGTTATAAAAATATGAATCAAATAATGAAGAAGACATTTAATATTTTTAAAAGAAAATTTTAATTAAAAGGGTTAATTTATTAATTATTATGAAAATCAGTATAAGAATTAATACTAAAGTTGAAAAAAATATATATAATAAAATTAGATTTATACTAATATATGTTGGCGACGTGACAAAATTTTAAAGAATATATATGTCATTAATTAAATATAAAATAATTTTAGTATTAATTTTTATATAAATAAAATAGATAGATTGTAATTATAGACTTATAGTTCAAAATAGAGGTCAGAAATGTTAATAAATATTTAATTGTACGAATATTTGTGGAAATAGCAGGTAAAAATGTATTGCTAAACACAGAAAATTTACATCCATTTCATTGAGACAAAAGTTTGCTCTCATGGTAAAGTCAAGGAGAGCATTATATATCCATCTTGTAGGAATAATGGAACTGAAGATTAGTTAACAATTTTATATGATTATATTTTAACATGGCGTTTACTTTATTTCTAATAAATAAAATAAAAAATTACTAAAAATATATTAAATAACCAAATTTAATTATAAATGTGAATATAATAATTTATAAAATTTGATTAATTATAAAAGTGAATTATTGTCATTTCGTATTTTATGATATATTTCTCTCTACGAGTGATGTGGCTAATGTTTTGTGCCTATCATGCATAATCATAACTTAATTGCAGGATAATGTAATTGCTGACCCCAACTTAAAACCAACAACTGTATATCGTGATGATTGATGGTTTGCATGCATGGTTGCATCCATTGTATAAGAGAAAAAGAAGGGTTGTTGTTCCATGTAAGTAATTGTATTTGAAGGATGCTCCACCTTATTATTATTCACTTTTGTCCTCTAAGTTGGTTGGATATGCAATATGTAATCATAAATTTGGAAGGTTCAATTTTTAACATTCTGGTGGTCCTCAAAAGAAACTACATTAAACATGAAAACGAGATCCAACAAAAAAAATTCCCAAAATGCCTAACAACAAACTTTGGTTGTACATATGTTATTGGAGCTATTACAATTTTATTTTTTAAGTTTGCAATCAGTATTTATTATTAAAAAATAATACGTTTTTTCTTCTTCTTAAAACTCGAATTATAATTATAATTATTCAACCCACTTGATTTTGTAAAAGGATCATTAGCAGGGCACTTTATTGCCATGCCAACTTTCTTCATATCACATTTTTGTTTTGGATGAGACAAAATGCATAACTAAAAAGCATCCATTATTTCCATCAACTTTTAATCAGAAACTGCAAATACTCTTACAGATAATAACAATAACAAGAAGAACACATAAGACTAAATAATATTTATATATTGCAGGAAGAAATAGACAAGACTGAGGATGAATTTCAAAGTGGAGTGTAAGAAGAAAAAGAAGATCTATTTGTATAGTAATTGTGAGGGTGGAGTTGCAGCATATGCATGCCTTGCAACCTTTGATGACTCTTTTTGAAACCTTGCAAGCTGAGAGTGAGAGGAGCTATTACTGATTCTATGGTGCCGACTTTGTGGACTATTAACATTAGAATTTGGCTTCTCATATGTTATGAAAGCATCACCGGCAACTCTAACTGCTTTATGGCTCTTGCAGCCACCCAAAAGCATGCCGTGGCTGCGCCGCCTCTGTGTCTCCCTTCTTGAAGATGATGCTGCCACCGGCACTCTTATTGGACTCCTTACAGTTACCTCAGACATCTGCTCGTCGCAATCTGACATCACGGCGGCGCTTGCAGTGACCACACTCCATTCTATGCTTGCTTCACTTGGTGCATAGCCTGTGGGGCTTCCACACCCTGATGTTGCTTGTCTTGCAAGAAATGAATTATTGCCTTTGATGCTTTCAATCTCAAACAGATCTGAGCTTGCATCGCTTGCAGCATCATTGAAGTTTGAACCTGAATTAGCACCCAAATGATTATGCTTGTGATGATCAATAATATCTTCCATTCTTTTTGGGATTCTTAGTTTCTTGTCAAAGCTTGAGGACTTGCTCTTGTGACTCAGAATTGGAGAACCAAACACTGCAAGTGATTTTCTTGGCTCCTCTTCTTCTTCTCCTTCTTCTCCTTCTTCTTGTGCTTGTGATGATTGGATTTGCATTTTCACAAAATGATTTCCCAAACCAGAAGAAGAACTCACAGGTGAAAATGGGAAATCTTTGTTCAATCCAACACCAATGAACTTCTCAACTGGCTTTGAGATTTTAGGTGAATGAGTATCAGAATCTGCACCAGAATTTAAGATCTTTCTTGGTACTGTTTTTCCAAGATAAACATCATAGATAGCCGTTTTGCTGAAGCTGATTTCGCCTGCATGATCATTGATCTCAACAGAATTCTTGTCGGAACAAGAACATTTGATGCCAATACCAGCAAGAAAACTCTTTGCCAGTGCCTTGTTGTTGTTCATGTTCTTGTTCTTGTTGTTCCTTTGAGAGTTCCTCATCATCATAGCACTGTGTAAGAGTGCACTTTGGCTGTTACATGTTGATTCAGAGCGAATACTCGGAGTTCCATAAGATTCTTGAGCTATTTGATGGTGATCTCTGTGTTGGTGCAAGTACTTTGAAGTAGCTATGCTTGAAGAAGCTACTGATGAGGAATCAACCTCACCATCATTGAAGTATTTTTCTGCACCGAATACTCCGATTTCGCCGTCTTCCTCCTTCTTCTTTTCACCATGGTGGTGCTGAAATGAATCCCTTCTGATAAAGGGACTAAGTTTTTGGCTTGTTCCTTGGTTCTTGTTTAAGTATGGAGAGAAAATTGCATCATCAGAGTTGAAGTTTTGCAACTTAGTATTATAGAGGTTGGTCTTAGAAGTGGATGATATGGTACTAACCATTGTTATAGAATTATTTGAAGGAAATCAAATCAAAGTTGTTAAGTGACAAAAAGATAAAAATGATGAAGAACAAAGAATTAGAGGGGAAAGTAAATAAAAATGATGAAGACAAAGACCCTGCAATACTGGGGAAAAGTAGAAGAGCTGATTTTGTGAGTGGTGTGGGAAAAAGAAAGAAAAATTAACAAAAAAAGGGTGCAAAGGAAGATAGTGGAGAAGAAAATGGTTGCACTAGGGAACTTAAAAAGGAAGGGTTCAATCTTCAATGGCTCCATGGGTGTTTAGAGTAGCTCTATATGTAGGCTTTAGCAGATTTTGCAAAATCTAAAGTAGGTAGGGACATTGTGCTTGTAGCTTAATTGACACTTACCGGTAGCTTTTCATCACAAAACTTTCTTGAATTTAGATAAGTAACGTTTCTTTTTTTATGGTGTGAACCACATGTATATTTTACAAGAGGTAATATTATGTTTGATTTAAGAACATTCACTGCAAGTATAAGTAGACTCTGCTACTTTATTTCAAACTAAGTCACTAAAATAGTTTAATAAGGACCGGTAGAAACTCACGTACAGTTGTTTTTATGCGAAGTTAATAGTTAAAACTATTAAATGATAATTTAGTCAAATATATCAAATAATTTAACGGTTTTCAACTATTAACTTCACATAAAAACAACTGTACGTGAATTTTCACCTAAAGAATTTGAATTGCATATGTTAAGATCAGGAGTTCATCAAATGCTGTTGAAAAGTTAAATATGATAAAAACTTGAGCTGCCAAAGTTAGGAGCTCTAAATTTGTTATAGGTGAAGCTCTCCATGATTGGTCCCTTTTCAGGAGAAAGGATGATAGATACTAGAGAGGAATGTGTTCCATATCCACTTTGCATTGAGATGATTTGTGAGTAGTCCCATCGCTATCACTTTAAAACATGGCTCTCTACCCTTTTTTCTTGGTTGGTTGGATTATAATTAACCAAATGAATGCTCCATTCTAGTTTACCACATCTTAAAAAATTGTATATATATATATCCACCTTAAAGTAGACCAAATTAATCAAAGAATGGTAGTTAGATAACTGTGCTGTACAGTGAAGGGAAGGGACACAATGGAACCAGTTGGTATTACTAGAATGAAGCTAATGCAATTGTAATGTTGTGTTATGAGGATGCTGGTTTAATTTTAGAATATGGACAAAGTTTGAGGATGCAAGACCTTACACATTTATTATTTATTATTTTGTTATTTGTAGTGGCAAGACCACAAGATCTCAATCCGTGACATGAATGTCCTACCTCGTTTATTTCATTCAGTGATATGATGTCCACCCAAAATTGACACTTGAGACAGTAAAAACAAAAGCAGGCACCTTCAATGCCGCTGATACCTTGCCACCAATTGACATTTCAACTAAACCAAACCATACATTATTGAGAAAACTTTAAACGCCTCCTGATAATTATTTTAAAAGAGAATGAGGCTCGTAGTAAAAAAAGAATTTTTTTTTATCTTTGATATCTATTTTTTGTGAGATTAATTAGCCTATTTATCAATATTTTTTTATATTAACAAAATTAATCTACATGGTATGTTAACGGTTGATTTATCATTAAAAGCTAATTATAAATTGACAAAAAAAAATTTTATAGAGAATCTCGTTGTCTTTTAAAAATAATTATCAGGGTCGTTTTGTTTTTTTTTTTATGTTTTTGTTACTTTTTCAAATATATTAGTTAAATTTATTTTGTAAACTTAAAAAGTATTAGTAATTTTTAAATTGTTTTTACTTATAAAAATTAAATAAAAAATATGTTAGTAAATAATGTGTTATAAAAGTATGTTCTAAAAAAAATCATTAATAAAAAATTAATTAATCTCCCAAAATTAAATATCAAGAACCAAAATAAGTATCGTCTTTATTAAATAGCTCGTAGTTCTTCAAAAAAAAATTATGAGAAGTCGGGATGGTATTCACTCTGCATTATTAGAAAAAGGAGATGCTTGCGGATACTAAATGAATTCAATTAACACTCATCCGATATCTAAACAAATTAGGTCTCCGTAATGGACATGTCATAGTTGCAATTCTAACGAGTTAGATGTAATAATGTACATTTATTTGTTAGTTAACATCATTTTCAATCATAACTAAGATATCCGTATGTATTTTAATACATGGATCAACATAAAATATAATTTTCACATGAACCATATTAGTTAGACATGTAAAATAGACAACCAGATTGTTTGGAATAATGGCATATGAACTGTATCTAAAATATCTAGATATTTTTAATGAAAATTAACAAACAAGAAAGAAAGCAAATGGCGTTGCACGCCGTATAACCACTGAATCTGGACTAGACATTTAAGATTTAAGCAAAGATTAGATTTCAGTGGTCAATTCATACCTCTGAATATAACATAAAAACAAAATCATAATTCGACTTGAGAGTATTATTATATTATTTTACTGTAAGTTTTGTAACCTTGCACCAATACCAACTTAATGAAGAAAATTTATCACTAATAGTCTAATACACTGCATCAAACTAAAGTTCCAAAACAAATGTAACCTTTTTTTTCCCAAACATATAATAACGACAAAACTATTAAATTAAAAGAAGACACATCTTTGTTTTTTTAATGTAACATTGTACAAGATAAGCAACTTCTACCAAAAAATTCCCGAGATTCCAGGGAGCATAAACATTGAACTTCAGCTTCCTTGATAAATTCACTGCATTTAGCTAAGTGACAATTGTGCATGTAACTCTTCTAATAGTCCCTTTTAGCTTCATAACAAAGCCACTGTCAAAGGCTTCAGTTCAAACAGAAAGGTGCTGGAAGCCTAAGGGCACGCTTGTAATTTAACTTGGTCTTCAGTGATTATTGTGTAGAAGTGGAATTTCCATCAACAACCCAATACTGCTTTACAGCAATTAGTATCTTCTCAGGAACAAGAGGACCATCTTCATGGTCAACCATTTTGGTATCCCATCTCATTCCTGCAACTATTTTCTTTACCTTTATTAAGGTATCGACTTCATCGCGGAATATGACGGCGCCTTCCGGCCGCAAGATCCGGTCCATCTCCAGAAGAATGTCTTCTGCATTACATCTGCATTTCATCAAACGCATATGCTTGAGGCTTACGAATGGACGCAAAAAGAGGAAAATTCAGAACCAAGTAATTGATCAAAACATTCAGAAAACTCTGTTTTTTGAACCTTATGATCAAGAGTCATCTTTGAAGGTCATATAAGGAAAACTATAATTGCATAAGAAGATGCAGGAGAGGATTTAGAATTGAATTAGACAATTAGTTGAATAGTGGTTTGCCAAACAAACACTTACTTATCCTTGTACAGACTAAAGAGGCCATTGGCATGAATGAGATCATATGTCCTTGGATATGTTGAAAAGGCTTCACACCTGAATTTGCAAAAATACAAACATAAATAAGGAATTCAACTAATAGTACAAGAGTCGTACAGCTACATCATATATTTCAACATTAAACGAAAAGATGCCATAAATATAACCCGAGAAAGAAGCTAGAAAGCGATACCAATCATGATAAATGCCAATCAAGCCGCGCTCATATATGACCCCCAGGGTACTTTTCTCAGCTGTGGTAGGCACAACGTTCATGACCCATAACTTGGGAGATTGAATAGCTGCAGCAAAACTACCCAACCCAGCATTCATATCCATAATGTTTCGATATCTTCCGGTATCCAACAGTCTATTAATTTTCTTGTAGGCATTTACATGTTTTTTCCACTTTTGGTTATCATCTTGGTATGTCTCGGAAGAAACTCCAGGTACCAAGCCACTAGCAATTCTAGGGGGAATGGCATATAACCTGCTCGGAAATGGTTTAAGATCTCCAGCTGAAACTTTAGGACTTGGGGTAACGCAGGCCTCCATTTTCTTGTACCTAAAGCAACAAAATAAAGTCATTCCACGTTAGCAAACCAGTTCTTCCTAAACAAAGTTATTTGTTAACAATATTCTGGATTTACTCCAGAAATATTTGATATATGAGGTAATCGCCAATGACAAATTTGAAAATTAACAAGGTAAGCAGTTCCAGAATATTTTCAAGCATTTCCGTAGTTATACATGAAGAAGACATAATCAAGCTGAGATTTAATGGATAGTAGAAATACTACAAGAGATACTAATATTGCATTATTAAACTGCAAACTACAAATAAACAGAACATACCAGACATCATCAGTATCTGAAGATTCACAAAAATTTACACCGGCATCTTCTTGTTTGCGTCGACATGACTCAGAATCCATAGTCTTTTGCCAAACAGCAATCTCAGCCCTCTCAGACCTCTTCACCCAGCAAAGTTTCTTAGCAATCTCTTCAATCTTGTTTTGTTCATCCTCAAGGTCCTCCTTTGGTCTCTGCCAGGCTTTGTAATTAACCCTGTAATTGATTGGAGGGCCCGAAAGCACCCAGTAACCGCCAGGTCTTAGGACTCGATCAACTTCCATCATATATATTCCACCTGTAAACATAATGCAACTTTAAACTGCTGCTGTCGCAAGTAATACAATATAAATTGTCAAATTAAAAAAAAAAAAGCATGATCACAATAGTTTGGAAATTGTGTTTCGAATCTGTATGAACTAATTCATAGACAAGATGATAGTGTTAATCGGGAAGTTCTCACCATTTGCTCCCCAAGGAATCAAACAGCGAGAACAGTGAGCCATGTCAAAGGCTCGAGATGGATAAGGCAACTTTATGGTTCCCAAAACACCAATTACAGCAGGTACACCCCTTTCAAGAGCAAATTGAACTTGTGCTTCATGAGAATCCCTTGGTGCAAATGACATGGCAATAACATTTCTGCTCCAAAGATACGCACCCCAACTTGCAACCTGAGCAAAGAAACCCAAAGTAAGAATTCAAAGTTAAAACAAATATAAAAAATGTATCCAAATTTTGTG
Organism: Arachis duranensis; assembly: GCF_000817695.3. NCBI lineage: Eukaryota > Viridiplantae > Streptophyta > Magnoliopsida > Fabales > Fabaceae > Arachis > Arachis duranensis. The sequence goes on from NC_029774.3 coordinate 126,661,072, forward strand.
TGTAATAATGGTAAAGGAGGTGCCAATGATAAACATACCCCACAACCAGTATCTAGCGCAGTCCTCACTGTCCCATTAGCTATAGGTATCACAGATGCAAGTTGATCAATATATTTATCAGCGCCTTGAGGAAACTGGGTTCCACCACCAGGGAATCTGAACACATTTCCCTCATATTGGATCCAATTCTGAATAGCCTTCTCAACTGTAAGACTCTTGTACGGAGCATTTGCATATGGAACATAATCACGACTCTTTGGCCATGGAAACGGAGTAACATACCCCTTGGGCGCTGGAATCAAACAATGCAGCTTCTCTTCTTCACGTGGGCAATGTCTCTCTCGATAGATCATGTTCTCTCTAGGGAAGGTCATTGCTCGCCGTTGATCTTGGCAGGGGGTATAATCAGTATATTTTGCTTTGCATGGTTGAAACACCTTAGGTTTCGAATCAGCTTCATCAAGTTTGCTAAGTTCTCCACTATGGTGGGAGTCAAAACTTAAATTTGGTACTATCTCACATTCTGTATTACTCTTGGTAATCTGCAATGCTATGCTATCACCCTTTCCAAAACCGCTTCTCTGCCACGCTCCCAATATATAGAAGAAACAGCAGAGACCAACTACTATAAAGATCTGCACAGTGCTTCTAGTCCTGCCATCAGCTGAACTTGGTTTCGCCATGTAGAACCTGAAAATGATCACTTTCCAATTCAGAACTAAGAAATGTGATGCTGAATTCTCAAAGACTATGTACCACTACATCTACTCAAGATGTAGAAAACCTGATAAGTCCAAATCCAGACACTTGCTCCAATGAACATAGCTAAAGAATAGCAAGTTCCAAAAATATCAATATTTTAATATCTATCCAACTCCTTATCAATGATCAACACCAATCACCTGCAATAATCTATAGCATACATCGATATAAAAGATTTTCATAACTGACACAAATCATGACAATTTAGTCTCAACCACCGTCATAAGGAGCAATCATTAGTTAGTTTGCAACACATATTGTCAAAAATAGATAAGGTGAAGCTAGCTTCAGATCTACTCAACAGTGTAGAGCTTAAGTAAGTTCTATGTCAAGAAAAGTTAGAATACTTCTTCTATACCACCCAAAACAACACAATCTTTAATCTTCTTTAGGATTTAGAAAATGAAGTATGCAAAAAAAAAAATAAAAAATACAAACTGAGATAGTAATTGAAGAGAACCAAACAAAACTTTGAACACCCACTTATGAAGAAAGCATGCAATATTGCAAAAAGGAGCAAATTCAGAGCTGTAATGAATACCCACGAAAGCTAATTACACAAAAGCAACTCAAAGCACATAAAAAACTGAACTTTAGATACGAGGAGGGAAGCGGAAAACATAAGAAGAATAATAAGGAAGGAAGAGAATTTAATGATGGGAATGGAAAGTCGAGATCTCTTACCGATCATATAATAATGGGTTCAGCAATGGTGGAAGGATCTGCGATACCCCAATAACAAGTATTGGAAGAAATACTGAAAATTTGGGAACTTTATTATCTGATATTTATTTCTGAGCAACCCAGCAATGATTTCTGTGCGTGGCTGCACACCACACAGTGTAATGTGTTGTAGATCCGGTTGGAGAATGAGTGAGAGACTCTAGTCAATTGTAGGTATAAAAGCAAGTAGCTTTGGGACTTAATCACAATAAATAGGAAGGAGAGAAAGAAAAAGTGGGAAAATAACGGGAAACAGCTATGTTAATCTCTGTGTTCTGCCACTGAACCACACTGTTTACGCTTTTTCCAGATTTACAGTGATTGGTATGAGTATGACTATGTATGATACGATATGATTAGTTTATGAATGAATTACAATTACAATTAGAATTTTGAATAAACAGAAAAAGACGCTGTGTGTACCGAATTCCCCCTCTATCCTCTATTTTCTGTTATTCTTGTTAAAATTGTTGTCTTCCAGTATATGCTAATTCAGGATTTATTACAATATTACTCCTATCTTTTCTTATCTTTTCTTTTCTTTTCTTTCTTTTGTTATATATACTTAGGTCAAATTGTTCTCACAAAAACGTGTTTTTTCGCCAATAATTCAGGTTCTTGAAATTTTAGCACACCCCTCTCGTTATTATGTCAATAGCCTAATACTAATACCTTCATTAATAAATAAAAGAAAATTAGTTTTATTTTGTGTAAAAGTAGGAAAACCCTAATCCCTAGTGATTAACCTAACGTGGATCTAATAAGGATATTCAGTTTTGTAAAATGTTTAAAAGAGCGATAGTTTTTCTTATAAAATATCAAAGTCTCACATCAGGATGTATAATTAAGTATAGATGATGATTGTGAAATGGAGGTAGGGCTCATGTACTTCAAGACCCTTCAGTTTTCTTTATTATATTGGGCCAACATAGATTTTTCATGTATAAGATTAATTAAATGTGCACGCGTTTACTCCACCGCCTTGGAATTGTGTTTTCCAAACTCATCAAAGTCAATTTGTCTTAGTTGTCAAGTTTTTTTAAAGTTATTAAACACTAATATTTTAATTACTTTTGGATTAAAATTTTTATAATAACAAAAAGTTTAGTGACTAAATTTTTTATGTTTTCATTTTATTGATCTCTTTATTTAAATATTTTTATTAAATATATATGAGCTCAAGTTGTGCATGTTTTTTAAGTTTTGATTTTGGCTCAAGAGGTTCAAAGGCTCTGTTTGTTTGAACATTTTTATTGACATTGGGGATGCCATTTGTTAATTAACTGATTAATCCAATACACAACTAAAGATTATCCTTCTGTGTGTATGACATGAAGATGAACTAATAGACTGATAGACATCCTATGATTGAGATAATCTAATTCTTTAAATATATATATTTGACATTTTCAAAATTTTTGTAATTTAAAATATTTAAATGTTATTCTTTTAAAATTAATTATTCAAATGTATTTTTTATAATATTATAATCGCTATAGAATGAGGGATAAAATAACAAATTAGTTACCACCTTAACAAAAAAAATAGTATTTGGATAATTAATTTTTCAAAAATGACATTTTGATAAAATAATTTTTGAAAAAGTTGATAGATTCATTTTTTTCTTTTTTATAAAAAAACAAACCTTCATGGGCTTAGGATACCGACAGGGAGGACAGTAGGAACATCGTGCGGAGCGGAACTGCAGATAGAAGTGATAATATTTAGATGTGAAGACAAAACAAAATCACAAGTGTGTTGTTCTGTTATTTCTCTATATAATTTTTGGTGAAGACGGAATGAATCGGATTTGTTCCAAATCTTAGGCTAATTTTTGTTGCCTAAATACTCATAAAAAATATAATATTTATTGATTATATATATTTTTTAATTATCTAATAATATTGAA
>NC_029774.3:126664665-126666366 GCF_000817695.3 Arachis duranensis
TTATAAAAAATTCTCTTTCATTTTCTTCCCTATCTTAAATATTTTAATTTTAAATTTTAAATTTTAAATTTTTATTCATTGTTTATATTTTTATTTTAATATCAAATATAATATTTCTATTAACAGTTTTTTACAATTTATTGTCCAATAATTATATGCTCTCCATTAATTATATAATCGTAAATATTTTTTTAATTTATCAAAAAAATATAATTTTATTTTTTCTTTTTTTTGTTTTATTTATTTTTATATCTCATAATTTATTTACCGTAAAAAATTATATTATGCTAGAGGAAAATCTCAATGTTTACCAATTAATTTTTCACTTGTTAATACTTTTTTCTTCCTATAATGTATTATTTTAATTTTTAATTTTTTTATAAACTATAAAATGTTATTATTCGTTATTATAATATATTTATTTTATTTCTTTTATTTTGTGTTTATTTATTTATTTATAAATATATATTGTAAAATTTATTTTTTTATTTCATATAAGTTAATTTATTATAATTATTCATATATTGAGTATTTTTAATGTTTAAATTGTACTCTTTAGTGCTTAATTTCATTTTTAATTTAGGAGATTGAGTAATAAAATCTATCTATCTATCTATTTAATATACTAAAATTGGGTTTTTTCCCCAACTAATAAAGGTGAGGTGTCATCTACTCGCGAATTTTTTTCCTCCAAAATGAATACACTATTTTTCTTCTAACTTTATTTTATAAAAATATCTTTATTATAATTATATTACAATTAGCATTTAATGAATAATGCATAATTATACTAATTTAAAAAATATCTTTATTATAATTATATAAAATTAATATTATTTAAATTAATTTATTATCTATACGTATCTAAGGACTATAATAGATTAAATATTATTTAAATAACTTAGTTCTAATATTAGTATTTGATTAAATTAGTTTTAGAGAACGTTGGGAACAAAAACAATACATAGAATTAAAATTTAATTTTATCCTTTAATAATATCAATTTTTTACGGTACATAGTTATTCAATTTCTTTTAATCATAACTAAGTAAATTATACTTAATCACATTACTTTTATTCTAAATAAATTTATTTTTTTATAATTTTGCTCTTAAAATTTTTACTCATCGTGTAATGTTTGTAAAATGACTAGAATTACATTATTTTATTGTATATGTATCATTTTTTCGCAAGTTTATGTACTAGTCATTCTACCAATATTTCATGATGAGTAAACATCTTTAAGAGTAAAATTATAAAAAAAAATTTCTAAAAAATAATGTGATTAAGTGTAATTTACTTAGATGTGATTAAAAAATAACTGAATAACTATGCACCGTAAAAAATTGATATTATTGAAAGATAAAATTAAAATTTATTTCTATATATTGTTTTTGTCCCAAACATATTCGTCCTATTTAAGTCTCTAAAGTTTTAAAATGATCTCAATTTTGTCCCGCCATCAATTCTGTTAACAGATCCCTAACGGCAGGACAACATCGAATCAATTTTAAACGTTAGAGACAACTTTGAGACTTACCCAAAATATTAGAGATAGAAACGATACTTTACTTTAAAAAAGATAATTCAATGACAAATTTTATCTCATGTTAAATTATACTTGTTCAAATTGATTTTAACATAAAAATAAAATAGTTTAAAATTTTTATTCATGAATCATAAAAAATCTATAAATTTAAT
>NC_029774.3:126666662-126683782 GCF_000817695.3 Arachis duranensis
TGTAATAAATTATTTTATACGAATAATATATTAAAATTAAATTTATATATTTAATTAGTAAGAATAATTATCTTTTATATTATTCGTTAAAATAATCATAGGATTAGAAGATTGTAATTAAACATATAAAAAAGTGAAACTTCTCAAGACAAAAATGGTAGTGAAGTGTTTTGGTGTTGGAGTTGCGTTCCAGTTGATCCTCTTATCCGCATTCCGCACAATGCTTTCGGTGGCAGTTTCTTCTTCTCTCTCTTCCTCCCTCTTCCATTCCCCTTCACTTCTCAGCCTCAACACTCATCGGCGCCCTTTCACTTTCACTTCTCCACCTACTCCACGGGGTTTTCATTCTGTTTGCTTCTTCAACGCACCTAACAAACCCGATACCGATTGGCCTCTTCTCAGCCGATGGGAGGTACCTTGGGAATGGCAAACCGTTACACTAACCTCTCTCGCTTGTGGATTAGGGTGTGTTTTCAAAACCTTATCGTGGAACTAACCACATCCTAATAATAAGATTTTAATTTTAATCCACTAATTTATTCCCAGGCAGTTTTGTTTTGACAGGTTTGGTTGAGGCCACAGCTCTTCCATATCTGGGAATTCGACCTGAGGTGCTTAGTATGGATGAGAAAGCAGAGTTACTCTTTTTAGATCAGGGGTATGCTAATACCAAATACCTACCTTTCACTTATTGCTATTATAACTTTGGTTCTGAGTTAATTATTTTTGGCAGCATCACAACTGCTGTTGTACTTGGAATTATATATGCCATTGCCAGCAATTTCCAGCCACTCCCTCAAGACTTCTTCAAATATGGTATGATCAGTTAACAACCCTTCAATTATATCAAGGTTTCTAAGGTTAACATTTGTCACTTCAATTAAGTTCATACTTCATAGTCACTTTTTTCCACTTCTAAATGTTGTTCTAGAATCCACCTTTTTGTTCTAAAGCTTGTCTTACTGAGGTGTTTAGTTAGCAGTTTGCTTACCTTGAAAAGTTATAATGTTATACACCTATGCTTATTTCCCATTCCATGATAAACATAAAAACTTGTTTCAGATTTGAGGGACCCTTTCAGTCTTCAAAAGGGTTGGCTTTTGTGGGCGGGAATCGGACTTGTAGGTGCCATAGCTTCCATTGCATTGACAGGAGTAGCTGTCTCATTCTTTAATGGAGAACCCCCACAAAGAGAGGTTAATAATTTTCTTTTAGGAATTTCACAGGCAGATGCTGTTGTATGTTAGTTTCTATCTGTTGCACTCTGAGGAGGCTAGTTAGGGCTTCCACTCAAATAGCATAAATAATCAATCCACTGAATTTAGGGTTAATTTCATAATTTTGGTTGTATATTGCCATCATATGGATCCTCCTAGCTAACTAGAGGCAGATCAGCTTTCCTTAACCAAAGGATGAGTGTGAATTAACCATCGTAGTGTACCATATTAGAACTACAACAATGACAGCTAAGTCTTGTCCAATTAAGTGAATTATATGGATCAAGCTACACTGTATTGTCTTATCATCATTTATGTTTACACTTTACAATCTACATTCAAATCAATAAAATCTTAGTCTATTTTAATAGTTTCACCTAATTTTCTTTTTAGCTTTCCTTCTCTATTCAGCCATTGGATTCCTCTCCATCTGATCGATCTTCTTTCTTTATCAGAGTTTCTATGCACGTCTTTCTACATGCCCATATCACATAGACAAGATTCTACCTCCTTTTCCATGATAGGCACGACTTTCTCCCAAATGCACTAAATACTAATCTTATGTTGCCAAATGTTTCCACTCACCCAATGTAACAGATTCATCTTTGCAACATTAAGTACATTTTCTTGTTAGTTTATTGCCCAAATTCCTATAAACCCTAAACCAATACAACCTTTTGGGTCTTATAGTTGTGGAAATTTTTCCTTAAGCTTGATTGGTATGTTTTAGTCAAATAATGCTTGAAATGATACAATTCTCTTTCATCCACATTGCTTCAAATATATGGCATCCTTCTCTGTTTCCAATCATTTTAATCATGGGTCCAAGATGCTTCTAATATGTGATTTGTGGTATTGTACCTATTTTCACCTCAAATGTAGAATTTGTGCTTGCTTGTTAAACTTATATTTTATATATTCCTCCTTATTTATATTATATACGAATTTGTGCCTTTGTAAAACTATTACTTCTGTTCTGTTAATGACTCATTTAAAGTATTGGTGTTAACTTTTATGTGCTTTGATCTCTTGGAGATATCTTATTAGCTTCTATAAATTTCCTTTCAGACTGATGCTCTTGTAAAATTACTCCCGTTGATTGGATCTTCAAATGTCAGGTACTTATGAGATATTCAAACTCAAAGTTTCCTTATATCAACCCTTGGAAAAAAGAACATCAAAGCTTGTATATCGTTCTGCATCCATGAGTCTTAAGTTACAATTACGTTTAACCTTTTCTGTAGCACTGCATGCTTGGTGGGCATTACTGGTGTTCTTGCACCTGTTCTTGAGGAGACACTATTTCGAGGCTTTTTAATGGCCTCCATGACTAAGTGGTACTGTTTTCTTTAATTCCTTCTTGTTCACATATTTAACATAGACTAAAATGAAATATTGATTAAAGAAACTGCAGCTTGACTTTCAAGCAAGACACTTCCTTTGCATTTGACACTAACTGCATAGATAATTGAATAGAGGAGCCTGATGTATGTGCAGCTTTTGTGATGCTGTAGTTGGCTTATCTTTTCCTGAAGGAGAAATTGATTCAGGTTGCATGGTGAAGCTTCCATTATGAATTTCTGCTTCCTGATATGTTTCTAACTATCAATGTATTTGGACTTGAAATATCAATAGTGCTTCTACAATCAATTTCAACTAGCTCTATTTGACTTGATAGTGGCATGCCTGGGAGACTTTTACCTTGTGAAGATTAAAGAATGCTCTACTTGATAAAAGGCATACAACTGAGTTTGAATTCATAGTAAAATATATAGTTAGTTGATCTATCTACAGAGACAAAATTAAAGAGGGTAACCTCAGTCCTGTTGTTTGGCTAGGCTGTTGACTATTGAGCATTAGTGGGAAAATTTCCCTCATGTACGTATGATTTCAATGCAGGGTTCCTACACCGGTTGCCATCATCATTAGTGCTGCTGTCTTTGCCCTTGCCCATCTCACTCCTGGGGAATTTCCGCAGTTGTTTGTTCTAGGTATTCTGCACATACAAGGAAACATGGACTTCAGAAATGCCAACAAGATTCTTCATAATTTTTGTGTAGAAAATGAATACACAGAATGTTTACCTAACTAGGAAGAAAAATTTTAACCCGTAAAAGAAACCTTATATTTTCTCTTAAAAGCTACAATAGTTCTTTCATGTACACTGATGAAGATAACTTATATTTGTGACATACGCAGGGGCTGCTTTGGGGATTTCATATGCTCAAACTCGCAACCTTCTCACTCCCATCACCATCCATGCTTTCTGGAACTCAGGAGTTATATTACTTCTTACTTTTCTGCTGGTATATATTTTTCTCACTCTTATGGATAAGTTTCTTTAGTGTGTGTTGATTACAATGTATATGCCTTTATGCAAATCCTATGAGTCTCTGGAAGACTGCAATCTTCTTTTTTTCTGAGTGCTAAGAATGCGTCTTCTAATGTTTGTGAATGTAGCTTCAAGGGTATGATATCAAAGAATTGTTGCAGACAAGTTGACAGGAACAGTTTCTCTCCTTTTCATAGATGTGGAGCATGTGCAGTACACAGAATAATATATATCCATTTCTTTGTATAACTATGCTGTGGAATACAAGTAAAACTTTCTGGTTTCAAGCAATGAAGAAGTAGAAAATGTCTGTACTTTTGTACAAGTTTTTGATTAAGAAGGGTTCGTGCTATCTTGGAGATCTCAAGCTCGAAACATTTGAATTGAAATGTGCATGATAAATTCCCAACTGTTTTAATCCTAATGAACGCAAGAGGTGCTAGTGGATAAGTACATTTCTCAGCTATATATGTATATATTTCCTCAAACTCGAGAAATTCTGGCTATACACTGTACACTCACTTTTGCATATATCTACTAAGTATATTTTGCATAAAAATATTAATTAATTAATTAATATGCATTATAAAGAGAAATAAATGCATGCTACTTAAAGTTATACAATTATATACTAGTTTGTCTGATACAAGTATTACACTAGTTTGTTTGATCCTTAATTCCTTATGGATTATTAATAAACATAACAAAATTTTCAACTCCCAATTTTCTTCCCCAACTTTTTTTCTGTTATCTGATCTGGAAAATCAATTGAATTTGTCATATAATGTGTGCATTTCTGTTAGGGGAGATCCACCATCTAGAGCAAAAACGGAAGCTCTTGAGAAACAATGTGGTGGCCTTCCTTTGAAGATTGGCTTAGCCACGGAGGAACGGGTCAGCTTCTTTTCCTTTGACAAGGTGGAACTTCCTCTTCTACCCTGAAGCTACAAGAGAATCACCATTTTTTGTTGGTAGCTATTTATTAAAGTTTATAATATGTATGATGCATCCATTGGTGCACTAATATAGTAAATATATAAGTTATGTTTATTAGAGTGATTGTGTTTTGGCCTTATTTTTTTGCATGAGATGTTTGAACTTTGAATAGTTTTAGATCCTTGTTAAATAATAAAAATATTCCAAAATATGGATTTTTTTTTAATTGAAATATTAATGTATTCTGAAAAAAGAAAGTAAAAAAAAAAAAACAAATAGTTCAATGCTCTTTAAACAATAATTGTTTAAATTATACTTGAATCAAATAAATAATTTTTTAAAAAATATTATGTACACACAAAAATTTAATTATTAAATAAGTAATTTCATAAATATTCACGTATGTCTTAAAACCTTATGTTTTGTTTTAAAAAATCTCACTTGTTAAACTTATATTAACAAAATTTCACAAAATAAATAATTTTACCGAGTGCTTTAATTTTTTTTATAATAATTGTCTTTTTTTAAATATATTTCGAACTTTTATCACTTATACCATTCTTTTTGATAATATGATAAAAAATTATTATGTATGCACTTAAAATTATAAGATGGAATTTGACTTCCATTTAAAATATTTCAAACGCTAAAGATCAAATGACTAATAATATATTCGAATACAACATTTACTTTTTAGAAAATGATATAATGCTACTCTTATTTTTTCTGGCATCATTTTACATATAATTTTAAAAATGATATATTTATATAAATTTAGTGGGATAAATTTGCATTGTTGACTATATTTGTATAAATTTTATAAAAAAATTAAATAACATTATAAAAATAGGAGTGAGAATACTGGTTCTCGTATTTAGAGGGTTGATATGTATCACGCAAAAAGAGGCATAAATGGTTGTGTTTGGAGGGTTTGACTCGGTTTTAAACTTTGGTTACACGCTTGGGATGCAAACCCTAGGTCAAGGAACAGACAAAAGGTGGTTCCAACCGAGGGTTAGATTTTTGGGACCTTCACTGAATTTGGAGTCCCAAGTTTGCCACTTGACTCGGTGAACCTTTCCCATTAATTAGTCGTATGGCACTTGCCATCCAACCACTAGACATATTTGGCAAACTTTGGTGTAAAATATGTTACAAAATGTGTCAAAATCTATGATGTTATTAGTACTATTAAAGTTAGTGGGAGGTCATGAATGAAATTGAGAAATTGAGAAATCCCATAATTATTTTGTATTCCCAAAGCCTAGAGGAAATTGCCTTTCACGTGTGCTATTACCACAACGCCCCCGTCAAATAACAAGTTCCTAAAGACATTTTTTAAAGTTCGTCATGTCAAATAATTTGAGGCTCTTTTGTAATCTATAATTTTTTTTATTTGTTGAAATTTAGGTTGCGTTTGTTTTTTTTTTAGAACAGAATAAGATAAAATATTAAAAATAAGACATAAAAAAATATAAAATTTAATATTTTTAATATTTTTGTATTTTATTTTATTAGAATGAACACAAAATACACTAATTTAATATTTTTAAACATAATATCTCTATTTATATTCAATCTATTAAACACAATTTTATGTCTCATACTCTTTGTCTCAATATCTTGTACTTATAAAAAACCTAACCCTAAAGATTGCTTTTGGTCAAAGTTCATCTTTCTAATATGTTGCTTAAAACCTGATGATCTTATCCATATACAATTATGCATACACCTTGGAATGGACCCGTGATAATCCTATTGGATCATGTCTCAACTATTTAATTTCTAACTGCTACATATTAGTCTAGTTCAAAGCCGATGATTTATGAAAACACAAGTTAAAATTCAAACAAGATTACCTAAACCATAACTGCTATGTAGAAAGTCACTAGCATTATTAAAAATAAAAGATTACACGAACAAGTACATCACCTAAACGGCGAAACCCTAAACTAGTGTTCGAATTTTGATGATAAAGACAAGAAAAAAATGGTGGAGAATTTTCCTTTGGCCATAGAAGAATGACAAAATGATTATAAAGTGTTTAAAAATTTATGACTAGAAGAAGCTAAGTTATAAGTCTGAGTATGAAAGCGAAGAACTGAAAAACAAAGTTGGTTAATTTAATTAGTAGCCTTCGGGCCATTGAAAAGATAGATTGAGTGAAAATTAAGAAGGTCAAATAATAAGCCCGAAGTCAGAAGCATCATATATTGCAGTAGTCATAAATTTTGGCTAACTCTGAAATTGATAGAGTAAAAGCGGTCCCCTACTCAACCACATTAGATTTTGATCACACGTCCGATTCTATCTCTTGTTGTTATCTAAAATTTGACATTAAACAAAAACTATTAAACTGTTTCGACCTGACAAACCCAGTGGAATAGAAGCTCTGGGGAATGGAATAGAAACGGGATTTTCGGATTCTGAGAAGCCTTAAAACCAATAATATAATCCAAAGTTAGTCTAACTGGAATTCGATGTTGAATTATATATTGGAGCTCTGTTTTGGAATCAGGTTCAGGTCCACGTTTCCAAATGATATTTCAAAGTTTCAGACCCTCATACATAATTTTATTATTTTTCCTTGGAACTTTGCTTTGTCTTGGCCTCTAGCGGATAGGCTCAAAACTTTCATGTCATTACTAATATGTTACTTACCAAAAATGCATATTAATCTTAAATTAGTATCCACAAAACTTAATCGATACCTATATACAATGAAACTTGTCAAATTTAAATATTTAATAATAATAAATAATCAACTACACTAAATATAAACAATAAAATTTATCTGTGTCTAATATATAATAATTATATAGTATTTTTTATAAACAATAAAGTTTATGTGTGTCTAAATAAACACCAATGTTTTTAGTGTAAAACCAAGATTGTTAAATTAATTAAATACGGTAAGATCGCAATCCCCAGATGCTGCTAGTTTGGTGGTGTATGGAGATTCCAGCTTTTGGGTCATAGACAAATAAAACACAGCTCTTTAATTAAGTTGAAAGTATGAATGAACAGTGGTACTTAATGATGAAAATAATGTGAATTAATTGGGTTTGATTTCTAATTAAGTTGGTAGTTGTTCTCTTTTTAAGAGCTTCATAGCAACGCGATCCTCGCAAAACACACGCTCCTTTAAGAGTCACCACAAAAGACGGCTGAACCTTCGGGTGCAAGATCCCTTCTCAGGAAGCATATAATCACTTCTTCACTACTTCAACTGTGTTCTCTCTCTATCTATCTCTTCATTATTAGGGTTTTCATTTCTATATATCCACCTCTTTCAACTCTCTACTCTTTCTTGAGGAGATGGAAGGTGAGAAGCTTGACGAGATCATGTTACCAGGTTTCAGGTTCCACCCAACTGATGAGGAGCTTGTCGGGTTCTACCTTAAGAGAAAGATTCAGCAAATGCCTCTGTCCATTGAGCTCATCAAGCAACTTGATATCTATAAATATGATCCTTGGGATCTTCCAAGTAAGTATATAATGGTTATGATCTGAATCAACTTAATGATAATAAGGCAATTAATTAAAAAAGCACTGTATGTGTAGAAGTGGCAGGTACAGGAGAGAAAGAGTGGTATTTCTACTGTCCAAGAGACAGAAAATACAGGAACAGTGCAAGGCCAAATAGGGTAACTGGAGCTGGGTTCTGGAAAGCCACAGGGACTGACAGGCCTATATACTCCTCAGAGGGTTCAAAGTGCATTGGACTCAAGAAATCTTTGGTCTTCTACAAAGGCAGAGCTGCCAAAGGTGTTAAAACTGATTGGATGATGCATGAGTTTAGGCTTCCTTCTCTTGTTGACTCTTCTTCATCCGACAAGACCACTATTCCTGCTAATGTCGGTATTTATCACTCTCTCAAACCTTTCTTAACAGGATCCATCTCACACTTTCTAGCTGACTTCAATTTCAACATGCAGGACTCTTGGGCAATCTGCAGAATATTCAAGAAAACAAATGCTACAGCTCAAAGAGCACTCTCTCACTCTTGGGTTTCTACCTTACCTGAAACAACACCAACCACCACTACCAATGATACAGATCACATATTCAACATGCCAACGATGATGGCAAAGAAAACTAGCTTCATGACCCAGTTTTGCACTAACTACACTAGTGACACACAAATCCAAGATGTTGCATCATCTTATAAACCACCCTTTATTAATATTAATCCATTGCTTTACAAGCAGTTTGATCATCATCATCATCAGTTACCACCTATTATTTCAAATGGAGATCTTATAAGCAACGACTGCTTAATACCCTCTTCTACTACTCCACTTGAAACATCCTCTAATAGTGCAAAACCTACTATGGATTTTTCTTCATTGTTGCTGAACATGTCATCTTCTGTTCTTGGAGATTTTGCTGGAAAGACATCGTCGTCGTCCTCATCCCAAGAGGGTACAGCAGCAGCAGCAACAGCAACAACAATCACGAGTAGCTTCGGTGGTGGAATGCAGGAGCACTACCCAACAATACCATTACTGCGTCAGATGCATCAAGGGAACAACAACAACAACAACAACATTGGCATCAACAACAACAACGTGTCTGCTGGCGGTGAAGAACAAGAGTTGGAGAAAGTTGGATCCATTGTTGGGTTCCCATTCATGAACATTGGGGATGCATGGAAGTCAAATATGCTTTGGGATACTTCTTGTCCCTTGTGATATGTGCCTGCTTTACTTACTTAATTAATTAGCATTATTATTCCACAACCAAAGTATTATATTTATACTTAATCCAGTTTAATTAGTCAAAATTAGAAGCCACTGTTTTTATAGCTTCTAATAATTAGGTAGGACTAGCTTAGAGACTCTAGTTATCTCTGACTTTTTTTTAAACTTATATTTATGTTCATTTTATCTTAGCATTTAGAATCTTTTTTTAGGAGTTTCCAGTTCTGTTTTTCCGTAGTAGTAGGGTTTAGGGTTTTGTATTCTAAATAGGGATAAAATGTCAACTTGAATGTTTGTGGAATATAATTTTGAAAAACAAATTGAAATTAAGAGGCACGAGCTAAGGAATGCTTGGAGAGACTCATATATATTATATCAGTTTTATCCTTACATGCAAGTCATTTTTCCATACAACTTCGTGTAAGTCATTTTACCTTAATTCACCTCATGCGTCTTTTAATCTAATTAACTTTTTAATCAACGCACGAATATATAACTGTCTTTTTTAAAAGAATTTTATTTTTGTTTTTAAATTTTTTTAATATTTTCGATCTACGTTCTCTTCTTTGCGTTCTTTGCGTTTCTCTTCGTTTGTTCTTTATGTTTTTGAAGTAAAACTCTAAAATCAGTTTTAAAGAGTTATCTCGTTGTTGAAGATAATGAATAATTCAAGTTCAAATTGTCAATTGAACCAAAACAAAATTGATTATTGTTTTAAATCCAATCAAATGGTTGAGATGTGCTTTGATTCTAGTTAATATTTTCGTTAGTAATTTATGATTCTGTAAGTGAATAATATTGTTTTTGTTTGTGAAAATTATTGTTTATCATTGATGGTTTGAATTGAATGTAATGTAAGAGTTCTGCATTAAAGAAAATATTTTTCTGTATTTGCAGCAAATAAATTTGAGTATAACACGAAGATATTTAAGTGTATTGTTTAAAAATTTCGGTGTATGTGTGCTGATAATTTTTGCATAATTCAAAACTCTTCTTCTTCCTCCTCCTTCTCATCTTCTGCTGCTTCTTCTTCTTCTTTTTCATCATCATCATCATCATCTTTTTTTTATTCATCTCTTTTTTTCTTGTTTTACTTTCTCAAATTTCTTCTTGTTTACTCTCTTAATAAGAATAAAAACAAAAAAATTAAACAAAGAAGGAGAAGAAACACATAATGCTGCAAAATTACTTGAAAGAGGATGAATTTACATTTATTCAACTAAAATAAAGAAAGAAATAAAAAAAAGAAAAAAATGCAACATTAGAGAAAACATTTTTCAGTATTTGCAACAAATTTGGGTTTAACTCGAAAATATTTACGTGTATTGTTTAAGAATTTTGTGTGTATGTATACTGATAAGTTCTGCATAATTCAAAACTCTTCCTCTTCCTCCTCCTCATCTTCGTCTACTTCTTCTTCTTTTTCATCATCATCATCATCATCATCGTCATCTTTTTTTTATTCATTTTTTTTTTGTTTTACTTTCTCAAATTTCTTCTTATTTTACTCTCTTAATAAGAATAAAGACAAAAAATCAAACAAAGAAGAAAAAAAACACATAATGCTAGAAATTTACTTAAAAGATGATGAACTTACATTCATTCAACTAAAAAAACGAAAGAAATAAGAAAAAGAAGAAGAAGAAAAAAAGTGCAGCATTAGAGAAAATATTTTTTCTGTATTTGCAGGAAATTTGGGTGTAATACAAAGATATTTATGTGCATTGTTTAAGAATTTTCGGTGTATGTGTACTTATAAGTTATGCATAATTCAAAACTCTTTTTCTCCCTCTTCCTCATCTTCTGCTATTTCTTCTTCTTTTTCATCATCATCATCTTTTTTTTGTTTTACCTTCTCAATTGTCTTCTTGTTTTACTCTCTTAACAAAAATAAAAACAAAAAATCAAACAAAAAAAAGTACATAAAGTTATAAATTTACTTGAAAAGAGGATGCACTTACATTCATTCAACTAAATGAAAGAAAGAAATAAGGAAAAAAAAGAAGTAAAAAATATAGCATTAAAAAAAATATTTTTCTGTACTTGCAGCAAATTTGGATGTAACACGAAGATGTTTAAGTGTATTGTTTACATTCACAACTTCTTTCACTTTTCGCGACGATTTTGAGAGATTTTTAAAAAATTTTTATTTTTATTTAAATTTTGAGCGTTGCGATTTTGATTGAGAAAGAAGAACGGTTTGCACTATTCAAAAGTTGGAGAAATATATGTTTACACGCAATCTAATTTAAAAATTATTTTTGTTGAATTTAGACTAATTTATATTAAATTTATATATAAAAAAGACTTGTATGTGTAATAAATTTCATATTATATAGAGGCTTATTTTGAGTAAATTTAGTTTGATTTAGTCCCTTGGAAATCACGTAGGAGCAAAAGCGCAAGGCAACGTATCAACCAAAAACACCATGATATGGAAATGAAAAGAAGAAAAAGAAAGAATAAAGAACTAATAATTATAATGTGACTTAACTTATCATTTTAGAAACAAAAGAATTAATTTTTAATTTTAAGAATTAAAATGGTTCACCATTTAAATTAAATAAAAATTAAACAAAACAAAACACAAAATTTCCAAAAGGATTAAAATACTAAAAGAAAATATATTACAACATAAATCTTTTTTTTTTGGTAACGATCTTTCTTTTTTATTAATTTGGTCAACATCAGTTCTTGCGCCTAGAAATTGATAAGAAGCTGACAATTTAGGCAAGCTTAATCCCTATGGGCTGTTCGGGAGCAACGCCTGATTCAACCAAGCACAATGCTGGCCCATTATTGACATAGTCGAGTAGTTCACAGAATTTTTGGTGTTTTCCACTAAAAGAGTTAGTTAGGTGAAATACTACAAGGACTTGCTTTTGCGGAAAAAAGACATCTACTGATGCAAACACAATTCGCAGGTTGTAACTATTGGTCTAAAACGTTTTTCACAAGTCTTCCTATATATAATAGGAGACTAGTGGTTGATTTGGTGCTCGACAAGTGGTGGATCTATTCACCCGACACGTGTTGAGTCATATGATAAAGAAAAAAATAATATTTACTAACAAATTTCAACAAAAAATAAAAAACAAGGATCCAGTAAAGGTCTTCATTTTTCTCTTTTTGTACTCTCTTTCCATCTGTATCATATAAAATTCCATCTGGAAGAAGAATTACATGCACAAATCATTCTCACAAGTAAACAAAAAAAAGAAGGGAAAATGTTTCAAACCTTTGATTACCTAGCTGATTTAAATGCAAGAAAACTGCAATGAAATTTCAAAGTATATGTAATACGTGTGTGGGAACTCCCTAACAGATACAATGAAGGAGAAGTTGGCACCATTGAAGTGATTATTGAAGATAGTCAGGTAAATATATTTACTCTATTCAAAAGTTTCAAAATTTTGTGTGATATAAGCAAGTTCTAAATATATTCAAAAAACTGCAGGGCACAAGGTTGCAAGTCTCGATCCCTAAATCCCTGGTGAGCAAGTGGCGAGGTGTCTTGGTTCAGTTTCAAATGTACATTATGACCAACTTCATTGTTGTTGACAACCAAAAGGGTAACATATCAAGGGGAAAGTATTTATTATTCTTCAGTCATAGGACAATCGTCAGTCATGTTGAGAATCCCAGTTTTTCGCTAAATGCTTTTCGATTTAGAACCATCCGTGAGTTACTAAATGCTGAGAAGATCGATGACTCTGCATTGTTTGGTAAGTTGGTTTTATTAAATAGTTGTTCAACTTCTTTCATATTCAAATGCAATGCCTAGCTATGGTTCTCTCAAATGTGTGTACTGTTTATTTTTTTTTTTAGACATGATTGGTGAAGTAGTTGGTAAAGAAGATCCAAAAGAGTTGATCACCAGCAAAGGAAAGGAGACTAAACGACTGGCTGTTATCTTGGAGGACCTAGAGTATGTACATTCAACACTATAACAACTATATTTCTGTGCGTATGTAGAAATTTCTATTTTCAAAGAGTTAATGTGATGTCTTTTATATTTATAATGTTTCAGAAACAATAGGATTGGGTGCACTATATTTGGTGAAATGGTTGACCAGCTACTTCGTCACATGCAAGATGGAAGGGTTGAGCCACTAATAGTTGTGGTCCAGTATTTTAAGGCAACCAGATGGAATGGCAAGACATCTGTCCAAAGCCATTTTGACATTTCACAGCTGCACATAGACTCCAACCTTAAAGATGTTGCTGAATTTAGGAGCAGGTTAGTTGAGTCTATCTTATATAATCACTAAAGTGGCTTGCTTTTATACTTTGTATGAAAAATTCTGTGGTCTATATGTATATTTGTTGATGAAGTTGATGATCCTTTTGAACCAATGTGTAGGCTGCTTGGCGGTGAACCATCATCCTCTGTGAGGATTAGTCAAGTTCCATCAAAAACAGCTTGGTCAGGGGTTGAGGAGCTTAAACAAGGTGCTGTGTCAGTGAAAACAATTGAAGAAGTCCTTATCCAACATGAGGTAATCACAACTATGTTTTTTCAAATTTTTGTTGCCCAATGTCTATTTAGATTGGTTGCTGATGCAAAAATACTTGACATTTTAATATGGCTTAATAGGAAGGTCCAGCTTGGATTGCTGCAAGTATTGTTGCGATTAATGTTACGAAGGATGATTGGTTCTATAAATCATGTAGAAAATGTCCAAAGAAAGTAGAAACTCCTATTGGAAACAGATATGAATGTGGGAAGTGTGGCCATACACATGGATCTGCAGCCCTAAGGTTCTTTTGTATAATATTTGTATGGAACTTTTTAAATAAATACATGTTCATTTGTATTTTGTTTGTATTATAGGTTCAAAGTCGAGGTGATGGTTTTTGATGGAACCGGTAGCATCCGATTGCTACTATGGGACAAGGAAACAAGTATGCTATGTGGGAAGAGAGCTGAACAGATTATGGAGGACGATGTAAGCACCTATTGTTATTCTTAAGAATTGCTATCTATAAGCTATATAGCAAGAGTGAAGTGTTTTATTTGTGTACAGGTTATAGTGGGAGATGAATATCCCAAGACACTTGATAACATGATGGAAAAAAGAGTCCTTTTCAAGATAAATATCAAAGAAGCCAACATTAATCAATTTGATCATGTGTACACGGTTATGAAAATCTGTGATGATGAGGATATCATTGACAAAAATCTTCCCAAAGAGTTGTCTACTAATCTTCCGAGTAATGTCAGTGTAAGTTCTTTAAACAATTTAGTGCTACCGATAAGCGTATATTCTTATACATGGTCAATTCACTGTAACATCTAAGTAGACCAATTCATTCCCTAAACACAGGAAGATGGCTGCAACAACTATTTGGAAATTTCAGAAAATGTGGCTAATCTTAAAACTGATTGTGATACTGAGTCTTCTATGGTATGTTCAAAATATCTATTTTCTTTTATATTATTACAAACAAGTGCAGATTTCTTGACAGGTTTTAATATGAATTGTTTAACCTGATAGTTTTCTGTTATTTATGTGTTATAGGATGTTGTGGAGGAGTGCATCTCATCCCTCAAGTACAAAACACCATCCAAAAATATTACCAATGGATTGAAGAATTTTCCTCTAAGTCTGAATGAAGATGAGGAAGAAGGCCAGCTATCAACCAACAGGTTCAGTAGGAAGATGGGAAAGAGACAGAAATGTGTTAACCTTGATGCAGATATATGAGTAATTGAAAATTTGATTTATATTTTGAGTAGTAAAAGAAACTCTATTGCAGTCACCTAATTATGTGTTTTGTAATTGTATGACTTTCTTATTATCTTTTTATCATGTAAGACTTGGTTAGTCAGGTGGCATTCAATTTATGATGAACTTACCTTAGAAACTTGATTGATTCCTAATTTTATTTCTAAATACTTTGCTTTGTTTTGACATGGTCAGTAAGTACCTGTATATACACCTTAAAAGAATTGTTTTTAGTAAGAATTCTTCTGAATGAATTTAATCATCTAATGTATACTATGGCTAATTTCGGTATGTACACTAACTAAAATTGTTTCACATGGTTAGAAATAAACTATGTACACATCAGAGTAAAAAGAAGTATGCATTCACTATGAAATTTTGATATGGCCCGTACAACTACTTAGATAATAGTGTGAAATATGTATGAAATGCTAGATATTAAAATATAATAATTTCTAAACTACGTATGAAAAGTTACTATATGCATCGTGATTGAGTCAAAATAGTATTTTACACGTGATATTAGAACAAAAAGTAGATAAGGATAAAAAAATCATTTAAATACAATTACATTCTTATCTTATAACACTAATAGAATTTAATTTAATAGAAAAGATGGTCAGGTAGAATATAAAGCAATATCCAGCTGAAATACATAAACTATCTATTTATGATGGACTATGTTACGCAAATTTTTATAGGTGAAAGGATACATATAATTCAGTTTCATATTAAATTTCTAACTTATATGTATCTTTACTAAAGTGGGTTCACTAAATATGGTTTGAGTTGTACCCAAGTGATTAAATATGTTTTTTGTTTAATAGATATATTAAATGAAATAAATATGCCATAAATTGGAACATAGTGAAATGTGACCTTTATGAACTTATTTGTTAGGGATATTGACAAATAATTAATCTGATTTAAGCTATTTAATATACTAACTTTGGCAATAGAGGTAAAATTTTTGAAATGAGAACTATCTATATGTTAAATTTAACCCAATTTCAAAACAATGAATATAAATATTTAAAATGTAACTATCAGAGTTTTATTATCAATGAAGAAATTCGTTGGTCACATGATCAATTTTAATTTATAGTATAAGAGATATTACGTAAAGTATAGACCCTAAAGCTTTTTCTGAAATATAGCCACAGTATACAATAAAAAAACTAACTTTATTTCAAGTAATCCCTGTGTACATTACGTGAAAAAGAAAGGTCAAAACATGTAAAAACATGTTAAACCAGATACAATGAAAAAAAGCATGATGGATACTCTGATAATTTTTTTAGGCTATAGACACAGCATAGATAGTAAAAGATAAATTTATTAATTGTTATTATAATCAAGTCCTCCCTATGTACATTGCGTAAAGAAGAAGCGTCTTCAATATGTACAAAAACTTAACAAACCAGTGTTAAATGAGGTTATCGATGTACATGTTTTTAATATACATTACCATATATTGCTAACAAATAACACCACAGATTAAAGTAATATTGTTGATACCACTTTTGGCATTTATAAAATGTCAACTAAGACAGTCTACCGCTGAACCTATGGTCAATAATCGGATAGCTTTTAATGAGCTATGATAGTTGTGTAAAGTGCTATTGATTTTACATAGTAATATATATTATTCAAAATTTTCAAAGCTTGGAGTTTATCTAAAAGGATGAAAGTTAAATAAAGCCAACCCCTATTAACTGCATATCTTAGGTTCAGGAGGACATCACGCGATGCTATATGACCCAGTAGTTAATTTATTTTTGTTAAAATAACATTCTCAGACTAATATAAAATGTTACACATTAAATAAGTTTTGTGTTTACAAATTTTGTGTTTATCATTTATCTATCATCCATTACAACTTACAAGGACCAACTAAATAAAGACTTAGCTTAGATAGGTATGGTCAGAATCGTAGGAATTTATATACTCTTTTTAATCCCAAGTCTCTTCAAAATCACAGCAAAATGGGTATTTTCAAATTTGGGTTTTTCAATCGTTGCATTGCAAATAAAAACATTAAATATATTAGGAAATTACAACCATGATTGTGATAAGGAAGAATTGAAAAAAAGATTTAATAAGTACATGACAATTTTAATCATCCTAATTCAATATTGAAATATTGGATTATGTATATTGATAATTCAACCATTAAATGCATTAGCATAGCACGTACTAAGTA
>NC_029774.3:126697094-126718976 GCF_000817695.3 Arachis duranensis
TGACGATGTCTTTATATATAAAAACCAATTAAAATAGCAAAATAAACTTCATAAAATTGATATAACAAATCCATTACATAGATTATAAAAAATATAGAATGAACCTCTGTTAATTTAAAGGAATTCAGGCCATCAGATGTGCAATATATATACTTAGAAAAAGGAGGTTAATAACCTATAGGATTTATGAGGATAAACCATTCTCAACAGGCATCTATATGGTTTTCCATAATATGGATTCGCATCTTGCCATTAAAACTCTATGCAATACTTATAAAACCTTTAAACATCTTTTAAGTATATAAACAAATTAGTAATGTCAATTATAATTTGACTCGAGCAAAAAGTAAAATTTCATTTGATTATCTAAATTAGCTTATTAAGGAGTATCATACTTTATGTCACCGAACGGTTTTTTATTCCTACCAATAGCTATTACCAATACTCAATAATAAGTTAGTGGTATCAATTAAAATCTGCTTTGCCATCAGGTGATAGAACTTGGTCACTTGAAGCAAAAAATCCCACAAATACCAAGAAAGTTCCATCATATTATCTGCCCGATTACCCCTCATGTAATACTAACAAAAAAAAGTTTGTGAACATTGGTTGTTTAAGTCAATCATCAACACTGGCTTAACATGGAGAATATACAAAAGATGGAAAAAGCAAATGCTTCCATAGCAAGAAGAGAAAGGAGAGCTATTATTGAAGAGAAGAGGAAGAAGGCAAGGATATCAAACGAAGTTCACACTGGTTCTCAAAAGGAGTGCAGAAATCCTCTTCAAACAATAAACTTAAACTCAGACACATCCTCTTCAGGTATCATATTTGTGCATAAGCATATGGGTTATTAATGTCATTTATTTTAAAATATACTATGAACAAAACTCAGATTATAGAAGAATGGATACAGAATGCAAAATGATGTTTATTGGTTTAAAAATCGTTAAATCTTTAGGTTCATTACATGGCCAGCTGACAAAGTACATATTGTGTTCGGATATGTCAAACTTTCTAAGAGGATAATATAATTTGTATATTTGGTTTCAGGAGAAATACATACATATTTAAAGAACAAGAGGAAAGTTGATGTGTCGAATCTGTATGATAATATTAGGACACCAACAAAAAAGATAATGGGACCGACAATATCTCGAGATAGTGAACTAAATCATATGATGGGAACTCCTTTGTCAAGTAATAACTAATACTCTTACTAAATAATAACTTTATACTTTGACACCATGGAAATTGCTAATACATTTAAGCCATGCGCGTCCGATTCAATCAGGTTCCATACAACTATATAAAAATTACCTTGCAGGAAAAGAGAATAATATTTATTGGAAAAATGGTGACACAAGCATACAAACTTCCATAAGGTTAGAAGGCACGGTCAACAACGAACCTAATTTGGGTTTTCCTATAGAAAGAAATCTAGCAAGCAAGACACCTGACTCGAGAGGTATTTTATATTAGCAAAAATAATATTCAGGTTGTTTTGATAAATCTACTTCTATGATACAAAGACCATCATTAACTCATGGTGGTTGTTGTAGTTACAATCATTTATATCTTGACAATATTTTTCATACATTATAACTGAAAATGCAATTACTGTACATTATCATTAAGCAAAGTAGTTAATACTTCAAATCTACACAGATGATGCCAAGAATGCCAGACGAGAGAGAGCTTTGAAACTAGCTGGAAAAAGGCAAACCATTCATAAAAAATCTGCGGGAGGTATTCCACTATTGTTATCAAAGCTTAATAGACAAGTGTATTTGCAAATAAGAGGGCGATAATAAATATCTGTATTTTTAGGTAGGAGAGATTCTAGCATTATTGAACTAGACTTGAGCTCAATAACAAGCACACAAGAAGTTAGTCTCGATCAAAGTACATATTCAGACATAGGGAAAATGAACAATATGGAGGTTAATTCATTTCGGTGCAGCAATGAGTTTTCAGGCAATTCAATTTTTTTAATATATGTTTAGTGGTTTTATATTATATATATGATCCTTGATTAAATTGTACTTAGTCTAGAATTTGAATAATATACTATATTTATATTGACCCAGTAGAGCAAAGGAAGTTTATTAGGGGACCAACGACATCGCCACCAGCTGTAGGATCCAACACACGAACACTACAAGCTGGAAAAGGTATTAGAAGTTTTTCAACATGAGTAAAATTAAAAGTTTTGTTATGTTTATATCTCACTTTATATAGCATTGCTAAACAGATACAAGTATTATAAGACTGTTGAAAAACAAGCCCAAAACAACACATAACAATGCAAGCTCAGGTGCAGTGACTTTGGCTATTTTAGTATAAGATAGTGAATTTTGTCTAGAATACTATGTAATATGTTAATTATTTGTTTATAGGTCCTGAATACTTGAGCATTGGAGATCCAATGCATCAATGTGAGTATTGTAATGCACTCTTTTGGTATGATGAACGCACAAACAAGCACTACAAAGCAACTGAACCTAAATACACAAATTGTTGCAAAGGAGGCCAAGTTCAAATACCCCATTTACAAGATGCTCCAAAGGAACTATACAATTTGTTGTATGAAGATAGTCCTAAAAGCAAGCACTTTCGTGACAACATTAGAGCTTATAATAACATGTTCCAATTCACTTCAATGGGTGCAAAGATAGACCGAAGCATCAATCGCAGCAAAGGACCGGCTACCTTCATTCTCTGTGGAGAAAATTATCACTTGATGGGTAGCCTCATACCACCAGAAGGCAATGTCGCCAAGTTTGCTCAGCTATATGTGTATGATACACAGAATGAAATCCAGAATCGTATGAACATTTTCAGGTTTGTAACAAAATACTAAAATTTAACGACAAATTCCTGTTAGGATTCTATAATGGAGAGTATAGAGACTTCTTATTTAGAAAATGTTAAATATCTTATGTACATTGTTGTTGGTGTACAGCAGAGCAGAAAACCAGTTAATTCATGAAGATATTGTAAAGGATTTAAAGAAGATGCTAGACGAGCACAATGTCCTGGTAAAGGCCTTTCGTATGGTTAGGGAGTCGATGAGAGTTGACTCACGTAATTCTGTGAAGCTTAGGCTCTTGGGTAAAAGGGGTAAGGATGGTAGACGCTATAATCTTCCGTCAACAAATGAGATTGCTGCATTAATAGTGGGTGATTTTGATATTGATAACAATGACAGAGACATTGTCGTAGAGACACAGACTGGGAAATTACAACGGATTAATCAACTTAATCCAGCTTATCTTGGATTACAATACCCTCTTTTATTTCCTTATTGTGAGGATGGTTTCAAGGAAGATATCTCTCTCAGCAAACCTACATCTAATGATGGAAAAGGGAGACAACACATGTCTATGAGAGAATTTTTTGCTTTTAGAATACAAGAGAGACTAGCAGATGGATCTCCATTGTTGTATTCAAGGAGGCTCTTCCAACAGTTCTTGGTGGATGCTTATTCAATGATTGAATCATCTAGATTGAATTATATACGTCATAATCAAGACAAATTTAGATGTGAAATGTACAAACAAATAAAAGATGCTGTTTTGAATGGTGAAACTACACCCTCATGTAAAGGGAAGCGAATTATACTACCTTCTTCATTTACTGGTGGTCCTAGGTATATGATACAGAATTATCAAGATGCAATGGCAATTTGCAAAGTTGTGGGTTATCCAGACCTATTTATTACATTTACATGTAATCCTAAATGGCCAGAGCTTGAAGATTTTTTTGACAATAGAGAACTACGTGCAGAAGATAGACCAGACATGGTTTGCAGGGCTTTTAAGGTGAAGTTGGATTGTCTCATCAAGGACATCAAAGCAAATCGCATTTTTGGGAGGGTTAGTGCAGGTGACTCACTGACTATACTCCAAATTATATTTTTTTAGCAACTTTATTTTACACCTGTTTATAAATATAGGGTTAATTTTGATATGCAGAACCTGAAAAATAGAGATATTTTTCTATGAATATAAACCTTTTATTTGAGCAAGTTATATGTCTTTTGCATTAAAATGTGATCATATTGAAAGTGAATAGAGTGCTTTAGAGCAGTTTAGATGCAGTCACATGTTAATTTATTAATGAGTGATGATTTTTATCCATTTCATAGCTTATAATAATGAGTCATTAGCTATTAGATAAACAATCATTATACCAAGTAAAGGCTGACATAATAAATTTTTATATTTTTAGTGGTGTACACGATTGAATTCCAAAAACGCGGATTGCCTCATGCCCACATACTAATTTTCCTACACCCAGATGATAAGTATCCCACTGGAGAAGAGATAGACCAGATTATTTCAGCTGAGATTCCAGATAGAGAAAAAGATCCTGTTTATTTTGATGCCGTTGAAAAACATATGATGCATGGTCCATGTGGCAATTTTAGAAAACAATCACCGTGCA
Organism: Arachis duranensis; assembly: GCF_000817695.3. Taxonomy (NCBI): domain Eukaryota; kingdom Viridiplantae; phylum Streptophyta; class Magnoliopsida; order Fabales; family Fabaceae; genus Arachis; species Arachis duranensis. The sequence goes on from NC_029774.3 coordinate 126,701,544, forward strand.
TGGAAAATGGAAAATGCATAAGGCACTTTCCAAAAAGATTTGTTGATGAGACAACAGTTGATGAAGATGGCTATCCATTATACAGGCGCAGAGATGATGGGAGGATTATTAATAAAAGTGGTGTTGATCTCGATAATCGTTACGTAGTCCCACATAATAGGTTTTTGCTGCTGAGGTATGGTGCACACATTAATGTTGAGTGGTGTAATCAATCGAGATCAATTAAATATTTGTTTAAGTATGTGAATAAAGGGAATGATCGTGTAACTACTGCATTTTACAAAAGTGTTGGTGAAGACGTAGAAAGTGATGAAATCGATGAGATTAGTATGTACTATGATTGTAGATACATATCTCCATGTGAAGCAGTTTGGAGGATTTTCGGTTATAGCATTCACTATAGAGATCCTTCAGTCGTTAGGTTGGGGTTTCATTTGCCGGATGAGCAAAATGTGATATTCAAAGACCATGACAACTTAGATGAGGTAGCTAGAGAGGCTTCGGTAAAGGAATCTATGTTTCTTGGTTGGTTTGAAGCAAATAAAGAATATCGAGAGGCTAGGTCCCTAACATTTGCTGAGCTTCCTACTAAGTTTGTATGGAAAGCCCAAGAACGGATATGGGTTCCACGAAAATCGCATGCAGTCATTGGAAGAATTTTTTTTGTGCCTCCTGGATCTGGTGAAATTTACTATTTAAGACTACTGTTGAATTTAGTCAAAGGCCCTACTTGCTATGAAGATATCAGAACTGTTGACGGAACTGTGTCCTCAACTTTCAGAGATGCATGTTATGCACGTGGCCTTTTAGATGATGACAGAGAATATATTGATGCAATACAAGAAGCAAATAATTGGGGTTCCGGAGAATATTTGAGAAAATTGTTTGCAACACTTTTGTTTTCAAATTCTATGACAAGGCCAGAATATGTATGGGACAACACGTGGCATATTTTATCTGATGATATTCTACATAGGCAAAAGAGAATTCTTGACAATCCAGGTATTCTAAAGTTGATTTACCCCTAAGTTATCTGACATACTATTAATTTGTACATAATACAACTGGCCAATACATATTAATAGGTCGGATTAGGTTTATAATGTTGTTTTGGTTGGTTTATTACATTAGTGTTTGGTTAAAAAAATGTATTATAGAATAAAAGAGTGGTAATAGAGAATAAAAAGTTCTCATGATATAAAAATTTAGTTGAACAAAGTCTAATTTTTTTTGTAAATTAGGCATTAACAATGACTACTTCATACGAGACAGTAAGATTTTATGATCGAAAAGAAATTATTATCAACAATGTTTGTTCATATTTAGAATGTATACAATCAATATTAATGTAAAGAAATAGAAGGAAAAAGATATTTTACTCTGTATAACTACTCAAAAAGTTAAATTACCATTTAATGTGTTTATGAATATGAAATCATGTATATTGTAAAATTATAATAATTTGAAAAGTGATCTTGATAGTAGTTTCTTCTATGTGTTTTTACACATTTAACTTTCTCCATTACGTTGGTGTCTTTCACAGATTTAAGTTTAACAGAGCAGGAATTGAAGGATCTAACTCTTATAGATATTGAGAATAAATTGAAGACTTACAACAAGAGTCTAAAAGAGTTCTCTTCCATGCCATTTCCAGATATGGAAATGTGTTCCTCTCATTTGGTTTCAAGCGGCATCAATCGGTTAATTTCTGATGAGCAACAATATGATAGACACAGATTAGCTGATGAACATAGCCTTTATTTACAACAGCTGACAGATGAACAACACCATGTTTATGATAGGATTATGCAATCTGTCAATGATGGAGTAGGTGGTGTTTACTTTTTATATGGATATGGTGGAACAGGAAAAACTTTTGTTTGGAAGACATTGGCATCAGGGTTAAGATCAAGAGGTCAAATTGTCTTGACGGTGGCTTCAAGTGGCATAGCTGCTTTGTTATTACCGGGTGGTAGAACAGCTCATTCAAGATTTGCAATACCACTTAATGTTGATGAGTTTTCCACTTGCAATATAAAACAGGGCAGTGCATTGGCAGAATTGATCATAAAAACAAAACTTATTATTTGGGATGAAGCTCCCATGGTCAATAAGCATTGTATAGAAGCACTTGATAGGACAATGCGAGATTTATTGAGATTCAAGAATGTTCATAGTGAAGAGCAACCTTTTGGAGGGAAAACAATTGTGTTTGGTGGTGACTTTAGACAGATACTCCCTGTTATACCCAAAGGAAGCAGGCAGGATATTGTGAATGCGACTATCAATTCATCCTACATTTGGAATAGTTGCAACATGTTGAAACTAACAAGAAATATGCGGCTACAAGCGGATGATGCTAATGTACATTCGTCTGAGTTAAAGGATTTTGCAGAATGGATACTAAGCATTGGCGATGGTAAATGCGGGGAGTCTAAAGATGGAATTGATACAATTCAAATTCCCAATGACATTCTGATAAAAGAATGGGAGGATCCTATAGCTGCTATATGTAGAGCAATTTATCCCGAGATGTTTTGGCCTTCAAATTCTGTCTATGAAGTCGAAGATCGAGCTATCCTTGCCCCAACATTGCAAATAGTAGATGAGATTAATCGATACATGATGAGTTTAAATCCATGTGAATCACAAACATACTATAGTTCTGACAAAGCATGTCCAACAGAGCCATCTAATGAGTTAATCGCATCAATACACACTCCAGAATTTCTAAACACAATTAGGTGTTCGGGGATTCCAAACCATGAGTTGATAGTCAAGGTAGGAACACCTATCATGTTACTACGGAATATTGATCACTCGGCTGGATTATGCAATGGAACCCGATTGGTGATAACAAAGCTAGGAAAACACATTATTGAAGCTAAAAGCATGACAGGAAAGAATGCTGGTCAGAAAGTTTTTATTCCAAGGATGACCCTTAGTCCATCTGACCATAGAATACCATTCAAGTTTCAACGCAGACAGTTCCCTATAATGGTATCCTATGCCATGACAATTAATAAGAGTCAAGGACAATCCTTATCAAAAGTTGGATTGATTTTAAAGAAGCCTGTTTTTACCCACGGACAATTGTATGTGGCTATTTCGAGAGTTACAAATAAAAAAGGTCTTAAGATACTCTTATGTCATGAAGAAGAAAGGAGCAATGAGACAGATAATGTTGTTTTCAAAGAAGTGTTTAGGAATGTTTGACAAAGGCTATATGTCTGCCACATTTTATATCAAAGTTCATCTCAGGTAATTTATAGATTTGAAGAGTTTTATTTAAGCATTCTATATTATTTTGGATAGACTCGCCCAAATCACCACAAATTTTATATTGAACCACGCTATCTTTATATATTCAATTATTGATGTGCACTAATGAACATTTTTATCTTTAGGTGCCTGGTGTAAACAAATAATCGAGTTCACTTACTATTGTGTCAGGAGACAATTCAAAAAAGAGAGACGGAGAATGTTATGTCACGAGAGGTATTCTCCATTAGTTTTTAGAGATTGCAGTGGATAATTCTCAACATATTTTTGCTCTCAGCTTATATTTTAATAAGCTGAAAGATCAATTATTTTTTCATTATTTAAAAATTTCTAGAATTCGACATATTTTTTTGTTCTAATCATGATTATGATTTTCATGTTATTTGTAGCAAGTTTTTATTTGAATAGTGCATATACATATATACTAAAACAGTAACAATGTGATCAACTATAACAAGAAAAACACTACTCACAAATCAATTATTAGTCAGACTAAAACAAAATTATCACCTAAATCCGAAATCAATTATTAGTCAGACTAAAACAAAATTATCACCTAAATCCGAAATCAATTATTAGTCAGACTAAAACAAAATTATCACCTAAATCCGAAATCAATTATTAGTCAGACTAAAACAAAATTATCACCTAAATCTGAACTAATTATTGTCCACAATACACAACAAAGATAACCCAATCCAATGCTCAAATAATATTATGAAACATCAAGACATGAAAAATACAAGTTAAAAGATGAATATTATGAATCAGTAACATACCTGGTGTGCCAGTATAGTTCTCACCATGAGAGAAATGTAGTTAATGACAGCACCTTCTATCAAAATAACAATGTATTCCCATTGTTCCTCTTAATTATGTTGTAAAACAACACTATACACGCAAAGAAAATTTCAATTAGGCCTAAAAAATACACTCACACATGGATGTAACAACATCTAAAGAGAATTAGCAATAGAATCGTTATCCAGCGAGTTGCATTGATTAGTTGGCTGAAATCAATTTATTTAAAAATCATCTACCTTAAAACAAGCAATGACTATTTAAATATCAACATTTATAAATATGATAAATAAACATTTCAAATTTAAAAGTGATTATTTACACTTCAAAGTTACAATAAATTTATCCAGATGATAAGTTTTGGCAAAATATCATTACAAAACCATCTCTATGTAAAATTGTATTATTTTACATGGAAGCAATATCCCTAAAAAATCTCTTACATTATCAGTTGTTCGAACATATGAGATTTCACAAATTGGATGAAGCTAAATAGAAACATAGAAGCATATAAAAAGGCAAATAGATAAAAGTATGCAAAACAATTAAGCCAACTGCCATTATCATGTATAACAGATAAAAAGGCAAATCAATAAACATATAATCATACAATTGTAATAAAAACTATCAACTATACTCACAAAAAAACATCATGTTCTTATATTGTTTACTTTTTTAATTACCTCATAGTATGAAGCTTCTGTCATGAGTGGTCACCACTTTGTTAACAAAACTTTATCTACAATCTTGCCAATTTTCATCTAAATATCATCCTATCCACCATTGTCAGGAGCAGGACTCTCCACACAAATTAAGAGAGAAACACGTAATAAAAGTCAAAAAAAAAATTATATAAAATTTACAGAAACATTAACAATAGATTTAATTTAATTTGTTAAATTTAAAGATGGAGGCATAATCTATTAATTTAAACAGATCAAGTTATGCAGGCACATTTTGAGAATCTCACTAACTTACTTATAATCTGGTGAAGAAGTAGATCGACGCAAATCCCATAACCAACCCGTCAAATTCATCAGTATGATCTATAAATCTGCAATATCTCTGCATCAGATAAACTATGTTAGTGAAAACCAACATGTGTAAAACTAAATCTATTCAACAGAAACCCAATTTGAAAAATCAAAAACAAAAATAATATAATTTGGTGATCTCCGAAAAAAAGATACACCTGTTATTATTAGAAATAGAACGCTCTTATAATCGGAGACTCTCAAATCAGATCTCATAAGTACCTTTATATTTCAGATGGCTGCTCATGGGGTAAGCTACAAATCTCCTGTAGAATTATGGCGGATGGCATGGTAAAAGAATTGTAGAAATTGCATCATCAGCTGCACCGTTATTAGCACCGTCAACACCATTAACGGTAATCCTTTCCTTGACAAGGTCAACAACTCCAAGAAGGAGAAGACCACTGGTGACAAGAAAGTGATCTATTTCTCTTGATTTTTCTTAATGCGTGTAATTAGTGAGGAGAACTTCTGATCTAAATCCACTAAGACTCAAGAACTATAGTTCCTGATCTGATCCAGCTTTCTAACTCTTGAGCATCCCAAGTTCCCAACTCTTCTGACTGTTTAATATTCTAATCTATTAAAAGTTGCATCTTTTTCTTGATTGGTGAAAAGTTAGGTGCCAATTTAAATTTGAATGGTAGTAATAGTAAATGTGTGTATATCTGTATATACAAGTGGGAGTGGAAAAGAGAAAGATACGTTTTTTTATTATTATTAAAATATTTTATTCATGACAATAAATTTGAAAATAATTTTTAAGCGGGAGTTATGATCTTCTCTAATTCAATTAGTATATATAGTATTATAATAAATTTAAATATTTAGTTGACCAATTATTAGAAAGTTATAATATAGTTATCAAACAAAAAAAATAAATTAAAAAAATTAAAATATATTTTTTATTTTTAAAATATGTAAATTTTTTTAAAAAGATTTTATTTTATTTTAATTTATTTTTATCTCAACAATTTTTAATTTACATTAAATATATTTTTAATTACTATTTTTTTATTAAATTTTGAACTAATTTAACAAAAAGTTAACAAAAATAATTCTTAACACAAGTTAATCAAATATGGTTGTCATATATTATTATTGGATAGATCATAATTTTTTTAAAAATTTTAATTGTCAAGTCTATACTTTTAAGATAAAATTAAAATAAATTAAAATTTTAAATATTTGATTAACTTTTAAAAAATTTTAAAAATAAAAAATACATTTTACTCTTATTAAAATATATCAACTTAAAAATTATTTTTTTTAGTTGACGTAACAAAAAGCTTATAATTCTTTTGAATAATTATTTCTTATTAAATATTAAAATTATTTCAAATACAAAAATCTACTGTCCTTTAATTTTTTTTCAAATGATACATGTGCAATAACGTTAACTAATATTTTCAAATTGTTAATTATTTTATTAATATACTTTATATAAATTAGACCATTTACTTGAATGAATTTTCTATGAATCGAAATCATCGATCTAACGAATATTTTAATGTATACATTATACCAATTATTAACTTATACGAAATAATATTTAATTTGGAGTCAATTTTGAGTCATTGTTTTTAAAATTTATTCTTATTAAATCATATCATTCCATTTCACAATTTATTTATATATTTATATATATAATAATTCAATTATATAATACGATGAATAGTTAAATACATAAACCGCGCATAGCGCGGGCACTAAATCATTAGCAACAAGAAAAGTGTAAAAAAGAAGTAAAAATAAAATCCATCAAGAATGTGAATTACAATTAAATTTGTATTTATCCAACTCAATCATATATTATGATGAGAGTTTCTTACTTGATAATTAAGATTAGTCCTTAGTTCACATAGAACAATATTCTGATAATTGTTATATCAAATTAGAATCAATTAAAGAGAGACTTCTTTGTCATTAGTCTTTTCTTTGACATGCATCAAAAGAGAAATATTTATTTAGTTATACTATAGAAATTGAAATCCTCTATCAACCTTTATGCACTTATTTATCAACAACTAATTGCTTAGTCATATCAAAATTTAATTCGATTGTTATGAAAAAAAATCTCAACGGTTGGAACTTAATTAAAAAAATAAAAATCATTTTCACTAATAAACTTTGAGAATAAAAATACTCACTTTTATTTTGCTCCCATTCACCAGCATTATCATGTATATTGGCATGAAGAGCTACCTAAAAAATAAAAAATAATTCAATTGAACAAAAGAGTATAACAAACTTTATTAAAACAAAATTATAAATTCTGACAAATAAATTTTCAGACTTTAGCCTTCTATTTTTCATTTGCAAACCACTTCTGTCGTTGATGGTGGAATGCAGAAGAAAATTTTTTGTAGATAATCGTATCCACTCCACAACAACAAATTCATTCAGCGACAAACTTCATACATTTTTCTTCGAATAGAAAAATGGATTGAGACCATTTTCTAATACAGAATAGAAAAGTATTATCAGAAGTTGTAGAGATTCAATAGAATTCAATGCAAATTGCCCACTTTAGGTGTGCGAAGATATGGCTATTAAATGTTGGTGATTTGGTAAAGGTGGAGTTTGATACTCTAATTTTTATATGCACAGATATTAAATGGATACATATGTGCCATCAAATTTTAATTAAAGAATTGTGTTTAGTGTGTATACAAACACGTGTATTTTAGTTTCTTAAGTGATCAACACGTATCATATTAGGTGGCTTCAATAGAGTTTCTTTAGTCAAATTTAATTATTTTTATTACATCAATTAGTCTTTCTTTAAAATTTTACTCTTGAATTAATCTAACATTTTGATACATTTAATATTTTAAATTGGTCAGGCCCAAACTAAAGCACATGACTGAATGTAACAAAAGATTGGATCGGATATAAATAAATATTGATATTTTTTAATTACTGATACTTAAAACACATATTATTAGATTTTTTTACATATTTAGTTAAAATGTATTCTAAATATTACTAACTAAATAACAAAAGTGTAAATTAATAATATTACTTAAAATCTTAAAAGATATTAACTACTTTACATTTTATATATTTATCTTTTTAATCACTCATATGTTTAACAAATTTTTTTAATCAATATATATATTATTTTTTTGATAAATTAACTATTTATATACATTACTATAATAAAATAAATTAAAAAGTTTTTAAACATATCTAAATCATTAGTATACTAATAATTTTAACTGCTATTTTTAATTTATATATTATAGATTTTTTTAATTAAAATTAATAATTAAAAGTATTAATTTATTAATGTATCAATACACTTAAATCTTTTTAAATAAATTAACTACATGACTCGCGCGCAGCGCGGGCCATACTCTAGTTGAATAAAAAACAAAGACGCATTTCAGTAGTTGCAAAAAGCTTCTTATTGGTCTTCTATATTTTTTGTCAGTTGTAAAAGCCACTCTTGTAGACACTTAAATATTTTAGAGAAGGACAAATATTTTAGAAAAGGACAAATAGTTAAGTTTTTGAAAATTTAAAAATATATTTAAATTTTGATTTTTTTAAAATATGAATACATCGATTCTTAAATTTAATTTTTTTATTAGGTCTGACAGACCCAAGTAAATATGAGGGATCGATAAGTCTAAGTTTTAAAAAATCAAGAATTTAAATATATTTTCAAATTTTCGAGAACTTAAAATGTTTACGGATCAAACGGTTAAGAATCTATTTATCATTTTCTCTAAATAATTTTACCAATTAGATCTAAAAAATTTTTACTAATGACCAATATTAATGTATTAGTATTACATTAATTTTGTTTTCATATAAAAATTAATTTATAAATAATATTATATATCTAATTTTTTTTGTTAATAAAATCTAATTAAATTGGTCTAATATAATAAAATCTAATTTTTTTTGTTAATATAATAAAAATCAGTTATAATTAGTATTATTTTAAATTTTATTGTTCACCTTAGTTGAATTTAATTCATAAAAGAACTTAAATATGTAGTATTACTCGTAGACTCATAATTTATGATCAACCACATCCGCATAATTAAAAGATGACATAAAAGAAATATTTATTAACTGTTATATATTAACTTGGCTTAATATAAACTTATATGTCACATACAATAGCAATAAATAAGTACAATTGAGAAACATGTATACACCAAATAAAAGTAAGAATATATTTAAGGTGAAGAAAGCATGCATGCATATTAGCATTATATTAACCCATTCAAGAATGGAACACCCGTTTGAGGCAACCAGCTATCCCCCTGCAAGAAATTAGACACAGTGAAATTAGCCGCATCCATTGCCCCAATAACATGATAACCAGGCCACGAAACTCGACTTGCAGTGCTTGAACCACTTCCCGCATTCTTATGCTCCGCGTAATACAAAGTATTCAGCGCAAAACTTCCACTCCAATCATGCCACCCAGCAGGATCAACAAAACCATCCATAAAAGATTCCATGAAAACTGTCCTAGAGTATTGCTTCCACGGCCTACCAAGGTACGTTTTCACAACACCAACGCGAGGGGCCAAATCGTTAGCGGCTCGAATCGTTGCGTTGTGTATGGAGATTCCGGTATTTTGGTTGGGATCGGTTCTGCCTTGTGCGGTAATTGAGTTGAACTGGCCGGTCATAGGGAGGCGGGAAAAAATGTTGCAATTTTGGAAGACTACCGCAGCGTTACCGAAAATAAAATCAACGGTACCATAAATGTAGCAATCGCTGTAGAATTGACGCATGGAATGGGCGTAGAGCGTGTCTTGATAGCCCTCAAAACTGCACATGTAGAAAGCTGATAAGTCGGCTCCGCTTCTCAGGGCAACTGCTTGGTGCTTGCTTGGCCCTGCTGTGTTTCGAAATGTTATGTTCACTGCTACAAAACCTTGTCCCACCACAGCTGCAAAATTATACACCACATCTCTTTAAATTTACTCCATATAATAATAGATAATAAACTCAGTTGAAATTACTTAATCACTTTAATATACATCAATTAGAATAAAAATTAAGATTTTTATTAAATTATTTATCACAAAAAATTTATGCAAGACTTTCTTCTAAATATTTATATTTTTTTTTAAAATTATTTATAATTAGTTTTAATAATAAATAAACTCAACATAAAATATATATATTCATTCTCTTTCATCTAATCATATTATAGGTGTGAACTAAATATGCGTATGATGCAAATAAAGGTATCGTCAGTGTAATATGCATTGCATGGCTTGGTACATATGCATAGATCTATAATTATTTCTGAATTCCAATAATAGTGGATTGCTGTTCAAGTTCAGAATAAATTGGTTTTGCCTACCAAAAGTTGCTGAGTTGAACGTTGTAGAGCCATCGACAACATTGCGATCGCCGGTGATTATTGTCTGGTTGATTCCATCTCCAACTAGCATCAAGTGTTTCTTGTTCTTCGCAATGGACACATACTCTTCATACACACCTTTCTTGATGAAAACAAGGAAGTAGCCATCACTGGAAGCCGTGTTATTTGGCGCCGCAGATATGGCTGCGTTGATGGTGGTGAAGTTTCCGCTTCCGTCCTTGCTAACAACCACCATATCCCTTACATTTACGCTTTCCTATCATGCACAAATACAATTGTTGGATATCGAATATAAGGGTATAATAGTAATATGACACTACAAGTCAAAATAGATATAAGTAAAAACTCATATATAATCAATTCCAGTCGTTAAATAAAAATTTAGTCAAATTATTTAAATCAGTTATCAACTTCACGTGAAGTTGACTGCACTGAGTTTTCACCATAGATATATGTTATGGTGCAATTTACATATTGCAAAATGAGCATCACAGTCAAAACATGTCACGTATCATAGTTTGGGCATCTTATATATATGGTAAGTAAAAATAATGAAGTATTGAGCATGATAAAGACCGCTACTACATACTCACCGTCTGAAGCAGTTTCCTCAGGTGGTGGTGGCGGCCGTGGTTTCCATGGCGGCCTCTACCCGAATCATACATGTCACGTACTCGTTTCGGCATCTTATACGGTAAACGACCATTTTGTTTCCATGAATGTTTGATTTTCTTCTCAGGAGCCCAACCCCTCCTGAACAAACACAAGGACATGCTATGGAGCTTGGTATCATTAGAGAGCATTGAAGAAAGATAACTCTTCACTCTTTCATCGGAAGCTGTGGTTTGAAGACCATCCAAACATGTTTGTTGGTTCGTCAAAGTAGCACTGAGCTGTGTCACAATGTCTTCAGCATGTGAAGATTGAAGAACATTGCTGGATTTATTAACCGTCTCTTGTGTATTGTACAAGAAATCCAAGTTTAGTTCAGCGAGGAATCTACAATCTTCCAGGGCTCGAATCGTGTTTTGATCGTACGATGATCCATCCTGGAGATATGAGTCCATTAAATTCAAGAAGCTGTGTGATTGTGACACTGATTTTTGGACGCAAATTCGACCGTAGTCATAACCGTTGCCGTATTGGTTTGCAAGCAGGGTTTTGCAATAAGCAGGGTCTTCTGTGGTGTCACAAAATGTTGCTGGTGGAACAGTATTGTTGTAATAATAATGTTTGGCCATGGATAAAGAGGGAAAGAAAGAAAGCATTACAACAAAGAGGGTAAGAAAAGAGGAATGCATGTTCTTCAAAGCCATTGTTGGATATAGCATGGATATAAAGTTTTGGACCTCTTTATATAATGAGTGAATATAATGGGAACATTAATTAGTTATAGGAAGTCAACTACATGGAATAAATTTAATTTGGTTACTTAAGGTTGATATGTGTGGCTACCGCGAAGTTAGTCAATATTATTCCAATGAATCAACGAGAAAATATTTAGTTAATGCTCTTGGAATATATTCATATGAACAGTCATTAATTTGATATATAATTGTGCATGTATTGAAATATTCCCTTGGAACGGATTACATTATTTTATTTATAAGTTTTGAAACTTTAAGGACTATATTCACTTGTTCAAATTGCTTCGGGGACTATTGCTTGGTGCATTACATAGTTGATTTATTTCTACACCTTGTGTATTAAACATATATATACACGTATCTTGTTATTAAAGATAGTGTGGGATCAATGATTTCTTTTTGGCCGCCACTTAAATGAAGTTTTTGGCTTAAGTGTTTCACGTGGTATGTTTTCCATTATTGTATCAAATGTAATCAGATTTATTTCTTAATTTAGTTTAATTTTATTTTAATTATATTTCATGTATTGAATCGGACTATGAGTTTTAAGGTTGTATAGTACAAATAATTTTCTTTTAAAATTGAATTTAAAAACATAAAATAAAATCTATTCTTCATTTTTTTTTTTATCAAATTTAAGGTCTGAATTTCACTGATGAGAACTTTAGGCTTGTGAGTACCAAATTTTGATTTGGTAATAATCATATTGTGTCTGTTAATGATATTGAAAGGCTGATTAGAATTATAATTAGTATTGAACAGTTACATTATTTTCTGTGATACACCCTGAATCAATAGAAATTTCTAATTTTGACCCTAAAGCAAGAAAAATTCAGCCACTACTCTTTGATTATGGGAGGAGGAATAATATTGAGGGCAAAATAGGAAAAAGTGATAATAGGAATAATTTTGTAACTAACTACCTGCATGTCAGAGGGTGAGGGTCATGCACAAGAGGCAGGGGTGATCTCACAAGATTTGGAGAGAGAGTAGGAGAGGAATATAAGGAACAGTAGAGTAGAGGAAATCATAGGTATTAAATTACTTTTTCACCTTAGTCCATTATAACAATAAAGAAGTCTCGTGACTCACAAATTTCACCCAACAAAATATAAATTCAATTCAATCAATTTTATCTTGGTATCAGAGACATGATATCCTCTTTGAGGAGGATATATAAGTTATCATCTTTTGGTGAGAAATCACCATGCTTCTTTTTCAACCTCCTCCCACAATAAATAATCATAGATTTAATTACATGCATCCAAGTGAAAATCCTACCACAGTTTTGGTTATCCCGGTTCTTTACCAGCAATTCCGTCCGCGCCTTCTTTCTTCCGTCAGTTTCGTCTGCATTCTGTTTCAGCAGTTTAATCTGTATTCTATTTTAGTAGTTTCATCTGCACTCTTATTGCGCTCTATGCGCCCTCTTTCTTATCGCGCTCTATGCGCCCTCTCTTATTGCGCTCTACGCGCTTATTTTTTCATTTTTCTTTTGAAGATCGCTGTTCAAGTACAGCATCTCCTTTTATATTTTTGCCGCCGACAGCTCAAACTCCGCCACACGCATTTTTTGAAGATCGCTGCTCAAGCACAGCATCTCCTTTTATATTTTTGCCGCCGGCAGCTCAAGCTACGTCGCACGCATTTTTTGAAGATCGCTGCTCAAGCACAGCATCTCCTTTTATATTTTTGTCGCCGACAGCTCAAGCTCTGCCGCACGCATCTTCCTCCGCGTCACTACGTCATACGCATTTTCCTCAACAATTTCATCGAAACTTATTCAAGCTGTGGATTATTGACATCTTCCATCCACCATCTTGCGGGGCGTATTAAATTACTCTTCCACCTTAACCCATGACAATAATAAAGAAGTCTCGTGACCCACAAATTCAGCCCAACAAAATACAAATTCAATTCAATCAATTTTATCAATAGGAAAATAGTAAGAATTGAGAATAGGCTTAAGGAGAGACTGACTCACTATTTCAGCCATTGTATTTCTCATCACTTGCTATTTCTGTCAATCATACAGTACTGAGAGAAGATCATTATAGTCTACTCTACTTTTCACATATATTTTGTTTTTCTGAATTGTCATTGCAGATACCGGTTGTTACAACTAGTATCAGAGTAACGATTTGCGAGTATGCTGTGTATGATCTCCACGCTCGTTGCCAAGATGGTTCGAGAATGGATCGGTTAGAATTTCGTATGGATGTGGTACAGGAGGAACATACCAGAAATACAAAGTTGATTTTGAAGACATTGAAAGATCTTGCGCGCCAAGTAAGGGAGAAAGGAGAGGCGAACGCCGGAGGGGAGCAACCATACGATAATAAGAATGGGGGAGACCACGAGGAAGCCTCGGCAGAGAGAAGAGACGAGATTCGCTACCTCCACGAGTGGAGGTGTACTGCAAGCTAGAACTCCCAAGCTTTGAAAGTAAGGATGTGTGTGGTTTGTTGGTAAAGATGGAAAGGTATTTTTGATGGCTTAAATTGCGCCAGGAGAAAAGCTTGATTATGTAATGCTTGCGTTTAGCGGTGAGGCTCTCACATGGCTGGAGTGGTGGGAGGAGCAAACCCCCTTCCTGACATGGTTGCGGTTCAAGCAGGATCTCCTGCAGAGATTTCAACCAGAGATGTCAGCAAACGCCATGGCACCCGTGCTGGAAGTGAAGCAGACGACGATAGTGAGCCAGTACCAGTGCGACTTTGAATTGGCAGCTCAAACTTAGAGGAATCTAGATCATGATACTCTTATGTGCATCTTTATGAATGGGTTGAAAATGGAGATAAGGGCGGATTTAGCAATTTCAGAATTTGAGAGTCTCCAAGAACTTATGGACCGAGCAACGGCCATATAAAAGCATAATGAAACTTGGCGTGACACAAGGATGTTCGTAGGAGGGAAAAGGATGGAGATGATTACCTGCACGAGTAGCCCAGACATGGGGCGGGGCTTCAACTAGGTCAGGCAGAGTCTAGGAGAATTCCAAGGAGGTGGAACCCAACCTGAAGGTGGAATCAGTTTGTAAGGAGCCAAATCCAGTATTGGGCCACACTCTAACTCAGTCCAAAACAAAACTGGAGCTAACAACAATGTAGGATCAACTTGGTCAAAGAGTAATGGGCCAAGAAGGTTATCCCAAGAGAAATGGACTGAGAGACAAAAAAAAGGGGCTTTGCTTCAAGTGTGGAAAGAAGTGGAGGTAGGATCATATCTGTCAAATGAAGCAGTTTCACATCATGTTGGTTGAGAAAGAAGAGGGAGTTATAGCTGAAGAGCAGGAAATAGGCCTGGCACTAAAAGAGGAGGAGCCCAAAATGATTGAAAGCTTTCATCTTATAGCTTTTGGGCTTTAACTACTCATAAGACTTTTAAAGTGAAAGGGGAGATATTGGGCCAAGAAGTGGTGGTTTTAGTGGTCCCAGGGGAATCAACAAACTTTATTGCAACCCAAGTAGTGGGAAGATTGGGGTTGCCAGTAAAAGAACTTCGCCAATTTAAAGTATGATTGGGGAATGGAACCTTCGAGCATGGTAAAGGAGGTGTGATTGGCGTTCCACTGTACATCCAAGGTGCCACCATTAACCAAGCTTATTTTGTTACGAAATTAGGGAGTTCTGAGGTAGTTTTGGGGTCGGGGTGGCTGGCCATGGAAATTTTAGGGAGACTACAATGAGATGGTGCTATGTTATAAGGAAGGGGAGAAGAAGCTGCGGATACATGGTGACCTAACGCTGTCACGACAGCGAGCATCGTGGAAACCTACTCTGCGGTCGCTCAAAGGGGAGAGAGGAAAGGTATTTGGTGACACCGTTGTTTGTTGCAAGCTGTGAAGTTGGTGAAACAAAAGAGCCCGAGCCGGTTCAAAACCTACTGCTGTAATTCGATGATTTATTTCAGAGCCCGAAAGGCTTGCCTCCAAAATGCGAGAGAGACCATGCAATTGTACTCAAGGAAGGGGCTGCAATTTCCTACATCAGATCCTATCGATACCCACATTACCAAGAGGATGAAATCAAGAAGTTCATTGCGGAGATGTTGCCTGCCGGTGTCATTAGACCCATCACCAGCCCATTCTCGAGCCCATTTCTTCTAGTCAAGAAAAATGGTGGGGGTGACGATTTTGCATTGATTACATGCACTGAACAAAAACACTGTGACTGATAAGTTTTCAATCCCAATAATTGATGAACTACTATATGAGTTAGGTGATGCGAAGGTGTTCACTAAGATGGACCTAAAGTCAGGCTACCATTAGATAAGGATGAAGGAAGAAGACATACACAAGATAGCATTTCAAACACCCGAGGGTCATTACAAATTTCTAATCATGCCATTTGGACTCACTAACGCTCTTTCGACCTTCCAGACCTTGATGAATCAGGTACTTAGGCCCTTTTTAAGGAAGTGTATACTGGTATTCTTTGATGATATTCTCGTGTATAGTTCGGATTGGAAAGAACATTGTATGCACTTGTCTATTGTATTTGAGTTACTGAGGGAGCACAAGCTGCATTTGAACAGAAAGAAATGCCACTTTGCTAAGGAGAAAGTGGAGTATCTAAGTCACATTATTTTGGCCAAGAGAGTGGAGGCAGACCCCACGAAGGTGAGAGACATTATAGATTGGCCCTTACCTAAAGACCTTAAGGTAGTGTTTGTTTTGAGGTACTAAGATAGAGACTGAGAGATTGAGACTCAGTATCATGTTTGTTAGTTCAGAAACTAGTACTAAAATTTTTGTCTCTATTTCTAAACTTTCAGTATTTCAGTACCTCCAAAAAGTAGGGATACAGGGGACTAAAATTTTTAGAGATGGAGACTGAAACTTTAATAATATTTTATACCTAAACTATCTTCATTTCAATTAATTAATTCCAATTTTATCCTTTGTATAAATTAAATTAGAATTTCATTCTTGTTTTAATTTCTGTCTCTCATTTTGCACTAAATAGAATACTGAGATTAATTTAATCTCTGTCTTTTAATCTATGTCTCTCGGTCTCAGTATTTCGTCTGTCTCTCCACCAAACGCTACCTAAAAGTTTGAGAGAGTTTCTTGGATTAACTGGTTATTATAGAAGGTTCATCAAGAATTATGGTAGAATTGCATGGCCACTCACACAAGTATTGAAGAAGGACAACTTTAAATGGGGTGAGGAAGCTCGGCGGGCTTTCGAGGAATTGAAGTGAGCCATGACAACTATACCTGTCTTGGTTGTCTCTTCATTCTCAAAGCCATTTGCCTTAGAAACTAATGCTTTGGGGAGAGGCTGAAGGATTGTATTGCTGCAGAAAGGGAGATCGTTTGCCTATACGAGCTTGAAATTATCGGAGAGAGCTCAAGGGAAATCAGTTTATGAATGAGAACGGATGGCAATTGTGCTCGCAATCTAGCAATGGAGGCATTATTTGTTGGGGTAGCATTTTGTAGTTTATACAGATAAAAAAAGCCTCAAGTTCTTACTAGATCAGAGGATTGAAGGTGAAGAACACTAGAAGTGGATGGCTAAGCTCTTAGGATACGATATAAGGAGTAGGGGTGGCAAGCGGGGAAGCCCACCCCGCCCCGCCCCGC
>NC_029774.3:126719267-126729914 GCF_000817695.3 Arachis duranensis
CTAAGCCCGGCGGGGAAGCCCGCCCCGCCCCGCCAAAGTCCGCGGTTTAAGCGGTGCGGGTTAAGCGGGCTTTTGCTATTTGGCGGTCCTAATTTTCCAGCCCAGTCCGTCTTTTTTGGCGAGTTACGCGGGCTGGCCCGACGGATTTAGGCCCGTTTGCCACCCCTAATAAGGAGGGAAGTGAGAATAAAGTGGCTGATGCCCTTTTCTACAAATTCCAGCTCTCTTCTCTATCAATGGTGATAGTGGAGGAGTGAAAAAAATTAGAAGAGGAAGTGCAGAAGGATGAGAAGCTCCGATCCATTATTCAAAGGCTATTACAAGAGGAGGATATCCCTGCTAGTTATGATTTAAAAAAGAGGAGGCTGCTAAATATGGGGAGGTTAGTAATTCCAAGGATGTTGAAGGAGTTTCATGATTCCAAAACAAGGCCCATTCGGGTTCTTTTCGCACCCTTAAAAGGTTTGCTGGAGTTGTCTTTTGGGAGGGTATGAAGCGTACGATCATAGATTATGTCAAGCAGTGCTACACGTGCCAAAGAAATAAACATTTAACATTGTCCCCTGCGGGACTGCTTCAGCCACTACCTATACCAGAGAATGTATGGTCCGATGTGACCATGGATTTCATTAGAGGTCTGCCAAAGGTGGGAGGGAAGGATACTATAATGGTGATGGTGGACAGGATGACAAATTATCGTCACTTCTTTGCCCTTTCTCACCCTTTTTCAGCCAAGGAGGTGGCTAAGATTTTTATTAATGAAGTTGTCACTCTCCATGGTTTTCTAACATCCATTGTTTCAAATAGGGACCATCTCTTCCTGAGTGCTTTCTGGTCTCAAGTGTTCAAGGCAAAGCTCAGCGTATCACTCGGAAACGGATGGACAAAGTGAGGTGGTCAATAAATGTGTAAAACCTATTTGAGATGTTTTGCAAGGACAAAACCGCAACAGTGGCACAAATGGCCTAATTGGGCTGAGTATTGGTACAATACCATTCAAGGCACTTTATGGGAGAGAAGCCCCATATTTGTTGCGGGGAGGCGGGGAAGCTATAGTGGAAGCGGTAAAGGTGTTGATAGAGAAGAGAAATCAGATATTGGATGAACTGAAGTATCAATTAGATCGAGCTCAAGGACGCATGAAACAGTATGCAGACAAGAAGAGAAGGAGGTCGAATTTGTAGTGGGTGATAAGATTTTGTTGAAAATTCAGCCATATAAGTTAAAGTCTTTGGCCAAGAAAAGCAATAAGAAGCTTAGTGCTAGATATTTTGGTCCATTTGTGATTTTGAAGAGGATTGGAAAAGTAGTCTATAAACTACAGCTACCGAAAAGTTCACGGGAGCATCTTGTTTTCCATGTCTCATTGTTGAAAAAGAGCCTAAAATTCCCATCCATTGCCAATACCTTTGAGTGATGGATAAAAGATGCAGGTGGAGCCAGAGAGCATTAAGGTTGTGCAGGTGAATGATGTTAGACAGCTTGAAATTTTAGTACAGTGGAAAGATCTGCCTGATTTTGAGGCTTCATTGAAGCTGACAAAGGAAATTCAGGATGTATTCCCATCCTTTCACCTTGAGACAAGGTGAATCTTCAAAGAGGGAATATTGTTACACACCCTGAATCAAAAGAAGCTTTTAATTCTGACCCTAAAGCAGGAAAAATTTAGCCACTATCCTTTAGGAGGAGGAATAGAATTGAGGGGAAAATAGAAAGAAGTGATAATGGGAATAATTTCGGAACTAACTACCTGCATATCATAGAGGGTGAGGGTCGTGCGTAAGAAACAGGGATGATCTCACATGATTTGGAGAGAGAGTAAAAAGGGAATGAAAGTTGTGGTAGGCTTAGAGAAAGGGGGTTGAATCTATGCCTTCCTTTTAATTGCTGTTATTACCCTTTTTAAACAAACTTTCAATTCAGGTTCTGTTTGAACTCAGCAGCGAAAATTTATGAGACAATTTATTTTTGTCTCATGAATATCAGAAAATAGAACTCAACAGAGAAGAGAAAAGCTAACACCAGCATGTATCCTGGTTCGGTTGCCTTGTGCTATGCAACCTACATCCAGTCTCCTCCACAACTATGGAAGAATTTCACTATTGTTAACAGTATTACATACACCAATTTCATACTCAAGTTCTAACCTAACTTGACATTGGCTATGCTAACACCTAACTATTCACTCTTAGTGCTAACCCAACTAAGAAAGGGATACCAAACAGGTACAAGATACAAGACACTTAACCAACCTAAAGAAATCAGAAAATAACTCTAGGCTTTTCTCTCAAGTGTATCACTCAACCTTTTTCCACTCATGGCTTTTACTTGAGCTTTCTCACAATGCCTTTTCTCATAAGAAATTTCAGAAGGATAAACATAGAAAAGTACATTACAATCAGTAAAACATGAAGGAGATTGACTTTATCAGCAGCCTCTTTGCTATGTGCAAAACCAGATTCGCAAACCTCAGATACAGTTCTTCAGTATTGGCCGAATGCTTCTTTGAAAGAAAGCATTATCCAAGTAGAGGAACTTTTTAACAGAACACTGTTCTCACTCTCTGGTTTTCTCTCCTTGCCTTCTGAATGAACATCAAGCTGCTTTTTATCTCCTTGCATGTTGCTGGGTTCTTCTTCCAAGGTCAACACCTTGAGCTTTGAGCTTCACCAACCCACAAATTCACTTTTTTTCTTTAATCCTCAGAGTATAAACTCTCCTTCTGACTTCCTTATCTTGGCCGAAAGCCATAAAACAGCAACTATATAAATCTTCTAATGGTCAACTTGATCTGAGTCCTTGAAAACCAACTTGGTCCCCAAGTCTTGTTTAAGACCGTGGATACACACCAGGGAAGAACAGAAATCCTCTTTCCCATGTATCCCATTTCGAATAGAGCAGAGAGTTAGGAAGAAGAGATGAAACCGAGTTGCATGTATGAGGAAAAGACCTAAGCTTGATTGGGTTTGAACTGTGTGATTTGATATCTGCCTTTCAATCTTAATCCTTCTCTCTCTTGCTTCTTTGGTGACTAACTTGGTGAAGAAGCTCTCTCTCTCTCTCTCTCTCTCTCTCTCTTTCTTACTTTTCTGAAACTCTAATTCGACTAGGACAAAAGAGAAATTAACGTTGCTTTTGGTTAAGCAAAAGAGAGGGATTTGTTTTTTCTGAAATCGGATTGGGCTTGGATCGGGTATTGATATGCTTGGCCTGATTTGATTTTTTTGACTTCTTTTTTTGCTTTCAGTCCAATATTTCTGTTGATTGTTTTTTATTCCATTTAGGCTACTCAACTTAATTTAGGCCTGCAACTTTATAATAGATAATTAGTAACATATACTTATTAAATAATTTATCAACACTAATTATTTATTTTATCAAAAATAATATTTGTCATCATCAATTAATTTAATTAATTTCTTAACTCAACAGGAATATAAGGAACAGTAGAGTAGAGGGAAAAATAAGAAAATAGTGAGAACTGAGAATAGACTTGGAAGGGAGACTGACTCTCTATTTCAACCACTGTATTTCTTTTCATTATTTGCTATTTCTGTCAATCATACAAAATACTAAAAGAAGATCATTTTAGTCTATCTCTCTTTTCATCTATATTCTGTTTTTCTAAATTATTATTATAGATATCGGTTGTTACATTATTTATACGAGAGGTCTATTTATACACACTTATAATGCTAGCGAGGGTCCTTCTTTCTAATATTGTCTACAAAAACAAGAACAAATATGATGCCAAAAAATTGTTTTAACATTCCAATTAGTAGTCAAAATTAATGTATGAACAAGAAGCCTATACTCTGCATATATACAATACGAAATATATTAAGTACATGAGTCCACTTTCTACACAAATAGTAGATCTCTAGATACATGTGAGTAGAAAAAGAAATTGGCCCAATCAACATGGAAAAAGCAGAAAATAAGGCTCAACTTGAATCTTTGTACCAACAAATTTGATTCTATTTAGTTTTTCACTACACCATTCTAATTGATCTTTTCTCAATCTTTTCATGTTCACCACCCTAGAAATCAATCTCAACCCCATTTGAGCTAGAAACTGCTCATGATCCACTTGAATTTGATCCTCATTTTTGTGCTTCTGGAACTTCCTCACTATGCAACTCGCACTTCTCACTATGTCCTTGAGCTTCTTCTCCTTCTGCAACAACAATAATATAGTTTCTCATGTGATATTCTCTCGGCTTAATTTAAATATGGAGCAATGCTAAATAGTTAGAAAAATATTGTTAGGGTATAAGGAAAAGAAACCTTTTGCAATTGAGCTCTAATGTCCACAAGAAGATCTGAAATTTCTGGATCACTAACATCATTTCCAATTCTTTTCTTGGAAACTTTAGGTATCACATTCTGGTAATCTTTGTCTGCTCGAACAAACTCCCAGAAAACCTGCATGGATTCCTTGATGATCTCCAGTAACTTTCCACTTGCAATTGCATCCTCTTCTTCACCCCACTTGGTTATTTTCTTGTCCTTCCTATTATCATCTGCGCAGGAATCAGAATTATTAGAATTAAGACTATGGCTAATAAGAATCACAAGGCAGAAAATATAGACATTGTGACAATAACTATACAGAACACGACATGAAAGTTTGTTTTTTAATTCCTATTTTCAGATTTTGGGTGGACGGTAAAATAGACAAATTTTATTCCATGAAAGTGGTACATTTTGTCTATTTCTGTCACGAGACAATTAACAAATATAGTTTATATTTATTTTAGTTTTCTATGATCTTGACAGGTTAAAGCTTAATCCTTTGCAAATCGGAGCTCCATTTAAGATTTGTCGCTGGCCAGTAGATTGCTTGCTGTATGTATAAGACAAGATTCAAATCCCCAACACTTGTTTAAGCATACTAATAAATTAACTACTAGACCAACCCAAATTGGTTAAACAGAGTTTATACTAGTTAGTGTGTTTTGTTCACCTTTAATGGCTGGAACATGGAGAAGGTTGCGAACGACGCATCGGTTCTTGACGTAGTTCTGGATCCTAGGGCCTTGAAATGGTTCATTCTCTAGGAACCTTTCCACGAGGACTTGAAAGAGCTGAAACTCACCAGCAACTAGATTATAACTGTGAGGCCATGGTGAATCATGCTGTTGAAGCTCTTTAGCTTTGTTGTGCTGCCAACAAAGGATTTCCCAAGTGAGACAAACTTGACCAACATACACCAATTCCAAGTCTCTATGAAGTTCTTGAACAAACTTCAACATGGGGTCTGATGTTTGCTTCTCTGCTTTGCGTGGCCACAAATTCTGAGATACAAGAGCCTTGCCACCTTTGACAGTAGATTTTGCCATTATAAATAGCTTTGGAGGGTCTTTTAGCTGAAGAAGACCTATAATTAACGGCAAAGTATGTAATTTTGTTAATAATGACAAAGATAAAACAAGATTATTGTTTATGGAATTAGTTTTTTTTCTTTGTAGACTATGTCAAAAGCTGAAAAGTAATATGTGAAAGGTAGGACTTAGGACATTTCTTAATTATTGAATGTTTCACGTTAACAATATAGAATCTGCAATGGTATTTTAACGTAGCAAATGTTCAAAGTAGGCCTATGAAAAGAACGGTAATGAGAGAATGGCGTTGAAAACTTATGACGTAGACTTGTCACTTTCTGTGACTTTGATAGATTAAATTAAACAACATACACATACAAGAAGCAAAAATACTATGGCCTAATAATCTGAAAAGAACACAAAATTAAAGATTATATGTGACAAACAAACAGAGATTCAGAAATTAAATGAAGATTAATTTAAAGCTATAATCTCACCTATTGCATGCATGGTTTGGTCATTCAAGACATCGAGTTTGCGCATCTTCTCTGCATAGCTCTTGTAGACCTTCTGAATTTGAAGAATGTGATCCTTGTATTCCACCTTCTTGTCTTCTATCTTCAATGGTTTTAGATCTTCAATAGCTTTTGATGGAGATTCAGTTTTTTCTTGTTTTTCCTCTTCCTCTTCCTCTTCTAAAATAGTGGCAAGTCCTCCTTGTTTTGCAATCCGCATTTCCATTTTCAGTTGTTGCAACAACTCATCGTCCTCGTCATCATCGTCGTCCTCGTCTTCATCATCATCTTCTTCCCAGTCCAAGTCATCATCTTCTTCGTCGTAGTCTTCTTCTAAATCTGGTTCATCCAAATTATCTTCTACCAAGGTTTCTTCTGAACCTTGAAGAGAATCATCAAGGAGTGAATCGGAAGGGGAAGAAGTTATCTGTTCTTGAAAATATTCTTCTTGTTCTTGTTCTTGAGCAAATGCACCAGCAGAAGAAAGAGCGGAAGCAGTTGGATCGCCATAAAACTCGCGGAAACTAAAGGTCAAGACGGTTGGTTCTTGTACGAAAACACTGATATCTCTTCTTGCCATGAATTCATACTTGCTTGTGGTTGTACTTGTAACAGAGTCACCATTTTCATGAACCTTGGAAACAGAGTACTCTGTTTCACTCTCACTTATTTTCTTAACATCTCCATCAACATAAGAAACAGCTTCAGCTTCCGCAGAATCAGATCCTTCTTTTTCTCCTTCACTTTCCTCACAAACTCCACCGGTTTCGGGATCTTTCTCCTTCAAGGCTGAGCACTGTTCATCTGTTTCTGCGCTTTTTTTGTCGCTATGAACATCAGACACAAAAGTAGTAGCTTCCACGGAAACAGAGCACTCTGTTTCGTCTTCTCTTTCTTCGCCACTCGGAAACATCAAATTAACAAGCTTTTCTGCAAATCCATCAATCTCATAATCTTCAGATTCATTCTTCCTAGTTTCACCAGCATGCTCTATTTTCCTTTCTTCAATCTCAAACCTGAGAGAAAATAAAAAATTCCTCTTTCTTATTTATTTTCAAATAAAAAAGGAGCTAAGCTAGATACCAAGAACGCTGATAAGAAAATTGATGAAACCTGAATAAGTATCTGAGCATGAAGACCAAGGAGGAAAGCACATGGTTGCAGAAAAAAGCCCAGAGAGAAGCCAAAGCCCAAAGCATATTTCCATGCACAATTGAGGTTGAATCAATGCATTTTTTGAGCATAGCAAAGTTCTTGGCACCCGTCAACCACTCTTTTCATAAACTTGAAACCAAGTTAACGAGACACCAGTATTTTGAAAAAGATTGAAGTAGTAGAAAAGATTCATGATGAGGTAGCAAGTGAACTCTCCCTCCACCAGTTTAGAACAAAATCAATCAAATGGCAGAATAATATCTAAGAGGGTGAGTTGTGCAGTGCCGTATAGTTTGTTTTAAGGAAAGAAAGCAACGTATGATGAAGTTAATTTAATTTGATTTGGTCAATTCGGTTTCTCGGTACGAACGGTTGATAGTTTGTATAAGAGTGTCAATTAATGATGGTACTTTGGTATTCTATGTTGTTGACACGTGTCATGGCCATGGGGTATGTTAAGTACGGTTTTTGCCGGATTTTTGTGCCTTGGTAATATCTTTTTTTTTTTATTTTATGTTTTCTTCTTTTGGACTTAGTCGGTGCCCTTTGGATTCCTTGGGTCAACTCAATGTTTTTCTTCTTTCTTTGGTTGAAAATTGAAATGGTCAGGTGTTAGTTCTAGAATCAAATTCCCAAACTTTCCCCCACTCTAATTATTTAGATAGGAATCTGATTTTATTTTGGCTGTGTGCATCAAAACGTTTTGCAACTAGATATTTATCTCTTTAAAAATAAAATAAAATGATAAACACATCAAATCTGAAATCTCTCCACCTGCAACGACAAATCATTGCATGATGAATTAAAGTAGATAACAAAAAAAGAAATAATGTTATTCAATGGCATATGCTCACACACTTTTGTCTGGTTTAATTTCATTAAAAGGAAAATAGTCCTGAAATATTTGTTGACGTTGTTACCAAACACTTTAGACTTTATAGACCAAATGCAATGCAAAAGTAGGAACTATTTTATCACAAATCCAATCAACTAGCTAGAATTGAATGAATTTCTTCTATTTGCCTCCACCTAAGAACTTTAATTTGTTACTCTCACATATATACCTAGATTTTATTATCACATGTTAATGCAAAGATACATCCTAAAAGTTTTGCTTAATTCTTGGCACCAATTTATAGGAGAAATGAAAGCATATATTAGAAGGTTAATTTAATGACTTACTTGACATGAGTGCAAAGCTTACAAGAAGGACCATAGGTTCTCAGTAGGCATCTTTTGCCATTATTGTTAGCCAAGAGAAGAGCAGCAAAATTAAATGTCTATGGAGCCTTGATGTTTCAAAGCTAGGCACGCAACGCAACATAACACAAATTAATTTAGGCACCTTATTGTGTGCATGGAGCAGACCAATATAGTACAAGACTTGGCCCTATTCATGTCATAGAAGACAATAATTTCATTAACAATGAATCTTGGAATCTAGCAGCGTCTCTGTGTAGATGCAAAAAGTTAGCTGAAAAATTTATTAACAATGACAAGTATGTTGTCTACTTTTCTATTGTAAACCAGGACCTAATAGTGCAGTATAGGACGTGTTTAGGTATTTGATTTTTTTTTTCTTTAGTATACCTTAAAAATATACTTTTGAGTAAAGTATCGTTTTTGTCCCAACGTTTGGGATAAGTCCTAAAGTTTGGGATAAATCCCAAAGTTGTTCCTAACATTCCAATTGTTCTATTTAAGTCACTAACGTTTCAAAATTGACTCAATGTTAGGGATTCATTAACAGAATTGATGGCGGGACAAAATTGAGACGATTTTAAAACGTTAGGGACTTAAATAGGACGAAAACGATGGGGACAAAAATGATACATAGAAATAAATTTTAATTTTATCATTCAATAATATCAATTTTTTACTATACATAGTATTCAATTATTTTTTAATCACATCTAAGTAAGTTAGACGTAATTGAATATTATGTACAGTAAAAAATTAATATTATTAAAAGATAAAATTAAATTAAAATTTATTTTTATGTATCGTTTTTGTCCCTAACATTTCAAAATCGTCTCAATTATGTTTCGCTGTCAATTCTGTTAACGAATTTCTAAAGGCAGGACAATATTGAGTCAATTTTAAAATGTTATGAACTTAAATAAAACGATTGAAATATTGAGGACAATTTTGAGACTTATAAAAAAATTGAGTATAAAAGCGATACTTTTAACAACTCATGCATTTATAGAGTTTGTAAAAAATGAGTTAAATATGTTTTTTTATGTGAAGGATTAATTTATTATTTTTTAAATATCAATAACATTTTTTCTACTAAAGATGATATTAGAGTTTTAATATCATTGGAAATTCACAAATTTCAATATCTTATTTTTTTTTATAAATAATTTTACTTTTATCTTCCTAACAACTACTCTTAAAATGAATTTAGAGTTTAGGAATTTTAGATATTTGTTAACAAAAATATTTTACATTTTTTGACTAATGATCGCATTATTATTACAACTTACTTTACTTATACACGAAAGGGAAAATCAGTTTATCAACGTTAATAATATGGGCAATTATCATATTCAATTTGTTCACAATCAATGGCAATCGTGGGGCTATTACGCAGAAGATGTAACATTATTACACTTGTTAAAAGGAAACAGCTCTTTGTGGCGTGACAACATCACCAAAAGAAATTAAATTAAATAAGAAAAAACTTAATGACAAAGTTCGTTCCACGTATACCAATAAATCAGTTCCTATAATCGGTTATATAATCATATACAACCTACAGTTCGCCTACATTATTATTATTATTAGGATTCCTATTTATTTTGCTCGATTTTGTTGATGTCAAATAAGGCCTCCAAGCAAGAATTTTGATGTGAAAATGATTAATAGTTTTAACAGATTCTTCTGAAAAAAAATCAATATTAAATAAACGAAAGTTTATGTTTCTTTTATTTTTAAAATATTGACCATATTTTCTTTATTTCTGTTATGAGGGACATACATTAAAATAAACTTAAGAAAATATACGAGTGGTAAGGACATTATTTTTTCCGTATAATTAAAAAATGGAAGGAGAAAAATCCAACTTTACATATGTACTAGAATATTAGGCTGCTAAGCACATTATTCATAGAATACAGCAATAGTGTTTTCTCTTTTTCATCTTATTAGAACTCAAAGTCAATATCTCTAACTAAAAACCAGAAGCACCTACTACCTCCATATTGCCATGGAGTATTGGAGTAAATGGGGCGATACCGAACGAGTTTGGAGCTGTTTTATTAGGCTTCATTGGCAACACATGCCATGATTTAAATAAATTTGATTTAACTATGATATGCCAGCGGATGCCGTCTTTAATTTATTTATTTATTTATTTCCTCATTTATCTAAAGTTTGGACGGTTTTCTGGCAGGTGGTAGTGCATGTCATTTTCGTACCATAACCATATCATACATATATGTCTATGGCTTTAATAGTAATTTTGACAACAACCATACGTAGTATATATTAAAATTAATCATATTAAAAATAATAACTAAAATTAATTATTAATATAAAATATCTTTTTATATATAAATATATAATAATTAATTTTAATGGTTAATTTTAATATATAAATAATATTTTTGTTTTAAAAATATTAAAAAACTAATATTTTTAATAAAAAA
>NC_029774.3:126729941-126733968 GCF_000817695.3 Arachis duranensis
ATTAAATTATCAAATAAATTTTAACTACTAATTTTACATAAAATTAACGTGAATATTTTGTTAATGTTTTAAGTGTGAGGAGTGTTGAAATTAGTCCCATATCAAAAAAAGTATAGAAGAGTAAGGAATTTATAAGATGAGAGACCCATTAATTTAACATTTTAAGATTTTGAGTTGGATGTGGTGTCTTCTCATCTTATGTTCTCTTATTTGATTCCTCTCCAAAATTTTTTTAGTGTTCAAGAACTCTTCACAGTTGGCCCAACATATTTAATATTTTATATCAAATTATTAAAAGCATACACTTTTAGTTTACCAAAAAGAAAGCACACACTATTATTCTTAATTAAAAAAATGTATACGGTCGAGTTAAGAAAGTTGTATATTAATATATTATTCTAGCTCTTAGTGTATATTTAGTTTTATCATATCATATTCAGTACTGTTAGGTTTGTGCACTTTCATACGATAAAACTAACACACCATATTAGCCATATATAATTAGCAAGTCATATTAAAAGAATTTAACTATTAGCTAGATGGATATTAAAATCAATAATTAAAATTAATTATTAATATAAACTATATATTAAAAATATATTAAATTTTATATATATATATAAAAATTTTAGTATATAAATAAATATTTGAAAAGAATTACTTAATTACTATATTATACTTAAGTCATAGATGATAAAATGTTATTTGACGTCCAAATCCAATTTACAATGTCTTTCTTTGATTTAGCCACATAGCCAAATTATTGACGTCATTGCACTAGATGGTATAGGAATGAGAACCACATTTTCGAATGCCTATATTATTCTTCATTCACACAATATTTTTAAACTTGTATAATATATATACTAACGGAAGAGTTTTAAATATATCTAAAATATCGATATTTCAGTTGTTTTAATTATTAATCTTAATTATAAAAAATATATATAATATATATTAATTAAAATTAATAATTAAAAGTACTAGAACTAAGAATAACAATTAAAACAACTAAAATACTAATATTTTAGATATATTTAAAATTTTTCATATAATATATAGTGCAGCATAGGTGAGTCTCAAAGGGTGTCAGATCCATACCCTACATTACATAGTAAACCCCGCCCCAAGACGAGAGGGCTAATATGATCTAACACGTATTAAAGGGACAGTTACTCACAAAATCAATTGGGAGTTTTGGGACGAACACGTTTAGTGACGCTTACGCCTCCGTATAGCAAAGGGGTAAAAAACATTAGAATCAGATTTTTTTTTTCCATGTATCTTCTAGAATCTAGAGGGAGCTTCATATGCATATTGGAAAGGCCAATTCTATGAAATTTTTTGTTTGTTGTCTCATTTTTGTTTAAATTATTTTTTATAATAATTTTAAAATATTTAATTTTTTAAATTTTTTTATATTTTTAAATTTAAAATTAATTATTTAATCTATTTTAATAATTAGACAATATTTTTTAAGGAAGTCACTCAGATAAAAACATCTAAAACGTCTTTTTTTAAAGATGTTTTTCAGTAATTAAAATTTAACATATATAATCGATTAAATCATATTATTTTTGTCAAAATTAGGCTAGACAAATTGATTTAACCGAAAAAATGGTAAATCAAATCTTGAACTGGTCTAAATTAATATTATTTTTTATAAAAAATGACTAGAATAAGTACGATTTTGGTCCCTAACATTGAGGCCGAAAATTTATTTCGTCCCCGATCTTTTTTTCACTACAAAATGGTCCCAATGTTTCAGTTTATTTTAAAATCGTCCTTGATAAACCCCATTTGTAGGGTTTATCTTGTGTTGAATTTAAGGAATTTTATGACCTTTTACCCACATTTTTTCAATGAAATAGCATGGTTTCATGATTGTCTCCCAATTTGTATTTAAGTGTGAAAATATGCTTTCTAGACCTTAAATTAGTTAATTTTAATTCACATTTAATTCCACTAGATACCTTGATTTATTTGTTAAGTGATTTCAGGTTGAAAAGAGTTAGGGGAGGATCAAAGGAATGAAAGAAAAGCATACAAAGTTGAGAAGATCATGAAAAGTCAAAGAATTGAACTCGCCCATGGACGCGCGCGTACACCAGGCGCTTACGCGCACCTTGCGAATTACCCCATGGACGCGTACGCGTGCTATGCGCATACGCATCGGTGCTGGTATATGATTTTTTTAATGAAAACGTGGCCAGCGAATTCAGAAGGGTTTTGGAGCCCAATCCCAATCAATTTTGGCGTCAAAAATGCTATTTAAAGCCAAGGATTGAAGAGCAAAGGGATTCCATCATTCACACTCATTAGGATTAGTTTAGAGTTAGTTTCTAGAGAGAGAAGCTCTAACTTCTCTCTAGAATTAGGATTAGGATTATGTTTAGTTCTTAGATCTAGGTTAATTTCATGCTTTGATTTATTTTTTCTTTTGTAGTTCTTCTTCTTCTACATCTCTTCTCTCTAGTTTAGCATTAAATTCTTGTAATTCTCTATTTTTATGTTGATGCACTTTTGTTTCTTCTATTTTCCTTTAATGCAATTTGAGATAATTCATGTAGATATTGTTTTATTTGATTTGTTGTTTAATTCCTTGCAATTGAGTAGTGTAGATTTACTTTCCTTTCAATTTTACTATGCTTTCCTTTTATTGCCTTCCAAGTGTTTGATAAAATGCTTGGTTAGATTTTAGAGTAGAATTTTATGCTCTTGGCTTGAAAAGGTAACTTAGGACTTCTTGAGTTGCTAATGTCCAAGTAACTGATGATTGGGATCCATTGACTCTAGTTCTCACTAATTGAATTAGTGGAGAGTTAGGACTTATGGACTAGGATTGATATAACTCATTTGACTTTTCTTTACTACTAGTTAGAGGATGATTTAACGGGATTGATCCTTGCCAACTCTCAAGTTGTGGTTAGTGATTAGGATAGAGATCCTTGACCACCAACCCTTGCCAAGACCTTTTTAGCCATTAGTTTACTTCCTTACCATTTATCTTTCATGTCTCTTATCAAAAGCCCCAAACATAACTCAACCAATAACAAGACACTTTATTGTAATTCCTAGGGAGAACAACTCGAGATTTGAATACTTCGGTTTATAAATTTTAGGGGGTTGTACTTGTGACAAATAATTTTTTGTATGAAAGGATGATTGTTGGTTTAAAAACTATACTTGCAACGAGATTTCATTTGTGAAATTTTAAACCGTCAAGAATCCAATCATCAGTCCTTCGGACAAAAATACCCTTTTTCCTTCACCCCCAAAATCAACCAACCTCAGCAGAAACATAACAGAAGCCTAAGCACCACCACCACCACCACCACCATTATCATCATGGTCATCATCAGAACCATCAACAAAATTAAAAATTAGAAGAACCATCAACCAAAAATAGAACATCAAGCAGAAGCAATTTTCAGCAATTCAATAACAGAAGCTCAACAACAATAACAACAATTCAGCAGCAATTTTCAGCAATTCAATACCCTAAAATCAACTAACAAAAAATTAAAATCCAGCTAAACTAATTCAGAATCAAATAAGCATCTAACACTCACCAAAAACAGAAATTGAAAGCAAAATAATAACTGGATTATGAAAATAAAAAACAGAAAAGAGGGTAAAGGGAATGCAGTGGTAGAGCGCCGGTGGTCTGGGCATGACAGGAAGGGGCTGGAGGGAGGGTAACGGACGGCAGTGAGCTCTGATTCCTTCTTTGACAGGGATTGAGAGAGGAGAAGCAGGGAGGCTCGCTGGCGGTGCTGAAGCAGGGGAGGCTCCATATTGCTGTGCGATGGTGAAGCAGGGGAGGCTCACCAGCAGTGAGCTCTGGTTCGAAAAGTCTGAGACAGGGAAGGAGAGAAGGTGGGGAGAGGGTCGCAGTTGCTCTGGGGAGAAGAAGAAGAAGAAGAAGAAGAAGAAGAAGAGGCGGCAGTGACGGGCGGGCAGTGGCGGTGCGGCGGTATAGCGTCCCCCTTCTCTCCCCCCTCCTCCCTCTCCCCCTTCTCCCTCC
>NC_029774.3:126734114-126742597 GCF_000817695.3 Arachis duranensis
GATTCGTAAATTAATATATATAATAGAAGTATTTTAGTCATTTTCTATAATAAGGTATTGTAGTCATTTTTTATAAAAAATATTATTAATTTAGACCAGTTCAAGATTTGATTCATTATTTTTTGGTCAAATCAATTTGTCTAGTCTAATTTTAACAAAAAATAAAACACAATTTAATTAATTATATATATTAAATTTTAATTATTAAAAAACATTTTTAACCAAAAAACGTTTTTAGCGTCTTTGTTTGAGTGACTCTTATTTTTCAAACATGATAGCAAACACTTATTAAAAATTGAAAAGATAATGTTACATGTTTTTTTTTTTATCAAACTAAGGAATCGCAGTTTTTCAATCATGCCTTACGCGTGATTAAGAAAACTAAGACCTATTATAAGAAAGTAGCAATGAAGACCAAATGATGTTTTCGGTGAAAAGCCTCATTCATGTGATGTGGTTTAAAATCAGAATAAATCTTCACAACTCAAAAAGAAGATATACTGGATCATAATTGATATGTACGTCATATTTCGCCCACGAAATACTATATATTTGGACACGTAAATCACAAACTAAGTAACAAATAATATAAGGGTCGCTCTACGGTACAGAGGCAAATTTAAAGATTTTTGTCTTTTAGTGGTTTTAAAGCGTGTTATTAAAAAGCGTTGTTTAAGAGAAAAGTGTTGCTTTTAAATCGTTATTTTGGCTCTGATACCAATTTTTTGGTCATTACCATTTAAAAATTCTGTTCTAATTTTTGCAAATAAAAATTCTATTTTGCTCATATTAGAAAATTTAATTTTTAAAATATCTTTCTTGGGTTGGGTTTGCATTATTAAACTCTTCTATTTCTTTTAACAATTTTTCTATTTCTTTTGTTATACATTCTATACAATTTTTACAGAATTGTTCTACTTCTTCTCTATTTCTTGTGTAAATATTACTATTCTGTAATCTTACTTCATAATATCTTTTTTGACTTTTCTGAAGATCTAAATCATTTTTTAAATCTTGTAATGTTTGATTTGCTAAACCGGGCATTTTATATGTTTTTTAGATTATGGGATTTTGTAAAGGTGATAAAGGTACTTGTAATTCTTGTTCAGATTCAATTTGTACTTGTTCTAGGGGTTCAACCTGTAGAGGTTGTATAACTTGAATATTTTGAACATGTATTCTTGATTCAAAAGCTTGTAATGCAATCATATTTTGTATGTGAAGATAATGCAATCTACGATTTATTTTATTTATTTATTTATTTATTTTTTTTAGATTATGGGATTTTGTAAAGGTGATAAAGGTACTTGTAATTCTTGTTCAGATTCAATTTGAACTTGTTCTAGGGGTTCAACCTGTAGAGGTTGTATAACTTGAATATTTTGAACATGTATTCTTGATTCAAAAGCTTGTAATGCAATCATATTTTGTATGTGAAGATAATGCAATCTACGAGCACGATAAATCTGTTTATTCTTGATATTTTCTTTTAGATTTTTGAGTGATTTTTTAGTTTTAAAACGTTGTATTAATTTTCTTGTTTTAATTATCTTTTTATTTACCCTTTTGATTTCTGCTTCTAAATCTGAAGATTCAGTTGTCAAAATTTTTATTTTCATGGCTATGGCCATTATTCTTGTTTTCATATTTCTTCTAGTAGTTTTTAAGGAAATAAGTCTTTTTTGGAAATCTTTCATAACGAAATTTCAGCATCTTCCGCCATAGATTCATGATTATTTTCTAAAGATTCTATTATTTTTTCTAACTCTTTAACTTCCTTTTTTAAATTATTACAGATCATTAGTAATGTCTCAAAAGCCCTTTGATTTATTGTAGAAAATCTTAGGTATTTCAAACGATTTTCCCTTTCAAAGAGTTCTTGTTTCTTATCTTGATAAGACACGTATATTTCTTCTTTATTTATCGTCATAATTTATTGTTTAAAGTTTAATTCAACTTTTCAATTCTTTTTGTTAATTCCTTTATTTCAGAATCTTTTTCTTCATCTTTTAGATGAGATACACTTAGAGGGCTGTTAATTTTAGATTCTCTTATTCTAAAACTAGATGATGAAAATGATTTTCTTGATGGTTGTTTTAATAATAAAACTGGGCTTTCAATAGCTTTATTTCTTGGAATTTCTGTTTTTACAAACTTTTGAAATAGTTCATCAACATAAATTCTTTCCTTATCCTTGAAGTCTATACTATGATGACTATTTGTTAGCGCATAATTAATTGCATATGTGATAGAAAATGGTTCATCATTTTGTTCCATTAAATCTATCTTATGAAATTTATAAGCTAAACTTAGAGATCTTCCGAGGTTTTCGGTTGATAAAGGAATAGCGTATCCAATATGAGCATTGAATTTAACATTTACATTTGCCAAGTTACCATGGATTATTCCAATTATTTGGTCTCTAGGATTAGTGATTCTTTTATCACAGATTGCCAGACTTATTGGAGAATTAATTCCTTTCATGTATGTGGATTTAACTAAAACTTGAATAGTACTAATATGAATCCATCCGATTTTAGATCTTTTTTGTTGATCTCTAATTTTCCCAATTTGTTTATTTACGTCTTGTTCATTTATCAGGGCTATTTCAAGTTCTCCATTTGCGGATTGTATTTTTATTGGAGTTTCAATCTGAATTTTTCCATAATATATTATATTTTTTCTGTTAAAGATTTCTTTTAGAGGATTTTGTTTATTAAAATTATCGTTAGGTTTAAGATCTAATTCCGTTTTTAAAATAGCTTGTTTTTCATTATCAAGTAAAGCAGTTAGCTTATAGTAATCAGATTCTTCAGTTATTTCTATATCTTCTAAATAATTCATAACTTAAAGAGATTGAGATGAAGATGTACCTTTCTGGAGATAAACTTTTATTCAATGTTACTTTACACTAGGTGTTTTTTCTCCAGAGGGGAGATATTACAAATTAATTCCAGAGGGGAATTTCTTAGAATTATTTTTCTAATGGATCAGACACCAGAATCGCCTCAGCTACTTCCTCTTCGCCCTCCTGGCCTGTGAGTACTCTAAGCTTCCTGCTTTCTGATTTCTGATGGTCTATCAAATGACTTAGCACTCTATTTATAATGGTTGGGTCTGATGGATAAATCCCATCCTTACCCTTCTTATGACGTCATTGCTTACGTCATTTGAGCAATAATTCGCACCAACTACATTATTGGTGCCTTGTGACGTAAGCGCTTACATCATTCAACAATAATGTTGATGGATGATTCAGATGTCTCATCCTCTTCTTTTCCCATGTGGGTGGGGTCTTTGGCATTGTTGCTTTCTTCAGACATTTCTGAGGTACACAGCTGGCACCTATGGTCTTCTTTGTCTTTTAGTAAATGGCATAGATTCCTCCTTATCCCGTCAGGAAGCTTTTCCAGTAATCCAGAAAAATTGTAAAATGCTGATTCAAAATCTACTAGGAGTCTCATTTCTCTTGATTCAATTTGGTTTTTCTTACTAGAAACAATTAGAGTGTTTCTGCTTTTGTAGTTTATTCTTGTTCTGGATTCTTTGTTTATTTTTTGGGCTCTCTCGAAGACTCTTGCCAATGTGCTGGCCAATCTTCCTTCGTCACTGTAAATTGATAGATCTTGAACTTGTTCTATTGGTTGAAAGTCTCCTGGGAAAACTGACATGAAAATTACTTGAAATGCTGGGATCAAACATTCTCCTTCTTCATTGAAGATTGGCTGACTTCTTGTAAATTTTAGGGATATATCTCTTGGTTCTCTTGCATCAATCATATTTTTAAATGTTTTCACTGCATCTATAAATCCTGCAGGAAACTCTTTAATAATGTTTAAATTATCAAAAATTAAGATTGTATCAATTAATCCGTATTGGAAAAACTGATATGTATCAGAGGGTGAAGCCTCTGGGAAGATTACCAGCTTTGTTAGCTGTTCTTTGTTAATGGGATAATATCCCAATATTGCTCTTTTATCTAGAGTCCAGTTTAGAACCAGATTAAGGGTTTCTCTACAGTTTGATCTGCAGACCCTTTTCTTGTCATTTATTTCAGCCCTTGTAGGAATATTTTTCATTAGTCCAGTCCTTTGGACTTGGGCTGTTCTTTGGGTTTGGACTGGAGCTTTTTCTGCTCTTTTTAAAATCTGCTCTGGATGGAGCACTTCATATTCTCTGAGGGATTCTTTTGCTTCTTCTATTGTCAAGAATCCTCCCTTGTGAATAGTTCTGGGTTGATGAGTAAATGGGGCTGCTTTAGCCCAATCGTCATAGACTCCTTTCATTGGGCCATTATAGATGACATAATATTTTTTGTCCTGAGTTGATTTTTTAACTATTTCTGCTAGAGTTTTATTTTCAGGGATTTTTTCAGAAAAATTTAGTTTTAATTTTGGATTTTGTGGCTGGTCCACCACGCTTAGCTGGCTGAACTCTGATGGTGTTGTCAGCATTGGTATTGAAGTGGGTAATGATGCTTGTTGGGTTACTTTCATGGCTTGCATGGCCTTCTTGATGGATTGAATTTGAGCTCTTAGCTGCTGACAGTGATTGCACTTTTCAAGCTCTTGTTCAATCTTCTGGATTTCTTGATTCATTGTGTTGACAATGAACTCCATTCTCTTGTTAATGTATCTGCAATAATATTTTTATTTCCTTTAATGTACTCGATTTTTATCGGATATTGTAATAAAAACATTTGCCATCTTACCAGACGACCCTGATTATAATCAGATTGTAAATTATATCTAATAAAACCTGTTAAATAACTTGAGTCTGTTCGTAATGTAAATTCCTTTGGAAGTAGATCAATCCTCCATTTCTTAATAGTTTTTATTGCTGCTAGAGTTTCTTTTTCATGGGTAGTATACCTCTGTTCTGTTGGTGTAAATGTTCCAGAAATATATCTGCATAGTAGTTCCTTTGAGGAATGTTTAGAATCTAGTGATTCTTTTTCTTTGTTCAAGCTTTTTTCAGCTTTTTTAGCTTTTAGACAGCCTGACCAGGTCTTGTCTGAAGCATCTGTTTCTACTATTAAATAGTCATCTTCTTCTGGAATATAAAGTTCTGGAATATTTTTACAAAGTTCTTTAATTTTTTGAATCTGCAGGCTATCCTTTTCTTCCCATTTCCAAATCTTTTTTATACTTATTTTTGAAAATAAGTTTTTAGTATAATCTGTTATATTCTTTAAAAATCCTTGATCAGATATATAATTTATGCATCCTAAAAATCTTTGTAATTGCTTTCTGTCTTCCATTTTATCAGGAAATAAATCTACTTTTTCTAATACATTTGGTTGAAGTTTTAACTTCCCTTCAGTAGATAGAATTAGTCCAAGAAATTCTATTTCTTGTTTTGCTAGTTTAGCTTTCTTTTTACTAAGGACTAAACCTTTTTCCTTACATCTTTCTAAGACAATTAGTAATTTTTGAAGATGATCTTCTTTATCTTGTTTTGTAAAAATTAGTATATCATCAATGTAAACTAGAACAAATTCATTTAATTCTTTTAGATTTTCTTCCATAAATCTTTGATAAATCCCTGGAGCTTGTTTTAGTCCAAATGGTAAGACATTCCATTCGTAGAGTAATACTCCTGTTGAATCCTTTGTTGGACAAGTAAATAGAGTAATACTCCTGTTGATTCTTTTGTTGGACAAGTAAAGGCAGTTAATTTCTTTGTTTCTTCGTCTAAACGAAGTTGCCAATATCCTGATTTTGCATCGAGTGATGAGAACCAAGTTGCTCCTTTGATTTTTTCTAGAATGGAATCCTTTCTTGGGAGCTTATGAGCATCACCTATGGTTGCTTCATTCATTTTTTTGTAATTAATAACCATTCTTCGTTTTCCTCTTTTAACTTCGTTATTGTTTTCAACATAGAAGGCTGGGGCCGCATGAGGGCTTTTACTTAGTCTTATAATTCCTTTATCCAAAAGATCCTTACATTCAGATGAAAATTCTTCCTTATCTCTAGCTGAATAAGGAATTCTATTTGGAACATTTATTTCCCTTGTAGGAACTTTTAGTTTTATACTTATTAATTCTTTGTTTGTGTTTTTAATATCTAAAGGATTTTCAGCACAAACTTCATTTAAAAGCTCTTCTATTTTAATTTCAAGACTATTTTTTGGAACTTTTATCTGG
Source organism: Arachis duranensis (assembly GCF_000817695.3). Classification (NCBI taxonomy): domain Eukaryota; kingdom Viridiplantae; phylum Streptophyta; class Magnoliopsida; order Fabales; family Fabaceae; genus Arachis; species Arachis duranensis. The sequence goes on from NC_029774.3 coordinate 126,740,263, forward strand.
AAGTATAAGTTCAAATAACATTCTTCTAAAATTGAAAATATTTTGAATTTTAAAATTTCATTTATAGTAGTAGTTGGGATTTTTATTAATTTTGCCCTTTGATTTAGAGAAGAATCATATGGGGCTTTTAAAACTATATATGTCAATTCTTGGATAAAAGGGTGATATAGTTTTAGGAAATTATTTCCTATAATAAAATCTATTCCAGATTCTAATTTATATATAGATGGAACAATGAATCTATAATTTTGAATGAAGACTTCAACCATTTCTGCTTTTAAATTAACTTTGTGTATAGATTTATCGGCTATTCTAATTCTTAGTGGATTTTCTAACTTTTTCCAGTTAAGTTTTATATTTGAACTTGCAAAACATTTTGTTGCCCCTGTATCTATAAAGGCATTAATAAATTTTTCTGTAATTTTTACAGTAATAAACGTAGCGCTATTACTCACTTCCTGAGTTTGTTTCTGAGTCTGTTTCTGAGACATATTCAAAAATATATTTTAGTTCATCATCAGATTCTTCTAGAGGTTCCATAAAACAGGTTTTTGCAATTTCCAATTGTTTAGTTAAGTCTTTTTTATCCTTCTTTTTTGGACATTTATTTACATAATGTCCTTCTTCTTGACAATACCAACATTTACAGTTTTCTTTTTTATTTGGGCAATAGTTCTTTTGTTTTTTATTGATACTTCTTTCTCTAAAATATCTCTTTTTTCTCCAATTTGGATAATATTTTCTTTTTCTAAAATGATATTTTCTTTTTCTTTGAAAATTTTTTCGAGGGCTATATTTTCTTAATCTTTTATCATAACCATATTTTTGAGGAATTTCCTCATTATCTTGACAACAAATTCTAATTATATTATTAAATCTTTTCTGAGTAGCTTCTTGCATACAACGTTCTTTTATTTCCTCTCTTATAGCAAATGTTGCTCCACCAAAATTATTTTCAATTGTTTTATTACTTATTTCTCTTATAAATCTTCCCATGATAATTTCATTAGCAGGATATGGAAGTTTTGTGATATACATGCTAAGATAATGATTTTTATCTTCTTCTTTTAATTTATAATAATATATTCTATATTCACAAATATAGGATTCTATATAGCAAAGATCGAATATCTGAATATTGGCCAAATGATTTTTTGCCTCTAAATACTCTTTTTCAGAAATTTCTTTTCTATGATTTATGACATTTTTTCCAAAAAATTCTTTGTATAGAACCCTCATTATATGTGCTATTTTATCATAAGCTGTTGTTTTTTCAGCTAATTCTTCTATTATTTTATTATCTATAATTTTATTTATTATATTAGGCTCTTCTTTTTCTTTATTTTTCTGAAATTTTAGAGAAACTAATATTTCTTCAAGCATATCTATTATAGAATTTAATTGTGGATTAAAAGTATGATGAAGATGGGGATAATTATCTCCATGATAACATTTTTTTGAAACTCCATGTGAAATATAAGTTTTTTCAGGTTTTTGAAGTCCTTCAATAAAACTTATAGTAAAATAAAGATTTTGAGAAAAATCATTTTGTATTGATTTTAAGAATTCGGTATCATTACAATTGATATTGGTTAAAATTATTAATTTTTGATCTATTAATTTTGATAATTTAGTTATTTCTTCTCTTAAATCTTCTAATTTACTTTTTTCCATTATGTGACGCTTTTCTTTACTACGTTTTAAAAGTGTGGCTTTATAATAAAAAGTGTAGCTTAAGCAAAAAATCTTTAAAATCTGTATGGATTTTGTCCTTTAGTGATCTGTACCATAAAATTTCCCATAATATAACGGTAAAATTACAAAATCAACACGACAACAAAAGCGGAAATATTAACTGGATACGAGTTTAGCAAAACGACTTTTCACTCTTTAAAAGGAGGGAGAGCGACGTAAAAAAAATATCAGAATGCTACATATTTATATAATTATGTAACTAAATTAGCTCAATACAAAAAAATTTAATACCATTAAATAAAATGTGAAATACACGCGTTCAACACACACAAAATCGCTTTTGTCTAATGCTTCTCCACACTTCTTCTTCTCTCGCGTTTCTTCTTCTTCTTCTTTTCACGCTCGTTTACGCACAAAGCGTCTTCTTTTTCGCCTTCTTCTTCTTCGCATTCCTCCTTCCACTACAAGAGAAGTGGGTGTTAGCTGCGCTAAAACACCAGCCTCTTTTCCAGAGCGCTGCTGTTCGAGGAATCTGCTGCCGTTCTTCATGCGGTTTGAAGATCCGCATCTAATAATTTTAATGGCGGCCCAAATTTCCGGCCTTTCTCCCCAACCGCTCCAGATTGGGGTATTTTGTTGG
>NC_029774.3:126742656-126774219 GCF_000817695.3 Arachis duranensis
TCCTCCGCTCCAAATAAACTGAACCGAGGCAGTGCGTTGGGCCCTCACCGCAGCAGATGACATTGGGGGGAATGGGATTTTGCCTCGCTAAAATACCCAGAGCAGATTGATTTCGCGCCATAACCTTCAAGTATTTAGCGCGAGAACCCTTCGTCAGAGCCAAGGTATAGCAATCAACAAGGCTCCTTCCCCGCCTTCCCTACCCTTCCCTCTGTCAGATCCAACCCACTCCGCTCCATCGTTCTTTCGGTCACCAGGATCCTCTCTCCTCCGTGTAGCTCCCGTGCACGAAGGTGAAGTAGAAGGGGTCGTCGGAGTCTTCTCCTTCTGCCGTGCATGCGTGTGAAGTCGGTGGCGTCCTCCCAATCCATCCGTCCCTGTGTCATCCTTGGCAGCCTTCTCCCCTTTGGCGGTGCTTCCCGTTGCCGATTGCACTAGTCTCCCCTCTCAGTGGTTAGTTCCTCTCCCTCGTCCCAATTTAAGTTTCAGGGCTCTTGAGAAAAATATTCGAGCATCAATTTAATCTTTTTGCTTTATTAATTTTGGTCTGAACAACGTATTTTGATTAATTCTGACCAAATTTTTCTTCAATTTAACAATCAGATTGAATTTTTCCCCAATATCTGAACCCCTGAGTCTTGATGTGTTTTTAGGAGTTAGTTGATTTACTTGTTAAATGCTGAAAAACCTGCTTGCTTTGCGTAGAACCTATGATTGCTTTCTTCCATATCAAGACCCATGCACTGTCTATCTGAATTTAATTTACAATCCTTTAATTTTTTCCATTTATATTTCTCAATATTTTCTGGGTCGAAGTTGAATTTGTGTGGCGAGGGCTTCTGGTGAGTTCATTGCTCTTTTTGCGTTTGTTGTTCGGTGTGGTAGTTCAATAGCTGCTTCGATTAGGACTTGCAACTAAGGTTGTGTTGAGTACATGGGTTGTTGCATTTTCCCTTCCGTTTGATTGTGTTGGTTTTAGTATGTATGTTTCTGATTTTGCGTTCTGTTCACGTTATCAATCGGTGATAATTTTGGAATAACATGGGTCTTGACTCAAGTCCTTTTTTTTTCGAAATTTTTGTATGAGTTTTAATTTGAGCTAATTACAAAAGAACGTTATCTTTTAAAATCAAAGTAGAACAACTGACATAGTATTAATGAAATTATATTTTATAGTGTTGATTAATAAGACTCCGAATAGTCTTCATGTTTTGATGTTGGAGATGTTTGTGTTTTTGAGCTCACCAATGAAAAAGATCTGTTTGATGTTCATATTTGTAGAGCCCAATGCTAGGGTAATGTATTAGAACTTCAGGAACTAAGAGCTCTTAATTCTCAAATAAGGTTAATTTCGCGGAGATGCATCACCTTTTTTTTCCTTTTCTGCATAATCAAACTTTTATATTTGGTTTGTAGCAGGTTTATATATGTATGTACTAAGTATTTTAATTTTAGAATTCTTGTTTTGTCACTTCATGATTGCATAGTTAGATTCTCAAAGTGAAAGTCAAGGCTGTGTTTGGTATAAGGATAAGAAAAAGCGAGGCAGAATTTTCTATGGATTTGTATATATATTTGTAAAATTTGAACAAATTGGAGAGGTTATGAATTCTTTTACAATAATTTCTGAGTCTTTTTCACATTTAAGAACCTTATTAATACATTAAAGATAAAACCATTTTCGAGAGTTGAAATGTTTTATGAAATAGTTTGATTGAATAAAAACCAGGGTTCCAAAGAAGCAAAGTGAGCACTAACTCAAAATGTAGGATTATGAAATAGTTTGATTGAATAACAACCATGGTTCCAAAGATATTTTCCTATTATTCCCTGCACCTTGTGAGTCAACAAGCACACACTTCTGATGATGAGTACAGAGGGTTCTCACAACCTGAACCAAGAGACTCAATCAATTAAACTAGGACTAATGTCATAATGTGAATGTGTATGTGAAAGAAGATTTCAAGTGCAGGAAATCCATGCCTGTTGCTTGAAAATACTGAGATTATTGCTTGCATAACGCAGAGATAGCACGCAATGAACAGCTGAGTTTTTAAAGAACTGTTTGGTTTCTTTGTTCATGAGTTTGCATCACTCCATCCTGCAATGAACAAGATCAGCTTAAGAACCCATCTTGCACTTGAACAGAAATGAATGATTGAATGAAAGAGCAATTACAGTTTTGATAAGGAACTTGTCATGTGAAGTTCTGTCATCCCAAATGAGCATAACAACTCTAAGACCATCTTGTGATTTGTACTGCAACAACTCTCCAGGTGAAAGCCCTCCACCACAAGGCAATGGCCTTGCTGGCTCTCTAACAAGCTTTATTGGATGATAAACTGACCAACCTAGGGGACATCTTCTCAAGAATCTGTTTCTTTACTAGATCATTTACCAGCTTAGTAACATCTTTTCCAGAATCTGTTATGAATGTTTATTTTCCATGGTTTTAATCTCAAGATCTCTCATCAGCTTATCAATATCTTGGTTACCATTGTTCAATGTTTTCTCTAATTTTCGGAGTTAAATTCGGACTTTCTCTGAACTTAATTTGTTTGCATTGAATCAGGTTCTCTGACGAGCGGGTATATCGGAGCTCTGGAATAATTTACTTGGGGTGTATTCCTGTAGCTGCAGCTGTGACAGGTATTACAATAGAGTAGAACCAAAGGGTCTTGCACAAAGTCTTTTGGGCAATTTATTAAGTATTGATTTTTATATTTTTATTTGATATATTTTGATTTTAGTTGAATTGGAGGATCATGTTGTATTATCTTTGTTTTTTTTTTTTGCATTTTTTTCCCCTTAGGCTAGGCATCGGGATTTTGTTGAATGGGTGATTAGTATATGTAAAATGACATTATAGTTTGTCTCGGAGAGTGTTATAGTGAATAGTGGATTTGGTTCCATACTTCCATTACTATTAGTTGTTACAAGTTGAATGTGGAAGGCCTGTTGTATTCCTCGTTTCTATTCATCCTTTAGTTATGTATTCGCATTTTGTACTCCTCAGATTTTATTGCGAATTTGCTTATTAGCGTATGAATGCTGCGTTGAACAGTGTTTTGGTGCATACCTTTGACCCAATTTCGCTGTGTTTAGCATATCAAGCGAGTTACTCAGTTATTTGATTTTAGTTAAATGTGAAAATTGTGCATACTCGTGTTCAGCGTTTCTTTTTATTTTATTTTATTTTATTTCTTTATTTTCCATCAGATTTGTACGTGAAATGTATTTTATTTCTTTTTTTTGCTGCTAGCAATCTGAGTGAGTTGTTTCTTTTTTAATTGAATGCCAAAATCAAGTAATATTCAGTTTTTGAATACTATTCAGTTTTGACTATGAGTGAGTTGTTTCGTTTCTTTTTGTGACAGTTGTGTACGCTTGATATTTTTATATTTCCCCCTTTTTGCTGAGCATGGTTATATGAGATGTTATTATTTGATATGTGTATTCCATGAGGAAAACTGAAGTCTTTTTTTATTTTTCCACTATGTAAATGATTTTGGATGCAGATTTTGAAGGCAAGACAGATCTCAACATTCGTGCTTTAGAGGTTGTGGAAGAACTTAGAACTAAAAGAGCACACAAGCAGGTCAGTTTTTTATTTTTCATTTCTGCATTATTATTCAAATGTTGCCAAGTAGACTCCATCAGTATAATATCATGGGAAGTAGGTATGTTTAGTTGAAAAACCTAAAAGCTTGATAAAAAATCATTATCCATTTGTGTCAGAAATAGGTTAAAAATGCAAGTATACTAGTAGATATATACAATAGTAGTATAGCAGTATATTTGATAATAAAACTATGCATGTTGGGATGTACTTTGGTGCTTGATTGATGAAATTACACGTTAAAAAAAAGTTTTCCTGCACATGTTAGCTTATTGACACATAGATATATAGTGGGTACGAATAATAACTAACCTTTTTTTTATAGTATAATCTCCTCCAGTACGTCAAAGATTAATTTATTACAAGTTATATATACTTATATATTTTTATTTCGTAGATTAATATAATATTCCTCTTTTTCTTTTTCTATTTTTAAGGAACGAATTTTATTTTCCATTTCAAATATTTGCCATCGGACCCAGAGTTTCTTTCTTCCAGTAATTTTTTTGAAAGTGCAGCATTTTTCAATGAGTAAGCAAATTTCTCCTACATTTCTCGTGCTTCTGTATTATCCTATATGCTATTAAATGCGTGTTTTATTATTCGGTTTAACAGTCAATTGCCCATTCTATATCAAGTGTTAATTACTTACTGTTATCTCGTGGTTGGACTCTATATTACGATTTGTCGTCGTTTCAATTTTTTCATCAAACTAGATATCGATAAGAGCTGGATTTCAAAGTCACGAGTTGGTGCAGAATATAGGGACGGTTTGACCAGATTCTTAGATTTTGCATTTTCCAATGCATCATCTGATGGGATGATACGTTGTCCATGTCCGAAGTGTGGTTTCCGCCTCTTACAAAATAGAGAGGATGCGTTCGATCACTTGGTGATCAACCCTTTCCCGTCTACTTACACATTTTGGATCCATCACGGTGAGAGACGCGAGGTCGAGCCCTCTTCTGACCGACAAGAAGATCAATCTGAACAACATTTGAACGCTCCGATGCTTGATATGGTCCACGATGCATTCAACTTCTCAGGACTTCCTGGTCCCGAAGACGACTCGGAGAATGAACCGGACAACGGCCCTATGGATGAGTTGCCTAACTTATACAATGAACCTAGTCGAGAGACCCGCAACTTTCACGACCTACTCGAAGACGGGGAGCAGAAGTTATACCCAGGATGTACAAAGTTCTCTAAGTTGTCCTTCTTGGTGAGGCTCTATCACATTAAGTCCATGTGCGGAGTGAGCGATAAGGCCTTCGGAATGATATTGGAATTGCTCGCGGACGCGTTTGAGCATGCCCGGATTCCATCTACTGTGCACGATGCCAAAAAAGTTATAAGAAAACTCGGTCTCGAGTACAAGAAGATAGATGCATGTCCAAATGACTGCATGCTATACCAGGGCAACGACCAAGAGCTGACCAAATGCAAGCAGTGTGGGACATCGAGATGGAAGCATAAGACTAAGAAGAACTCTATGGTGAGGATCAAGACGGTTGTCAAGAAGAACGGCAAACCACAAGCGGCGAAGATTCTTCGTTACTTCCCCCTTATTCCACGATTGCAGAGGTTATATATGTCTAGTAAAACAGCCGTTGACATGCTGTGGCATAAGAGAAGTCCTAACTCTGATGGTATGTATAGGCATCCAAGGGACGCCGAGGCATGGAAGTCATTTGACGTACGATATCCCGACTTCTCTCGTGATCCGCGTAGTGTTCGCCTAGCATTAGCTAGCGATGGCTTTAACCCTTTTGGGAACATGAGCTCGAAGTACTCAATTTGGCCAGTGGTTCTTATCCCGTATAACATGCCGCCTTGGATTTGCATGAAACCCACTTCGTTCATCCTCTCTATGATTATTGCTGGTCCTAAAATGCCTGGAAATGACATAGACGTGTACCTAGAGCCGTTGATCAACGAGTTGAAGCAATTATGGAGGGGTGTTGAAACTTATGATGCAGTTGAGAAAAAAACCTTCAAGATGCAAGCTGTGTTGATGTGGACAATCAGTGATTTTCCAGGGTTGGGGAACTTATCTGGGTGGAACACGTACGGTGGGAGAGCTTGTCCTGCGTGCAATTTGGATGCTGAAACTAACCGCCTTACACACAGCCAGAAATGGTGTTTCATGGGTCATCGTCGCTTTCTCAATCATGAACACAAATACAGAAAAGACCGGTACTCCTTTGATGGAAAGTTAGAGGATAGAGGTCCGCCGATTAGAGTCTCTGGTAGAGACATTCTCGGGCAGTTAGAGGGTGTGCATGTCCAATTTGGCAAGGTGCAATCGGTTACGGGGAAAAGGACACGCGGACAGCAAACTCCCATGCAAGACGAGACTCCTTGGAAGAAGAGGAGTATATTCTTTGAGCTGCCATATTGGGAGAACAATGAATTGCGTCACAACCTTGATGTCATGCACATAGAGAAGAATGTCTGCGACAACATTGTATTCACCATAATGAACGAGAAAGGTAAGTCTAAAGACCATATTAAAGCTCGAAGAGACCTCCAGTCGATGGGAATCAAGCATGATTTGTGGCCACGGGAAGATGGAAAGTACCCATCTGCCATCTTCACCATGACCAATTCACAGAAGGAGCTCTTTCTACGGACTATCAAGAACGTAGTCTTTCCAGATGGATACGCTAGCAACATTTCCCGCTGCGTGGATTTACGACAGCGCAAGTTGTCGGGGCTGAAAAGCCACGACTATCACATTCTAATGGAATATCTACTTCCAATCGCGTTAAGGAATGCATTGCCTCTCCAAGTGTCTTCTGTCCTGGCGGATTTGTCATCTTTTTTTCGTCGATTATGCAGCAAATCCATAGACCCTCAACAACTTCCTCTCCTTCAGAGTCACGTGGTTCATACTCTGTGTCGTATGGAGACGATTTTCCCTCCTTCTTTCTTCACAGTGATGGTTCACTTGACAGTGCATCTGGTCGAGGAGGTGCGTCTCGGTGGGCCAATGCATTATCGGTGGATGTACCCAATTGAACGGTAATTATCAAACAAAATTATTAATTTTGCCATTAATTAGTGCTTATGACACGTGTTATATTCCCAAAGGTACCTATGTCGTCTCAAGCAGTACGTGCGTAACAGATCACAACCAGAGGGCTCAATTGCAGAGGGATACTTATCCGAAGAGATTCTCGTATTCTGTTCAAGGTACTTAGATAATGTTGAGAGTAGGATTAATCGACCATCCCATGTTGACGATCGACCGCGTGAAGTCATGCCTGATGAGAGTGCAACCATGTTCCCAGAGGTTGGAAAGGCGGTCGGGGCTGCTTCTTTTTACACCCTCACACCAACTGAAAAATTACAAGCTCACCGTCACGTATTGGTCAATTGCCTGGCCGTGGAAAAATATCTTGAGTAAGTGCATTTGAAAGTATCTACTTCGTATTGATTTTCTATGGTTGGAGAACCTGACGTGACATTTTTGTGACGTTTGTAGTGAGTTTAGGGCGATCACAAAGAGAAAGTTACGAAGTAAGACAAGGTCAGAGTCTAAGATAGACAATGTTGTGCACAGAGAATTTTCTGATTGGTTCAATCGTAAGGTGAAACGTCTCAATCATTTATACACATACATATTAATAATGGTGTCATATTATTCGTATCCCAAGATAATGAATATTCAATACTTTAACTTCCAGGTTACATTGGAAAGCAGCATGCACCCAAACGAATTGCAGTGGCTTGCATGTGGGCCCAATGTTCAAGTTAGCCGCTATACATCCTACAACGTAAATGGATTTAAGTTCAGAACCCTATCGAGAGAGGAAGGGTCGAAAACCCAAAATAGTGGGGTGTATGTCACTTCTGACACTAGGAGTTACGCAAGCAAGCGCGATAGTAATGTTGCCGTTGGTAGCGTCTCGTATTACGGAAAGCTGATGGACATCATTGAGCTAAATTACAGTGGTCAATTCACAGTCGTCTTGTTTAGATGTATCTGGGCAAACACCACATCTGGCAGAGGTATAAAAAGGGACTCTTTGGGACACACAGTGGTTAACTTCTCTCATCCAATTCATACCGGTGATCGAGAAGATGATGAACCTTATATTCTTGCCTCTGAGGCTCGCCTAGTGTACTATGTTGAGGATGACGCTGATAAAGAATGGAGCGTGGTAATCCATGTGAACCCAAGGGACATGTTTGAAATGGGTGAAGATATAGGACAATGTAATTTCGAATTTTCTCCCCAACCGATCCTGACTGGGTTGGCTGAGTTTGACATCGAAAGTTTGTCATTGAGACGGGACACCGATTTGGAGGAACCAACCACTGATGCCATCGATAATTGCGACGAGGCTGCCTATATATAGATGTATTCAGATACTAATTCTGGACATGTGCGCTATTTTTATAGTGTATATCACCGTTGAGGGTTATAAGATTGCATAAATATTAATTAGCAACTAGCATATAATAGATTCTTAGAAATTGGATACACCTGATGTATATTCCTATTTATTTACAAGTAATTTACCTGGAGAATGTGATTTTTTAAACATATGTATTGCTCAATTTATTTAATCAATTAAGATGTTACTAGATTGTAATTGACCCTATATATTGACTCATCTGATCTTTTTTGCCAGGGAAATTTGAAGAGAGTGACCTCTTCCTTTGTGCCTCTAGCGTCTTGTTTTGCAAGGCGATGATTGAGGCCTCCCCGTTCTCCTCACTCGAGCAATCAAGGTCATTCGCAAGAGACCTGTGGTTCAACAAGTTGCCCATTCAGTCATGGCTGGACACATTCTCAGCACACATGCACTTACTTGATGCTATTACTATTGCGCGTGGGGATATTAGGGAGGTAAGTTGTCATGTGTCTGCTCGTATAACCGCTGCTTGGCTTTATTTCAACCTGCCATAGCAAATTCAGATGTTTTATTGTCTTTAATTAAAAGGCACTTTCTGAAGGGGCTGACATATTTGAAAAATGGACATTGCAGGCATTGCTTCAATTCGCAACAAAGTACCGAAAAAAATTCGGCTTCGGGTTCGTCACTAGCACGAACCTGCGCCTTTCGCAACAAATACTGGAGGAGGTGCAGGTACCGTAGCTAATCTTTTAAACTAGTGACTGTATGATTTAAGGAAAATAAATCAAAATAATAATAAGGGAGTAAGTGAATGGGAAGAAAAGCAAAGAGTGTGAGTGGGATTATAATTATTTTGTCAGACGAGTGAGGAAGAAGAATGTGGTTGTGAATGAAATGAGATGAAGACTTGTGTCTCTGTTGGGGATGCTGGTTACATCATCATATTATTGATTATTAACAACACCTCATAAGTGAGTGCATCTAGTTAACTCAATCCTAAAACCCTATTGTTTGTAAGATTACAATAATAATTGTTTATGCATTTTGTATGTTGATAAGTATATTTATTTTCCTCTTAAGCAAAAAATTCTCAAACTTTTGAACATGCTGTCTACGTGATTATGTGTGTGCCTTGAACTCAGGTTTCTGTTTTTGTTTGTTGTTTCTTCTTCCAATTAAAGAATGGAGGAGGCAGTGCGTTACTTATGAGGGGTAGGTGTTTACCATCTTCCCTCCCATCATTTTCCCATTTGATTATGACGTCTTCATGATTGAGTTACTAAACATGTTTGTTACTTGTTAGGTACAATTATTTTGTGATTGTTTATTCCCGTTGAGAAAAGTTTGTTTGTTTAGTGTTTTTGTTAAAATAATTTGACGTGACAGATTGAGCCTCTCTTGTATTTTAGAAATTGTTAGCTTATTTTCAAAGGACTAATTAATTAGTTCATCATTTGGTTTGATGTGACGTCTAAGAAATCACCACTCTAGTATTATACAGTGTCTTTTCCTTGGACGCTCCTAAGTATGACTTTCAGTGATATTATTTAAAGAAAGAAAGAAAGAAATGGAGGAACAGGTTGGTATATATTTCCGACCTATGTTTCTGATCTATACCACCATGTCAATTCAAATTTGTCTAGCATGTCCATTACTGATCTATAACTCTGAGTCGTCTGGCTGATTTTGGCATGTTCTTAAGTTGAGACGTGAAGCATTAAATGTTGCTGAAGTATATAGCTATTGCCTCTGGTTAGTGTTGTTAATGATTTTTTGCGACCAACTACTATACCTTATCAGCTGCAACTTTATTAAACTTGTGCAGGCACGATATCAGAATAGTCTGCAAGTTGAACTTGAAACGGCGTCTCGGGAGGAATTCATTCTTATAGAAAGAGGTCTTACGAAACTATGGGAACGTAAGCCAAACCAGCAGTTTATAACATGGTGCTATTTTGTGCTTTGTTTTTTGTAAAATTTGTGACTTCTAATAACTTGTTTGCTTATGGTGTATCCGTCAGGTTTGTCTCGGGAAAATACTCTAGATGTTTCCGAAGAGACCGGCGAGGTAGTTCAAGATTCGATGCTCGAAGAAGACGTTGCGCCAGATAGTTCTGATGAGGTTGTCTCTAAAGGACACCAACCTTCCATCATAACCTTTGACCTCAATAAAACTCCAGAGGAGAATGATATTTGCTGACTCAACTCTTTATTATTAGTCTCTCTTATCTCACGAAATATTAGGACTGAACTGAACAAAGTGACTATTTGTGATTATTCCTTTGCCGGTTGAATTCGACGTTCTGATAATGAATTTGGAATAGATTAAACTCAAATTACTATATATCTAACATTAGATTTATTTAAGTTTTGCATGCATAAGTTTATTTTTTATTTTATCTTTAATCTTATTTTATTTTTTATCTAATTTTATGTTTTTCACTTTAAAATTTACCAGTGATCAAACTCTAGACTTTTTAGATATGGAGTTTTGATATCATTCCAAAATTTTTAATTTGTAGAAAAAGACAACAGAATAGTTATTTTGTTAACAATATATTATTTAATTATGATAAACGTTTTAATTGAATCAATATAATCAAGGGCATGTCTGCCTCCTTACTCCTTCATCTCACTGAATAAACATAAACGAAATAATAATAATATATGAAGCAGGGGAAATCAAAATATTAAATGGGCAGAGAGAAATTTAAAAATGTTTATTGATTTGATAGTAAACATTTTTTATAAATATACGAGGTTAATCCAAAGACACATATAATTCATTAATGATTTTCTTGAAAGCTGGAGAATCGTTGACTCCAATATATGGAACAGTTGTCTAATTCTTACTTTTACTAGTCAGAATATTATAATATGCAAAAGTAAAAAGCTCGATTTGAATAGCTTCTTAAAATAACCAATAAACCTTTTTTATCAATTCTCTTAATTCATCATCTGTTCAAGTTTACACTACTCATGATTAATAAATATAAAAGTAAAAAAAAGGAGAGAAGAAGAACACAATAGATTACTTCAAATATGTAATCAAAATAGTCTCAAATACTTCTTAAAAATTAATATATACATAACACAATAATTTGTTCGTTAAGTATTTATGTTTTTTTTTATTAGTTTAAATTTTGAAAGAAATAATATTATGATATGATTTTAGAATTTTATATCTAAAAATCTTAGAATTCGATCTTTAATAAATTTTAAAAATAAAAAATAACATAAAATAAATAAAAAACGGAAAAACTATGAAAATTTAAATAAGTAAAAAAAAGGCATTTGTTTGAAATGAGTATTAAAAATTGTAACTATTTATATTATTTTTTTTATTAATTTAAATTTTAAAAAATTAATTCCATAATAGGAACGATGAAGAATAAAATATAAATTTATAAAAAGCATATATATTATTCCAGTTTATGGAATTAATTAATCTATCATTATAATGTATAAACAAATAAGTCATATGTATTGAATATTTTATTAGTAGCGATATGCAAATGATAATATTAATGTATGAATTGAAGAGAGTAAACAAAACAACATTTTATATTAATGTATGAATTGAAGAGAATAAGCAAAAACTATTAGCGTCTATTATAAAATTTAAAAAATAGACCTAACGAGCTCTGAGAATAAAACTAACATAAATATTTGTTTATAAATATATAGATAACAAACTAATAATAATCGTTAAGTATTTATTTTTTAATTGTAATTTTTCCTTCAATACCTACTAATACTTTTAAAAAAGTTACAAAAAACCGAAAAACACAAACTGAAATTTTAAATTAGATAAGCCACCGCCCAGCAAATCCTTATTTTTTCCCTAATACCAATAATCCTTATTGGAGCTTGCTTCGTCAACGTCCAGTACCTCTCTTCCACGTCCGTCTCTGCGGTGTGCCAACTTCCTGGAATCCCTTCCCTCGCTGTCCGATACTCGGTGGTTCCTCTCTTACCCTCAAACTAGTCATCCCGCTGGAGGTAAGCACGATTAATCCTGAATATTATTATGCTCTAACCTACTACTGATTTCATTCCCCAACCGCATCGTTCCATGCTCCAACTCACCTTCAATTCATCTCTCTCTTTTTTAATCTGTCATTATCTTCATTTTAAGAACGCTATTGCTGATCCTAATAATAACATTTATCTACGATGTACATCCATTATATTATATATTTAATTAACAAATACTCTGCTTATATATTAGGATTACTAATTACTAATTAATTAATAAATGGCAAGTAATGAGAGACGTTTAGGCACCAAAAACAAAATTAAAGAAACAGCATAATCTTACTGTCGTCTTGACTAATGATTTCCTTTCTGACTCCCTCTCACCCCCGGTTATTTTTTTTTTCATAATTTCTCTCATTAATGAAGAGAATAATGAAGAGCCGCCCTGCACCATACGTTGCAATGTCTATTTAGATTTATTTTCTATTAATATGATTAATTAATTAAGCTTCTTCAAGAATTTGTTGTAATTCCACATTGAAGTGCTATTTTCTATTTTAAATTGAGTATTATTATTGTACTTTTGAGTATTATTATTGTACTTTTGAGTACGTTTGGAAGAACCCGAATTTTATGTGTACTAATCTTGTACTATTTTCTATTCGAATGCAGTTGGGACCTCTGATAATTTATATTATGATGTATAATATTAATTGTTATATTCGGGTTAATAAAAATGATACATGAATAATTATATTTAACATAAATAATTGAATTAATTGTGAATAAATTAATTTTTTTTATGCCCCACATATTTGATTTCTTTGTTAACATGCTATCTCAACTCATGTACTCATGTAACCGGGGTATGCCGGTGTCCTTTTTGCATGTCAATTAATATTATTATGTATATAATTAATTGTTATTACTTCGTTTTAATTCGAATGCAGTTGGGAAAGATGCCTCGGGTAGGTCGTTTCACGAAGAAAGCCCGTATAGACAGTGCATGTCAACAGCCTCAAGTGGGAGGTAATGCAGCTTCAACTTCCCAGAGAGCGGACTGCCCAATTCTACCATCCAATTCTAGTGCCCCCACCTCCTCATCTTTGCGCCCCTTTCGTCCGCCCCGAACCGAACCACTGCCTGCTCCACAAGCTTCCATGAATGATGTTCAAAACTCGGAGCCGGACGCCGAAGAGGTAGACCAGGAAGCAGATGAGGTAGATTCTCTTGACCAACATGTTGATAACCTTCTTGCTGCACAGAATGCTCAGAAGCGCAAGGGACGCAAGACCACAGAATTTTGGGATGTTAAAACAATTGGTATAAGAGAACTTTATTTAATTCTACTTTTCATTGCCCTATTTCTCTATGATGTATTCGCAACTTGACTCCAATGGTAGCTAATTAAGAATTAATATATTTTACAGAATCCGATGGCACAATCAAACAGGTCAAACTGAGTGTGAAGGAAGCTATGAAGCCACCTAACGGAAGAAAGGTCGTACTCAGGTTTAACAATGCACTGCAACCAGTTGGGGATGAAGCAGGTCTACTGAGCGGCGTTATGGGACTGCTAGGATCTGACTACACCAAATTCCCAATTCACGAGAGGGACTGGAGAAAGGTTCGCACCAGGGACAAAGTCTATAATGAAATAGTAAAGATAAAATGTTATTTTTATTTCTTCGTACCATTCCAAACTCATACTTTGAACACTACTCACTGTTTAATTTTAATGTTGCAGGAAATGTTCCATTTTGAAGAAGATAGTAGAGGAATTATAAAAGGTATAATATCCAAGATGCTAGGAAGGGCTTGGAAGGAAACAAGAAACAGATTATACCATCGCTACTATGACGCAGAACTTTCACTTGCAGCAAATATTGAAAACCGCCCAGATGGAATTACTGCAGACCATTGGAAAAGATTTCTCGATTATCGCAACAGCGAAGAGACACAGGTAATATAGTTATGTTTCATAACAGACAAAGTTCATTTATGTCACATTTAGTTCGTCAGAACTAGTGTCTAGTAACTCTTAAATTAATGGCATGACAGGATAAGTGTAAGAAAAATGCCGAGAATCGATCAAAGCAGCTTTACACCCACACTGGTGGATCGAAAAGCTTGGCAAGGCTCGGAGAAGAAGAGGTAATCTAATTTTGGGAATGTTTTTGAACTATCTGTTCCTCTACCCTATTCACTTTGTCTTCATTATTGGTACAGTCGGAACGACAAGGGAGGATAGTTAGTAGAGGAGAGTTGTATCTCTTAACGCACAAAAAAACCAATGGCTCCTATATCCATGATGCAGCTCGCGCTATTGGAGTAAGTAATGTGTTCAGAATCAGGAAGTAGTTTCTCCTATGTTTTAATTTTTAAAATTTTATTGGAAGTCTGTGCGGTTAGCGACTAGCTAATAAATGCTCTTAATTGCTTATCTATGTGTGTAGGAAAGAATTGAGGCTATTGAGCAAGGCGATGAATCTTCTAGACTGTTATCCCAGAATGATTCGCTTGCTCAAGCTCTCGGAAGAGAGCGCCCGGGTAGGGTGCGTGGAATGGGGTTGGGACCGACTTCTAGTCAAGTCTTCGGTATGAATTCCAATCAACAGAGCAATGGTTTTGAAAGGGAGGAGACCCAAAGGGTGCTGCTTGAACTGCAAGCAGAGTTGCCAGCAGAGAAATTGAAAAGGAAGGCAGTGGAGGATGAAGTAGTAGTCGAGAAGACCAAAAGACAGGCAGTGGAGGATGAAGTAGCAGCCGAGAAGACCAAAAGACAGGCAATGGAGGATGAAGTAGCAGCTGGGAAGGTCAGGATGCAGGCAATGGAGAGTGCTTTGATATGTCTACTTCAAGGGCAAGGTAGGAAGCTGCCATCAGACGTCGCAACATGGATGAGTGCGTTGGAGGGACAAAATAGAAAGTAGTTCTTAGGATTGTGGAACATTTTCTTCTTTCAGATATACACTTTTATTTTGTTAATTATGCAACTCTTAGTAAGGAGTACACTTTGTTGATATTCGGATAATTATATTAATTAAATTAATGGTTTTGCTATTGTCGTTTACCCTGCAATTTATTTTTCAAGATTTTAAATAATTTAACTTACTAATATTAAGAACGATTTAAAAAAAACGAAAAAAAAGCTCATTGAAATAAAAAACAGCGTGGATTGCCAGTGTACAAAACAGTATTTTTGCGGCCATTTAACTGGAAAATAGTGGCGGTTGCGAACTAGCCGTTAGAAATTTGAAAATTCAGGTTAGGAAATAGCGGCGGTTAAAAACCGCCGCCAGTTACATTTGAAAAAAACATTGGCTGTTAAACCGCGACATTTCCAAACCGCCGGTAAATGCATTAGCCTTTAAACCGTGGCCATTAAACAGCGGCGGTTTCAAACCGCCGAACATTTCGTGTCGATCACAGATTTCCAGATCGCGGCGGTTTTAAATCGCCGCTAAACATTGCGACGCTAATCTTGGGTTTTGCGGCGGTTGTGCCAGCGGTTCTTGAAAACCGCCGCAAAATCATATAACCACTCCCTAATAGGCGACGCTTAACAAACCGCTGGAATCTCGTTTGGCGGCGGTTTAAAACCGCCGCAAATCACTTCAGAAACCGCCGCTATTTCCCGGTTCCCTTGTAGTGTTCTCCTCATTTTTCACGTTCCTTCTTCTTCATGTGTTTTCTCCTTATCGTCATTCTTTTGTTATTGTTGCTACTGTATTTTTTTGTCCTTTTCTCCTTCTCTTTCTGGTGAAGAAGCAGTAGAAGGTGAGGAAGAAGAGTTTTGAATAGTGCATAATGAATCGAACACAGTACTCATGGTAAACTGAACACAATACAATTGTATAGTACTGAGTGAACGAAACATAATCCATTATATAAAATCAAATTCAAACAACTTTCTGCAGAATGAACCGATCACAGTACTTATGGTGAAACAATTGTATAATACTAAGTGAACGAAACATAATCCATTATATAAAATCAATTTCAAATAACTCTGCCTACAATTTACATATTATCAATTTAATTCAATTCAATTCAGTACACCTCCATCCATTTAATTCAATTCAAATTAGCAATTGCATTCCATTCAATTCGATTCAAAATTGAATAATCCAAACTTTGTCAGTTTGGTTCGTTTAAGAGGAGTATTCCAAATCGCTCTACTGTTTACCAAAAAATTATGAACCCCTAAACACTAAACCCTAAACCCTAAATACTAAAACCAGAACCCTGAACACTGAACCGTGAACCCATAAACCTTAAATCCTTAAAACCCTAAAACCTAAACCCTAAACCCTACACCCTAAAACCTAAACGCTAAACCCTAAACCCTGAATCCGAACCCTGAACTCTGAACTCTGAACCCTGAACGCTAAACCATAAATCCTAAATCCTAAACCCTAAACCCTGAACCCGAACCCTGAACACTGAACTCTGAACCCTGAATGCTAAACCCTAAACCCTAAACCCTGAATCCTACCGTAAACCCTAAACTCCTAAAATCTTGAACCCTAAACCCTAAACCCTAGACCCATAAACCCTAAACCCTCAACCATGAACACGGTGAACCAAAATTAATACACGGGGCGAACCAAAAGTTTGAAACACACTGAACTCTTGTACACTAAACCCTGAACCCATAAACTCTACACCCTAAACCCTAAAATCCTATCGTCATTATTTTGTTGTTGTTGCTGCTGTATTTTTTTGTCTTTTCCTCCTTCTCTCTCTGGTGAAAAAGCAGTAGAAGGTGAGGAAGAAGAGTTTTGAATAGTGCAGAATGAACCGAACACAGTACTCATGGTGAACCGAACACAGTACTCATGGTGAACCGAACATAGTACTCATGGTGAATCGAACCCAATACAATTGTATAATACTAAGTAAACGAAACATAATCCATTATATACAATCAAATTCAAACAGCTTTCTGCAAAATGAACTGAACACAATACTCATGGTAAACCGGAACACAGTACTCTTGGTGAACCGAACACAGTACTCTTGGTGAAACAATTGTATAGTAATGAGTGAACGAAACATAATCTATTATATAAAATAAAATTCAAATAACTCTGCCTACAGTTTACATATTATTAATTCAATTCAATTCAATTCAGTACACCTTTGTCCATTTAATTCAATTCAAATTAGCAATTGCATTCCATTCAATTCGATTCAAAATTGAATAATCCAAACTTTGTCAGTTTGATTCTTTTCAGAAGAGTAATCCAAATCGCTCTCCTGATTTGAAGTTGAGTCATTTATTGTTTCGATTCAGAAGTGCAGATCGAAGAAGAAAACGAAGAAGAATAGGATGAAGATAAATGCAACCAGATCGAAATAAGAAAACGAGAAGATGAACGTGACCAGAGAAGAATGACGAAGGCAATGCAGATCAACAAGGAAGAACGCAAGCAGAGGAGGAGGAGGAGGAGGAGGAGGAGGAAGAACAGGAGGTTTACGTTGCAACAAAAGGTTTATGTTGAGCAAAACTTTAGGTTGCAGCACGTTATATGTAGCGCGTGTATGACAAACGAGTGAGGGGTGGAGGACGCGCGTGTGGAGGAAATTACTTGATTAACAACCATGTAAAAAATACATGGATGTAGAGCTTTTCCTAAAAAATATATATTCACACCTTCTAATTCATTTGTTTACTTTTTTTTCCCTCATCATTAAGAAGGAATAACTCATCTTGCAACGAAAGACATGGCAACAACAGCTATCATTTTTACACAATTTGATACCTACTCACAAAGTCTGAATCTTGACGATTCGGAGATAATATCTGTTCAAATTAGTGACTTGTTGGTAAGAAAAGTATTATTAGATCCAGGTAGTACTATCGATATCTTATTTTATTCAACCTTTCAAAAAATAAAATTGTGTGATAAGGCTAACAACGCTCCTTTAGAGAACTGGTTAAATTTTTCAGAAAAAGAGTTCCGGTGCTCAGGAATATCTGGCTAAAGACTACAATGGGGAAGTCCCCAATAAAAAACTGTCGATATTTAGTACTTAATAGTGGATTGCCCTAGTTCATATAACATCATTCTCGAAAGACCAACTTTAAATTCTTTCGGAGTAATAGTATCCACTTTACATTTGTGTGTTAAATTTCATGTGCAAGAACCAAGAAATGAGAACCTTTCTTCCAAAAACTCGTTCAAATAAAATGGGAATTCATCCAAAACACTTATAATTTTCACAAATATTACTTTAAAGTCTTTAAACAATGATTTATACAACACAACTATTGATCTGCCAGGGTGACTACTCAAGTTCGCTCACAAGTCTTTCCTAACCCCTTTTGCTTGAAATAGTATGAAAAAAATCTCAGCGACAGAGGTTGTTCTAATAACTCTATCAAAATCTCAAAAGCCCTAACAAAGTCCCAAGAATTCGGATGTAACTGTGTTGGAGCACAGTTCAACCAAAACAACACACCATATTGGAAGTCAGAAAATGAAAATCTTACACCTAGTTCCGTAAGCAAACAATTATACAAATAAAAATAAGGCCAATTACTCAACTTCTCACACACACAAAATAACTCTCCCCACACAGCAACACTTCTATTTTAATTTCACTCCACATTCTTGAACCACATCCCTGAACCAAGCACATTCACCTACTTAACATCGTTAAAACAAAAAATCTGACTCTTCACATTTTCGTTCACCCAACAGCAAGGATCACCCTCATCCACCTTAACTTTTACCTTTTTCATTGACCGAATACCAAGTCACGTACACAAGACCAAAGAAGACAAACAAAGAAATCATAAATAACATTTTTTACTCATTTTTATAGAAAAAATGGGGTTAAACTCTTTTCCTTCAAAACTTCCACAAAAATCCACTTAGAAAAAACAACAATTCTTTAAACGCAAAATAGATTAATAAACGGTTGCACACATACGTTTTTCATCAAAATCGTCCGTCCAATATTTTTACAAGAATTATTTGATCTAACGTACAAGGATTCATCAAAACTCGCGCCAGATATCATGTCCATTAAGTCATAACGGGCGCATGAAATTAGGTCTCATTTTTATACATTAAAATTAAATGAGCAAATTACTTTTTCATATTCACTAGCGGAACTAGCTCGAGTTTGGGGGTTGGAGAACTCCAACACATGGACGAGGTATACAAATAACAAACAAGTTCAACCTGTTTCCTTCTTTTTAATGGCAGGTCAACTTTGGAGGCTATGATATGTACGCATATCTCGGCCACGAAGTGTTATAAGTTCGGACATGTAAGCCACAAATCAAGTAACAAACAATATAACGGTGAAATCTCAAAACCAACACGGCGACAAAGGCGAAACCTATCGAGAATATCGACTGGATATGAGTCAAGGATAATGGCCTCTCACTCTTTAAAAGGAGGGAAAGCAGCGTAAAAAAAATATACATTTATATCCTCTAACTCACTTGTTTATTTTTTTCCCTCATTATTAAGATTTGGTTCTGATTTGAGTATCAGAGTATCTTTTACAGATCTTCTCACCCACAATGTTCAACCCAAACCGACGTATAACTCTTTCAACGAAAGCAATTCACTATTCTAAGGAGTCACTTTAACTCGGTAAGACGTTCATGAACGGAACAATAGTCATATCATATTAAGTGTAAATTCTTACGATTTAATAGTAGTGATTAATAAGGTACTGAGATAAATTTTGTATTCTATTGTTTATTATTTAGTTGTCAATTTACTGTGAATCTCATTTAAGTTAGAATCTAGTGTCTAACTTTTATCTTTCTATTTTTAGTTGACAAATATTTATTAATTATTAATCTCTATATATAATAAGTATAATTTTAATATTTAATTTTAACTATTTATACTTAAGAAAAGATGTCAAATTTTTTAAAGAGACTATTTTCAGTATTTTATATTTTAAAAGTTTTATTTAAAAAACAATGTTTAATTTTTTTATTATAACTCTTCCATCGAAAACAATTCACTATTCTAAGGAGTCATTTTAACTTAGTAAGACGTTCATGAACAGAATAATAATCATATCATATTAAGTATAAATTTTTACGATTTAATAATAGTGATTAATGACTGAGATAAATTTTATACTCTCTTGTTTATTATTTAGTTATCAATTTATTGTAAATCTCATTTACGTTAGAATCTAGTGTCTAATTTTTATCTTTCTATTTTTAGTTGACAAATATTTATTAGTCATTAATCTCTATATATAATAAGTATAATTTTAATATTTAATTTTAACTATTTATACTTAAGAAAAGATGTCAAATTTTTGAAAGAGACTATTTTCAGTATTTTATATTTTAAAAGTTTTATTTAAAAAACAATGTTTAATTTTTGTTATAAAAATCTAAAGACAAAAAATGAAATGATAATAAAAATTAGTTTTTACCAATTTTTTTTTTGTTTTTCACGGTATCCTCCAGCACTTAAATGTCAGTATTTTTTCATGCACAACGCGGAATTCGAATTCCGACACTTGCTTAAATGGACTAGTGAACTCACCACTAAACCAACCCAACTTTGTTAGTTTTTACCAATTTAATAAGTCAATTTTGAACTCGAATAAATTTTTTAAAAAGAATGAATCATCTAAAAAGTAAGCTCGCTTGTTTTTAATCAGACATTGGGCTTTGAGCCCCTTTTGTATTGGACGTAAAATAAGTCCAGAAGTTCGAATATGTCTTATTGGGCCTCTATCAGTTGCGTGTTTAAGTTTTACGTCTTCTTGTATGAACTCTTTTGATTTGCGGGTTGACCACTGATTTGGAACTGGTGTCTTCAATGATGATTGGGCTTATCAAGTTATCCATGACTCTCGGATGCAGCATGAAGAAGGTCCTAACACTATCAAGAATCGTTGACCAAAAACAAAAAAAAAAAACACTATCAAGAATCAATCCTCGCTTCTATTTTGTATCTCTACGCCTCTTTTGTTGCATTGCATCAATCTTTAGTTATTTATTTTAATTTCTGCACATGCAATTTTGAGTATTACAATTTGATAAAATCATTTAGTCACAAATTTAAGAAGTTTAAGGTAACTGTACTTGTGCACCATAGGTGTTTGGCTATTTGCCAACTTAATGGCTCGTGATTTTTCATATATGTTCACAAAGTCACAAACACTGCAGGATCTTTTCCTGTGTGGTCTAATCCTGAATGTGCTAATCAATTTCTATATATAAGGTCAAGAACTCAAGATGGAACATGATTTCCAACATGTGGTTTATTTCATTGTGTATTGGTCTTGAAAAGCTCTAGGATAAATGCTTTTTGTTAATTTCTGGTGAAGTTCAGTGAAACTTGATATTAAATTAGCTAAAAATGTAATCACGCTAGCATCTTGTGTTTGATTAGTCACAACTCAATTCGGCATTCATTAATCTTAAAGTTGATTTTTAATTATTGCTATCTTAACAATAGGACCAAAGGATTGGCCTTATGATGTTATACGCTTAGTGTTTAGGATAGTTTATAGGCCTAATTCTAGTGAAGAAGATTCGGATAAAGACAAAATGGAACAACATGAAAATGGATTAGACACTTGAGGACTTCTCCAACACCTTCAACCAGACAGGAGCAGTGCCTGTGGATCGGACTTGGATGTTTATTCTCACTTTTTATCAAATGCGAATATATTTGTCGTTGTCAACTCGTGTCTATCTACCATTTAATGTGAAGTGTTTTGAATTGTTTGTCCTTGTTTGCTAGCTACATTGTGAATAATTCATTCTAAAATCAAGTCTAATTCAATGATATTTTGTATATCAGGTGCCTTGGACTATGTTGCTCGTGCTGATTATGCATGTTGAAGACTTGCTTGGTTAGAGGAACAGATCGATGAATGCTTGCAGTCGAAACCAGATAAAATTTCTTGCAAGTTCTGCACTGATGTACTGGGACTGTCAGGTTTGGATATTTGAGAATTAATTCTTCATTGTTGTAGTTTAAAATCAATGCTTCGTACACATTTTAATGGTTTCAACTTTCAACATAATAGAATAAGACAAAAGTTTATTATGAATATCAAGGATCAATGTAGATAAACTATGTACAATGCAGAGGTATTAAGTTAGGATGTTAGATCAAAAGTTGTCTATAGTTTTCCAAATTAAAGTGAGATTAGTCCATTAATAATGCAGTTTTTTGTGTTGTGCTGGCCAAATCAGTACACTGTAGATTGTGTTTGTTCATGTCAAAAAACAATGAAGACTCAAATACAAATATATACATAATATAATTTATTTAGTTGTTAAAACACTAATAAAAAGATATAAACTCTTTTATAATTTAGAACCAACTTGATCCCTAATAAGGAGGAAGTTGCTGGCAGTGAAAGTGATAAGAGTAAATAATGGAGTTTTTAAAAGGACAAAATTATAATAAAATCAGTGTTTTATGTCTAGAGTAGAGGACAGAGGTGTTTATCCCCTTTTCTACATCTACCACTCTTACCTAATCTAAGCTTTGACCAAACTACTAGGTCTACACCACCAAAATGTTGTTTTACTACTCTCAATAATTATAGTACGGCATTAACTTATTGTTTTCCTTCCCTTTTCATTTCTAAGTACCACCTAATTTTATATTATTAATCAGATAAAAACATTTCATTTTGTTTGTTAAAATATTTAACAACCAAGTCGTAATTTATACTTTTTGTTGCACGTGAGCTTTGATTAGTTAGTATTTAACTTCCTATTAACATCAAAATGGCCACATTGTTACTTAGTTTGCCTTTACGTTACCTTTCATATAATATTACAATTATAATATTAGAAAAAAAATGCCAAAATTTATTTTATTTAGTATTTATTAATTCTTATAAATAATCAATGAATATGAAATAAGATAAATTCTGATTATTTTTAGCTAATTCTTTTTTGTTAACAAATATTTCTATTGTAATATTATTTTTTATAATTTATTTTTCTGTTGAATTTTATAACTGATAAACAAAAAGTAAAATCAAGGATGACCCCTAAAAATATCTCATCAGCCATTTCGTTTTCCAATGTGAATCCACTTTAGAGAGCCATTGTTCTTTGGGCTGAAGCTTATGTTTTTATGACATTGAAATGGGCTAAATTCATATACACAAAACAGAACAAAATCAAAGATCTGGTCCCCATTTAATTTAAAAAAAAAAAACAAAGAATAAGAATAACAGAGAAGGAAATTCAAAAGAAAAGTAAAAGATAACTAGGTCCACTAACAGAGACAAAGCTACGAAAAATAGCATTAATTCTTCAGTGGTCCATTCTCTGGAAAACTGTTATCTTATACCAACCTTAAAAGTAAAATTAATTGAGTGACGCAACACTAAAAAATATATAGTAATATAATATAATATAATATAACTGCACAAAAACTTAAAAGAGAGGATACCCTGTGACAGTTTTACTGGCATAATCACAATTTTTTAACAATATCAAACTTACAACTGAATTCATCAATTATTAATTAAGGACTAATATAAGTAGCTTTATCGATTATCTTGTAGGGGATATCATTATTGCTGATTAAAAAGCAATGAGTTGGCACCTAATCAATTTTCCGAACTCATGATAAACGTAATAATTTCTGTTTGAATAAAAAGGATTTCTGAGTTTTTTTTTTTCTCTTGAAGATTCTATTAATTAATTAACACTTCAAAGTTGCAACGCAATTTGCTTAATTAGGTTATCTAGAATTCAATGACAGATATTAATAAATTATCTGATCTTTGCCTTTAAAATATGACATAATCTTTATCTAATTCTAACAATCTAATTAAATTTTAAAAACAAAAGGAAACAAACAAATCTTGCCGCATCATTGAACCAACCCGATATGGAAAGGTGGCAGATTTAGTTTTCAGCACTTCGTCCGTTACTTTCCAATTTCCATTAATTAATTAATTAGTCGAAGCATGCTGCTTGCCTTCTAAGCATAGACAGAAAAAAAAAATTAAATTAAAAACATCAATAATAATTGATCCATAAGGATGAACAGTAATATTTAAAAAATAATAAAAAACCAACTCAAATATTATAAAATTATTTTATTTAATATTTATTAATTCCTTTAATATCATTTTCGGCAATGTCGTCATTATTTTATTTTTGGAAAATAGCATAATGGTTGTTCCTTTCGTATACAAACAAAATGGCACTAAAGCTTTCAAGAATAAAACTAAGATAAGAAGAGACGACCAAATTAAATGACATGGGGTTAATGTCATTTTCCATATGATTAATGGATGTAAACAAAAAGGATTTTGGTTTGGTTGAGTCGGAGAGAAAGAGTAACGCGCATGATAAAAACAAAATTAAGAGTTATTAATAATAATGAAGAGGTTATGCAGCAAAAAGCGTGAGGAAGAAAGTGAAGAAGGCAGAAGCATTATCTGTTAGCAAAAGTAGCAGATCCCCATAAATGAATAAAGACAAAAATTGGGCACCTCTAAATTTGATAAAGCCTTTGTGTTGGACAAAGCGGTATGGGCATTTTGGGAGGTGCATGCTTCAAGCAAATGAGTACTACCTTCCTAGTAGTAGATGAAATTCATTATTACACTACTGTACTAATGTTTCTAAATTACCCTATCTACCATCACTATGCAGCACAAGAAATTCATCTACTATGAACAGCAAAATAAACATTATGACATAATCATAATAGTAATAATAATTAAGTGGATTATATTCTCCTATAGACTTAGCCACATTAAAAAGAGAAAAGAGAAAGAAAGAAGGGAAGGAGTAGTACTAGTAGTAAACAAAAATGATAATAAATGCTAATTAAGTTTTTCTCGGCAGAGATAAGAAGATTAAGATGACAAGGCATTGATAGGAACATGAGAAACAACATTATTGATATCTCCATTCTTATTATTATTATTATTACTACCATCAGCAGCAGCAGTAGCATTGATTTTCTGATCATGATCATTGATGTGGTTGTTTCCAGCAGCAGGAGGAGGAAGAGGAGGTTCGGAAGAAGAGGATCTCTTCTTGTTGAAAGTGTTCTTGTTATTGTGCATCCAAACCTTGAAGACACCTCTAGGGACACCAATGTCATTACAAAACTCCTGAACAAGAGAATCATCACCTTTGTTGTTCATTCTCCAACCCAATTTCTCAGAGAATCTGTACATCTTCTCCTTCTGTTCTTGGCTGAACTTGGTTCTGTACCTCTTGTTCTTACTGCTATTACTATTACTGCCGCCACTGTTGGCGTTCAGAACCACAGGAGAGAAGTTGTTGCTGTTGTTGAAGGAGTTTCGATGAAGCTGTTGGTGCTCGTGATCTGAAGGAACTGCAGAATACGCGGTGCCTAAGGCTAAGAGCATGTGCGGTGCGGAGGAGTGGTAAGAACCTGGTGCTGATGGTGGTGGTGGTGGTGGCACGTGAGACAGTGGTGGCGGTGAAGAAGGGCTTGACATCGGGCTAGGGCTCTGGCTTGGGCTTGAGCTTTGGCTTGGGCTTGTACTTTGGCTCATGCCGCGATGAGGGAGAGGTTGCGGCGGCGCCGGTGGTGGTGCAGTGTTGGTGCCGGTGGACGGGGAGTAGAAGCAGTTTAAAAAGGTGGGGGTGGTGGTGCTGGAAGGCTCTGGAGGGTCACGGCGGTGGAAGTTGCGATGGCAGCCGCAGGCGGCGCACTTGAGGGAGCGAGGGTCGGTGGGGTTGGTGGAGGAGGAAGGCATGAACTCGCCGCAACCGTCAAGTGCATGGCCACCTATGCTGGCGGCGTGGTTCTTGAGACATTCTTTGTAGGAAATAACCGCCATGGACGGCGGAGGAAGCCTGGTGGTGGACTGGTGGCGGTGGTGGTTGTTGTTGTGTGTGCCGTTGGTTAAAGATAGTGACTTTAGGGTGTTGGTGTTGGTGGGTTGGGTTGGTGGTGGGGTTTTAGTATCTGAATCTAAGGTGTGGGTATTGTTTGAGGTCAAGTCCATGTCTGAAAAGCTATGAATATATATATATAGAGAGAGAAACAGAAAGATAAAAAAGAGAAAAAAAAATGTGTTTTTGAAGAGACACGGAGACACAGAAAATTAGATTTTTTTTCTTTTTACAGGTTTAAACTTTTAACCAATCTATTTTATGAAGGATGAATATATTGCAGGGTTGAAACTTGAAAGGGGAGAAGAAAGAGGACTAAAATTAAACAAAAAAACAAAGCAAGAAAAAAGGGCTAAAGGGGGGTTAAGGGTTTTTTCTTTCGGGAAAATGATGATTATGGAAGGGGGGAAAGGAGAAGGAGGGTGGTGGTGATGATGGTTATTATAGTGAAGTGATGACAAAATCTGAGGTTTTATGAAAGAATAGAGGGATACAGCCATGTATTGTTAAAAGAGAAGGGGGTCCCAAAATCTCAACCACTAATGATTTGAGAAGAGAACACAAAACAAAAGAGAACAATTAAACATGATGCTTTTGGGGTGCAAAGTAGAGAAAATCTAAATGAGGTTTTGGAAACATCTTTATGAGTGGTATGTAAGTATATGGTTAGTGGAGATAATATAGGAGATTTGTGTAACTATTGTTGCCAATTGCCATATCAAGTCATTCATGGGTACTAAAATTGAATCTTGATTATCCATCATCACCTTATTAATAATTACACTGTATGTGTAACTTATTTTTTGGGTTTGGTTTCCGTTTCTCTCTGCTGCTCCTGCTGCTCCTCTTACAATCACATGTGTTAGTTGAGTGCAATAAATTTGTCTGAAAATATTAGGCAAGAATATATTCGATGAGGTCACTGATTCACACAAGAGGCAGTGTCTCTCCTGCAGATGAGTCTTAAAGCCTGTATCTATGTTCTCATTGTCCACGTGGTGCTGTTTTACTGGATGCAAATTCATCTATTATTCATTTTTCCTCATAATAATACTACTTAACTTATTTAAAATGTTCAAAATAATTTATTTTAAAAAGGGTATTATGAAATTTTGAACCATAATGATATTATCATGCTAATGTTTTACTCATTGATAACTAAATCATAATTTATTATATGGATATATAGTTAAATCAAGAATAAGTTAGTAGAAATTTTAAGAAGTCACATAAAAAATGTGTGTACCTTAGGACTATGATCATCATAATTGATAACAAGTCTTGTTACAGCATAGTACCAAAAGACCATTTGAGCCCAGCTGGCTCTGCTGGAATTTGGTTTCTTTCTCTGCTAACATACCCCTTTGCTGCTCCTTCCCAACAAAACCTTACCTCAATATATTCATTTCTTCACTCACCTTATCAATTCTTTTCATGGAGATTCCAGACATTATACTTTAGTTTTGTACATAGTCTTTCATATATTTAAGTTTTGAATTTTATCAAGCATGGGATGAATCAGACGTGTACAATGTAGTGTGCTAGCCATTTTTAATAAGATGGAATGAAATTATCCAAGTAGCATGATCCTATTTTTTTGGGACATGAATATTATAAGGTAGGGTAATCTAACTTCATTCAATTTAGTATATATATGTTTTAAATTATAAAAGAGAAAAGTTTCTACCTTCTAAATTGTTGTACCAAAACTTCAGAAAAAAAGATGACAAATAATATCATCTAATCTTATGAAAATAATAAGTAATGAATTTATGCTCTTTATAAGCAACATTACAACTTGAATTTCAAATATATATTTTCTAAATTTATAATATGAATATAAAAAATGGTTAAATAATGCTGATAATTTAATTAAGATGTTTGGAACATAAATTGAAATTATTGGTATATACATAGCTTTACCCATAAAGGAAAAGACAACAATCCTGAGAGAAGAAAGTAATAAACATGTACACAAATTGGCTGGAAAAGGAAATAAACAGAAAATAAGCATGGAAACGCACGCAAAAAAAGTTAGTATAAAGTAGTTGTTCTTGCACTATTATAGACATTAATTTGATCCATCACTTGTTATTAACCGATATGGACATTGATGGAGCAGTCTCTATAGTGATCTGAGTAATTAGCAATTAGGACCTGGCTTATTAGCTTCTTGATCATCATCATCATCTAGATCTGTATTAAGTAGTGTTAGGCATTTCCCTCAGTTTGTTGTTGCGGCCGACAATATGCGTGGACATGAAAGGGACTTGTATTTCGGAAATGTACCAAAAACCTTATTACTATCTTGCTTTGTAAATATTAATGCTTACTTGCTCAGCTTTGTCGTACCCCTCTCTAAGAATTCTATTGTTAGAAGGGTCATTTCCAAATTAATTAAGATTACTGCTCATGGTGAGAGCATCAGGTAGTTCTTAAACCAAATTAAAGCTGCTTCCTTAATCAACAATAATTTGTGCTAGCTTATTTTATTTCCTCATACAGGGAAAGGAGGTAATGACAATGCCCTCTCAAACTTCATTTTTTTTCTATAAACTAGTGTTAAACCCGTGCGATGCACGGGCTTATATTTTAATTTCACATGATAAATAAAAAATAATAGTTTATAATTATAAATTTTTCTAAGTTTAGTATAACATTATCATTGTCATTATATAATAAACGTATTTAATATGTTATTTTATCTTTATTCAAAGTAAAATACAAATGGAACAGTTTGAAGTTTATAATATTCTTGAGTTATAAAAAAAGAGACCTAAAAAAATAAAAACATATATAACTGTAATAGTAGCATGTTAATTTTACACTAAACTTTATATTATAAGACTAATGAAATTTATAAACAACCTAGTATTTTACTAACCTCGTTAGAAAAGTAATTGGCATATGATGTTGTGTTCTATGTTACACATTTTATTTCAAGTCTGAAAGTATAGTTAATAAATTAGTTATATCTACGACAAATATTTGTATAAAAGTGCAAATCATAACATGTTACTAAAATGAAAATACTATTTTTTTATCTAAATATTATTAAAAATTTCGTTGAACGCGACATTTGTTATTGATGAGTTTGGATTACTGTATTTATTTAGAATTAGAATGTTCAAACCATTGCGACTCTTAATTCTTGACAAAATAACGTAAAGTTGCCCATTGATAAACACTGATTTTGGAAAGTAAAGTCCTACATGCGATAATGATTGACTACATAGTGAAATACTTTGGTTTCAATGTTTTTCTCCTCATATATAGTATCCCGTCAACCAATAATGTCTAAGTTGCATTCTAAATATGATTTAGTTTGTTAACACTATTAGATATCAACAGCATCACAAACAGTTTTCTCAATTGATGACCAGACCTCGTTAATAGCTGCAATGAATTTTCTATCGTCACACAGTAGTCCCATAAAATAGAAAATATATTGGAAGTTAGGATATGTAATCCCATTAACTGTCCTAATAGACTCATATGTTGTGCAACTTTTTGAATAATTAACAAAATTCTTATATAGTAGATATCATATGTATCCGGTAGAACATAATTTAATCTCCCGATAAAATACTCTCTCTTGCGTGGATATCATTCCCTTTCTTCTGTATTATAAACAAATTGATTTAGAAACTCAGTATACGTTAGAGTTTGACCTGCTTCAAATTTTTTGTTAGCCTCCATCCATGTTAAGAACATCGTACATTTCTCTTTCTCTTAATCAATGATTTTCTCAAGATTGTTATTGTCTTTAAAGATGATATTCTGTTTTGTAGGTAAATAAAAGGTTAATCTCATTATTAAATATCATAAGTCAAAGTTCTTAACACAGCCTCTCGTGTAGATAAATACCTACAATCATAAAATTATTTGATCTCATAATACATTTTTTAAATATGTTTTATCATTTACCATACCAATAATAACATTTTAAATAAAAAGATAGAAAAAATATTTATTCACCGAAAATAATTTTTTCCTCAACAAATTAAAATCCTTCCAACACAAAAAAAAATATTATAAAAATATTTATAACAAAATAAAATTAAAATAATAATCTAGAGAATACTAAAATAAATAAATTTAAATTTATAGAATAAAATCTTGAAATAAATCTAAATAAATAAATTTACATTGAAGTTAATATTAAAATTTTTAGATTTCGTTTTACTCATTTAATATTAAAAATTAATTATTTATTTTATTTTATAAAGATAAAACTATGCAAAGTATTTTTTAAAGTATGGTTATTTTTTATATTTTTGAAATTAATATATCAATAATAATATTTTAAATAAAAAGATAGAAAAAATATTTATTTAAAAAAATAATTTTTTAATAAATTAAAATCTTTCAAGTACAAACAAAATTAATATTATAAAATCTTTTTAACAAAATAAAATTAAAATAATAATTTAAATACAAAATAATAAAATATTCAAATATATAGAATAAAATCTTGAAACAAATTCAAATAAATAAACTTACAATGAAGTTAATATTAAAATTCATAGATTTCATTTTACTCATTTATTATGTGTAAGTGTTTATATTTAAAAATTAATAATTGATTATCCATTATCGATTTCTCTTAGCAAATTCATAAATCGAGTCACAAAAGCCTTTTTAACTGAGACATGTATTTTTTAAAAAACTTTTTTAAAAAAATTAATTATGAAAAAATAACTTAAAATTAAAAAGTAACAACTTAAACAAATAATAATAATTTATGATTTAGAAGAGTAATCTGTAAATAACTTAAAATTTAAAAAATAACAACCTAAGTAAAACAACTTAAAGAAATAACTTAAGTTTAAAAAATAACTACCTCTTTTAAAGATGACGTTTTATTTCTGTTTTCGAATTTAAGCTATTATTATTTTGTTTTTGAACTTGTTTCTTACTATTACTTGCTTTTTGTTGTTATCACTTTTAAATTGTTGATTTCATTATTAAACAACTATCTTAATTTTAAAATAATTTATAAATAATATTATTTAAATTAGTTCAATAATATTAAGATTTAAATATCTAACTACCTTGTTAATAAATTCGAAAACTAAATCTTTATTGATATTGATATCTAACAATCTAACCAAATAATTTATTTTTTAAAAAAATTAGTTTAATAATATTAAGATTTAAATATCTAACTACCTTGCTAATAAATTCAAAAACTAAATCTTTATTATTATCTAGCAATCTAACCAAATAATCTATTAATTTATAAATAAAATTACAAAAATTTCTAATAACGATATTTAAGAAAATAATCTCGAAACCCAACATATGAGCGTCACGTCAGCAAAAAGTCTCCCCATTTGTATTCAGTTTAGAGGAAAGATTATTTTAAATTTAAAAAGTAAAATTTTAAACAAATAATAAATTATAATTTATAAATAATATTTTTAAAAATTTTAGTGATGATACCTAAGCAAATTATTAGTTCAACAATATTAAAAATTAAATATCCAACAACCTAAGAAAGTGTATTTAAAAATTCAAAAGGTAACAACCTAAGTAAATAAAATATGTTATAATTTATAAATAAAAGTTTAAAAGTTTCTAATGTCGACATTTAAGCAAATAAATTCCTAAACTCAATGTATGAGCACCACGTCAGCATAAGAAGAGCTTCCTATTTGTATTGCTATTGCTATAAAGATAAAGATACACTTATGAAATGTGTAATATAATATAAAAATATATATTTTTTAAACTAA
>NC_029774.3:126775346-126777761 GCF_000817695.3 Arachis duranensis
TAAATATAATACTTTAATTAAAAATTATAATTAGATTTTTTTTAAAATAAGTACACATTAAAAATCAATAACTAACTTAATTGTATCAACAATAATTCATATGAAAAATTTATAACTTTATGACATTAAATACTAAATTAGAAATTAACAGAATATCAACGGTGTAAATCAAATTAAAAATAAAACCATAAATAATAAACAAATAACTTCAAGTTATATTTAAAAAATTCTAAATTCCAAACATAAAAATCCAAAAGAACCAAAAGAAAAATAACAACTCAAAAAAAGACAATGTTTCCACCAAAACAAACTTAGCATTATTCTATTAGATATACTCTAAAAGGAATTCTAAAACATATGCATCCAAATTCTCAAGTTTGATCTTCTTGCAAGTTGAGGTATCTCCTTGCACCTTCGAATCTTCCGACTCCAAAGATAGTCGCTTGGTTAGTGTAATAGCATTTTTCAATACTTCGAATTTATCACTGTCCGCAACTTCATTGGAGAATTCAAGCAACAAATTCTGTACAAAATACTACGTTAAATTAAAGACTTCCTTCTCACCTTTGATTTTATCTCAATAATATTTTTTAATAAAATAAAGATCTAACTTTGAGAAAATAAACAAACAAAAAATTCATTTTTTGAACAAATACCTTAACATCTTCTACTTTTTCTCCTTTAATGATTGACAAAGCTTTTGAAGTTGGAAGCAAACCACCGATATAGTCAACATCCTAAAATTATAATTAGTTATTAATTATTATTTATAAATTAGATACTACTAATAATCAAAGAGGAGAAAATGTTGCATTTTTTTCAAAAATGTTTCCCTTAATAAAAACGTTTGTTACCTATTAATAATATTAATAAAAATATTCATAACAAAATAAGTTAAATAATAATTTAAAAAGATGAAAATATCAAAAATTTTAGATTTATAAAAATAAATATATGATTACCCATTATCAATCTCTAATTCAATAACATTGTACTTGGTAAATTTGCTATCCTTTTCAAGAGTTTTCTTACTCTCAATTTCAGCAAGATATCCGATAACATCTAAAATAGATTAAAATATAAAAAAGTTTGTTGTCAATAAATTTGTTAAGAAAAAAATACAACCGAAATTACCAATAAAATAAATCAATTTATAAATGACTTATACTTTTTTTTTAAATAATAAACTTACCAACCAAATATGTGTAATCATACCCAAGAGCATTGAGAGTGTCAAAACTCATAAAATTAAATCTATATCATGGGATACTTGACGATTCTGGAAGTATGTGCATATCGGTACGTTGGTTTAAATTAACCACATACTCATGATGTGTAGTCTTGAAGTTACCCATATTGAGTCCAACACCAAAATATCTTATTTGGTAAGATATTCCTTCTCTTAGCAAATTCACGAATCAGGACACAAGAGCCCTCTTAACTGAGGCGTGTATTTTTTCTGTAAAACCCGCAAAATTAGTAAATAATTAGCTAAAAAATTAATTATTAATAAAAAATTAGAAAATATGATTTTATAGTTGAATGAGGTAGAGCTAATTAAAATAAAAATTTTGACACTAATTTTAAAGAATTTGGCCCAAGATTGGGTCGAACGAGTCAAACTGGTTGAACCGAACCCAAGTGGGCCTAAGTCCACCAACCTAATCCATGTATATAAGCTTGAAATCAAACTTTCTTCTTCATTCATGCTTCTGTCCGCAGAGAAGAGAGGGAAGGGAAGCAAACATAAAACCCTTGCCACTCAAATATTCAATCTTCCATAACTTTTAATCCGGAGCTCCGATTGACGAGTCGTTTGTGGCCACACGTTCATTTCGGAGTCCTCTTCAATTCTATCTGAATAAAGTGGTAAGTATTTTTATAATTCTTGCTAAGTTTTCTGTGCCCTCTTTCTTCATGAAATTGGTTTGAGTTTTGAGTAATAAAAATCAAAACACAGCCGAAATTATCAATAAAATAAATAAATTTATAAATAAATTATACTTTTTCTAAAATAATAAACTTACCAACTAAGTAGGTGTAATCGTACCAAGACGTGTATTTTTTTCTCTAGAATTGATAAACAAAAATCAAAGAACAATTAGATGGGGATAAACAAACAAATTTAAAATATAAATAATATAAACTTAAAATAAAATAAAAAATATTAGTAGAAAACTCACGTTTTTATCGAACCAAATCATCTCAATTGAGTATGGCAATAGAAAATTTTCGTAAATTGATAGTGTCCATAACCATATCACTCGTATACGTACACACAAATTGTCAATTGTAGGATTGATGTCAGCAATTTTGTGAATACCAGCCATTGGAATAAGTAGAGAGATTTTGAATATATGTAAAGAAAGGAATTAATGTATTTTAAATTGTGGTGCTTTACATCTCTCATAACTT
>NC_029774.3:126777807-126780739 GCF_000817695.3 Arachis duranensis
CTTGGTAGTGTCCATAACCATATCACTCGTATACGTACACACAAATTGTCGATTGTAGGATTGATGTCAGCAATTTTGTGAATACCAGCCATTGGAATAAGTAGAGAGATTTTGGATATATATATAAAGAAAGGGATTAATGTATTTTAAATTGTGGTGCTTTACATCTCTCATAACTTATACTTTTATACTTGCATCATAACTAAATTTTTTTAAATTTGGTTGACTTTAATTTAAAATTTAAAAAATAACAAACTAAGTAAAACAACCCAAATTTAAAATTTGAAAATAACAACCTAAACAAATAATAATTTAAAAAATCTAAACTAACGTAAATCGTTATAGTAATATTAGTATGTAACAACCGAAATATAATTAATGTAAATTTTTTTAAAACTCTAAATTTCTTTAAAAGAATTTATGTAGCTGCAATTTAAAAAGAATCAATAAAATTTTAAAAAATAATACTAAAAAGAATTAACAGATTTTTAAAAAATAGTGTTAAAATATAAAAAAGAACAATCTAAGTAAAATAATTTAAAATGTAAAAAATAATAACCTAAGTACAATAATGTAAAATTTAAAAAATAACAACTTAAATAAAATAAATTAAAATTTAAAAAATAACAACCTAAGTAAAACAACCTAAACTTAAAATTTGAAAATAACAACTTAAACAAATACTAATTTATGATTTATAAATATAAATCTTAAAATTTCTAGTGACGACACGTCGGCAAATGAACTCCCAGACTCAACGTATGAGCGCCACGTCAGCAAATAAGCTCCCCATTTGTATATTACTAGTGTTAAACCCGTGCGATGCACGGGCTTATATTTAAATTTGATAAGTTAAATTAAAAATAATATTTTATACCTATATATTTTTTAAAGTTAGTATAACACTATTATCGTCCTTATATAATAAACGTGTTAAATATGTTGTTTTATCTTTATTCAAAGTAAAATATAAATAGAAGAATATATAAGTTTAGTTTTTTTTTAATTTATTTTAATATTTTTTATTGCGAAATTTAATATTTAGTCTGTCCTTAAAATAGTTTCGTCCGCGTTTTATTTGGAGTCTATGTTCGAGAGCGCAGGCTTGCTAATAGCGAAGATTCTAGAAGGCCACCAATTTTATTTATTTTTTATTTTTGCTATTGTGAAACTAATTTTTGTTTATATTTTTTACACTTGTTATTTAACATTGTAAATGGGAAAAATTTAGGTACAGTCAACTTTACGTGAAATTGATAATTGAGAATTGTTAGATGAAAATTTAGTCAAATAAGTTAAATCATCTAACAGTCTCAGTTATCAACTTCATGTGAAGTCGATTGCACCTGAGTTTTCACCATTGTAAATAACTAATAGAATTTTAAATTTTGTTATATAAATTTTGATACTAGGAAAGCACTACTTACCACAAATGTTTAAGTAATTAAATATAGAAAAATGATGTGTTGTAGTGCAAAATCTTTTTTTTCTTTATATATTACTATTTATTTCTTTTAATTCTCACTTTCATTTAGAAATGAGAAAGAAAATAAGATACAAACTCTCAATTTACAATCTAATTACTTGATCATCTATGTGATCATCAAACAATCGAATACATATTATTCTCTCTAATTTACAAAATTTAACAAAGACATTAGTAAGTATATTGATTTAGCATTTATTTATATATTTTATTTATTTATGTTATATTTGTAATCATATTATATCTATTTTTTCAATATATTTTAAAAAAAAATATCGTTAGTATTAGCACATAGTGTATTAAATAAATTGAAGAATAGAAACATGTAACTTTTTTTTTTCAGTCAAGATTCAGTAAAATACTAAAATATTGACTTGCAATATCAGTATATTAATAGTCAAGTGGAGAAAAATATATAATATCAGATCATTTTTACAAAAATTATAATTGTAATTTACGATTGAAATCATAATTTAAATATTTTAAATGGGTTAATTTCATTTAAAGAATTCATAATTCAAATATAATTTTTATACACTTAATAGCTACATTTGAGTTAATACACTTAATACCATATTTTAAAAAAATAAATAATACATATTATATTACTTATTTATTAATTAAATTATTACAATTCAAATTAATTTTAATAGAATAATTTAAAATTATAATTTCAATTTTATCACATTATGGCACCAATTATTACATTTGTTATTATATATGTACCAACCATATCATCGCATTTAATTTGGAACCCTAATCTTGCCTTTTATTATTGGTAATGTGGACGTTAATTCACATACTCATATGAAGGTCAGTAGCTGCAAATTCGTTACTCTATTCATAGATCGAATTAATGCGACAAATAATGAACAACAACCTATCACAAGAAAAAATCAGATCTATCAACTATTATTCGAAGAATATACTTACATGTTTATCATGTGAACACAATTGAATTAAGTGAATATATAGCATTTCATGATTTTACTGTGAAACTAATCTTATGGTGAAGATAATTTTTAATTAATTATCCTTGTGTGCATACCGTCCTCAATTTAATTCGGCTACCATTAAAATGTTTCAGATTTGTGTCGGTGATTTCACCAACCTTCCAATAATAATCAAACTCCTTAGAATCTTCATACTAGACCTACCATTTCTCAGTCAAGATTGGATGGGGTGTATGAAAAGATATTCAAGCTAAGGTTGGAACTTAGGATCCCGTATAATAAGATTAAAAATAATTGATGATTAAATAGTTAGCCATATCCAGAAATGAAATGATATCAAACTCAAAGCTAAGGCAAACATGCCCAAAATCATACAATTAAATGTGACAATGTTCAAAAAATAAAAATGAATTGAGTTGATAGGTGAGTGCAGTGTGCCATATTTGTGACAGGTATGTTTTTTACTATTTTGTCATGATTATAGGGACATATT
>NC_029774.3:126782606-126796128 GCF_000817695.3 Arachis duranensis
ATAAGTAGAATAAATTAAAAAAATAACTATAAATAATAATAATAGTAAAAAATTATAGCGTACTAAAAAAAATACTAAAAATATACTATATAAAAAATATTTGAAAAAAATATCAAAAAAAAATTATAATTTAATGTCATGTCTCTTTATAATTATCTATCTAAAAATAATTTTAATTAATATTATCCAAACAATATTTTTTTATCAAAATCAATTTTGATAAAAATTGCCAAACATAAATCATGTTAACACAAATTCACTTTTATCCAAACACACACCAATAAACTGTCCATTTCACGTCTGTTGGTGCTCCCATTTTGTGAGCACTTAGCCTGAAATGGTGTTAAAATTTATTTAGTGGCCGCCATATATAAAATGGAGCTGCGCATTTTGAAAACAATTTTCACTTATGTGCATTTTCGAAATAAATGAATTTTTTGTGCGTATATAGGTAAAAAAGTCGGAAAAAACTAGCAGCATAATAAATAATATATACGTATGTTATATAAACACGTAAATATAGTCAGAATTATTTGACAATAATCAAGCTAATAAGGCAAATGTCTGAATAAAGAACTAGCACTCTATTTTGGCGGGAAGAAAATGTGGAGATATTTTTAATAACAAAATTAAAGTAATAAATCTTTAATTTACAGGTATCTTATATATGAATCATTGTCGAGTTAGATTCTATGATAAAAAAAAAAAAGACAGTGGAACATTTGTTCAAGCGGGCAAATATTTTTTATTTTTTATTTTTTTGGTTCATTAATATCATGCATTATTATAATTAACTAAATCGAAGAGATTCTTGGTCATTATGTATTTTTGTCAAACTTAATTATTATTACCATTAACTTTAGCATCAAAGAGAAGCAAAATCTTGATGTGATGGGAAAGGTAACAGTTGACGTCTACCTTTTTATTTTATTTTTTTTTTCGGGTTTGCGCATGCATAATAGTTTGACAAATAATAAGAAGCTGCTGCTTATATGAAACTTAAGTTCACTCATAATTATTAACTAAACTACAAAATCTTCATTAGCAACCAGGGCCACCCTCTCTGCTAAAGAACCAATTTTCATGTTCCACCACGTGTTTTAAAACCATTGCCATCTAATGAGGCCATATATACTCCCTCTCTATGCATAAATAATTGTTTTGAATTTGGTTTTTTCGTGAGTAAATTTTTCGACATTAAAAAATTTCATTGGTAAAAAACTAAAAATGATAATTAATTCCATAATTGACGCAAGCCATCTGAAAGACAATTATTACTCTAATCATCAAATTCTAACTGACAATTACCAAATGCCAAGTCTTAGTTTCTTTTGAGCAAAAACAATATCCGACATTTTAATTTCTTCAATAACCAAGCAAGTATATGAACAATATTAATGTGTGTCCCTATTATTCATGGGATTGATATAGATATAATTATATATAGACATTTAGATAAATTAATTCTTATAAAAATATTAATAAAATTTTTAAAATAATAAACGTTGACAAACTGAATTAGTTTAAATTAAGATTTTTTTTCTAATTATAAAAACTAATTTATAAGTAATGTGACTATATCTATTATCATAAAAGACTTTATTAATATTTTTTTTAAATTAATCCATTCAAAATATAAAATTTCAAGGATTTATTTATCAATTTAGTCTTATAATATGTATACCTACTATCAACAACATTCCAATACCCATTAGGTATGATACAAATAATTTGATTTGATCATAGTGATGATACTCCAATTAATACTTTCTATCACACTCAAACTTAGCTGCTCCTATATGACTCTATGTATAATGCATGCTACACAAGACTCCAAAACACAAAGATAATGCATTTGTGAATTATGATTTGGTGAACGGTAACATAAATATTGTGACTATATTAATTGACAAGACATTTTAAAATTAAGCCGTATTGTTAATTTTGATTGAATAATGAACTACAAAAAGAAAGAAAAGAAAAGAAAAAGATGGGTAATAGTAATTACCTACCTAATTGGAAGTCTAATCACACACCTAAGAAGATCAAAGAGAAGTGTTTTCTTTTTTTATATGGTGTGAGGCTGAGAGTAGGGGTGAGCAAGGGTAGCGAGTATTCGATTACTTGTTCGAATTCGAATCGAACTAATTAAATTAGTTATAGAATCAACGGGTAATTGGATTCAACTCGAATCAAACCAATAATCTTTGTTAGTGATTAGTTTGAATATCGATTATGGGAATATGGAATCCGAACCAACCCGTAAACCTGATCATATATTAATTAAATAAAAAGATAAAAATATATATGGTTTTTCAGTGGCTTTTAGTGAGATTATTCACTATTAATATGTTTGAATTTTAATGAGTTTAGTTTTTAATGTATTTGGTGTTTAACATGTTTAAATTATTTATATTAATGTTACATATTTATTGTATTTGTTGAATTTTTAAAATAAAAATTTAATTTTTTTATGAATTTTAAAATTATCGGATACTCAATTATTTGAACCGAACTAATCCGTTTTTAATCGATTTGGTTTGGTTCGAATACAATACATACACACAAAATTATAAATCCAAACCAAATTGAACTAATTATATTTTGATCAATTCGATTTCAACAATGTTAGGGAACCAACTCTATATAAGCCAAGAATCAGCCAACTGGTAATCGGATGTTGCTACTAATAGACACACGGATGTTTTTTTCTTGTAAATTGGATGGTTTTGGATATGATTTCTATGTTTCATGTGTTACGCATTAATAAAACATAATTAATTATATGAAATCAACTAATAAATGATCAAAGCATCTGTTCTGTGATTCTCTCCTAACACTAATGTGGTCAACAATAATTTAACAAACAAATTAAATTATAAATTAATAAAATTAATTATAATTAATTATGTTGTTCCATTCTTTGCTGATTATTAGTTGGTTCATATACTTTTCCATTCGATTTTAATTTTATCTTAAACTCGAACCAAACCAACTCATACTCGCACCGAACTGAGCGCTCTCCAAGCTATGCATAAAATTCGATTTTATTCTCTCTATTAATGTCAAAACATTTTCTCAATGAATTGAAGGAATACTCTGACAAATTTATTTTATTTTATTTTATTTTTTGTCATGATTCAAAGAAGCATGCGCAGATGGATGGAGTGAGTGACACAAAGTACTAGGACACGGACATTACAATGAGTGAGTTTCTCTCAAAATAGAGCTTAACTTGTGCAAGTTATGTTACCCTCTCCTCCTTTCTAATCTTCAGGTTTTCAGAAGCCCCATTAATAATTGAATTGATAAGGACTGAAATGTTAGTTACTTGTGCAAAAAGAGCAAGTTTCTCTCTTAGATGCATAAGCAAAACCAATAGAAAAAAAAGACAATGTGTGTTTAGCTATATTTGCTTACCAATAATTTAAATTAGTTAGCCACTGACATATTCTTTTTTATTTGAAATAATTATTTATCTGTTCTAAATAATACATTGAAAGAGACTTAAGTAATTTTTTATTCTTATAAAACACCTGTCTTTGGTTTTGTTATAGTAAAATTTAAAAAATATATATTTTAATTGTTGTCATTATTTTTTTCATAATTACTGATGCTATGATAGGTTAAATGTTAATATAAGACGTTTTGCTATATCAGTATTTCAGTTTGCTAATCAGTATTTTAACATATCATATATACACTTACATAAATCTAAAATTTATTTAATTATGTTGAAAAATTAACATATTCAAATATAAACTATGTTTAAATGCATTAATATTTTCTTGATCACTTTTATACAAATGGATTGTTATTAAAAGACGGAGAAAGCTGTGTTAAAGTTGGATTTGATTTCTCTAAAGAGAATGAATTAATAAATTGAACGAATAGGTAAAGAATTAACTATTTTTTAGATAATTTAACATATGCATAGAAGTTTAG
The DNA here is from genome assembly GCF_000817695.3 of Arachis duranensis. NCBI lineage: Eukaryota > Viridiplantae > Streptophyta > Magnoliopsida > Fabales > Fabaceae > Arachis > Arachis duranensis. The sequence goes on from NC_029774.3 coordinate 126,786,552, forward strand.
TTCAAAGTGACTTAACCATTTAGTTCCATTTTATTATCAAATTGTGCACTTTAGAGAAATTAATTCCGTGAAAGTTATATGGCAAGGGTTAAATATTATATAAAGAAGAAGAATAAGAAAAAGAAAGATATGGCTACAACTACAAGTGTTTAGGTATATTTGCAAGGGAAAATTGGGTACAGGAGACAAGCAACATGGAATGAGTGTGATGTAGTTGAAGTTATATGGTTTAGGGTTTTAACATTAAAGGGGGAAAATGATAAATAAAATGGTAAAGGAGACAAGCAACATGGGGTTTGTGCAATAATTGAATGTTATATTAAGTGAAGCATAACCTTACCATGTATTTTGCTAAGTCTACACATCAAGGACTCACTGACACACCCAAAATGCAATTTATATTTTGCAGCTTGCTTTGATAGAGAGAGAGAGAGACCACACTTTTCAATTACTCCAAACAGAACCAGATTCCTTAGGTCAAATGCATACAATTTAAGGGACGTGGACCCAAAATTAACAGACCCATTTGCTTTGGTTCAAAAATAATTTTTTTTTTTAAATAATGTGTGAAGAGATAATGTGTAGGCAAAGTTAAATTGGAAATGTGGGTGGATCAGCATCCACCTAAAGGCATTTATGAGCTTTGATACAAATATATAACGGATGCAGATAAGATCAAGCTAAGCTAGGGTGGGAAAAACAAAATATCTTCTGACAAAAGAGATTTTAACTTTCAAAAGGATAAGATTTATCAGGTTATTATGGTGTACAGAATATTGGCATAATCACATCATATTTTGTTTTGTGATACTCTTCATTTTGAATTTCAGGATCCATAATAATTTTTCTTCCAAATATATATATATTACAAAATAAATTGATGGATCCCCCCCTTCCTTTAAATCAATTTCAGATATATATGAAGACTAGTTATTTTTTCTTTTGATTTTTCTCTAAATTATAGACATTCATTAATCTAATTTGAGTAGCAAAATAAAGTTGTAAGATATTCTTTACCAAAAAAAAAAAATTGAAAGATATTGAATTTTCTTTTTTCGGTATTACTTAGTATAATTTTCTCCCAAGTATAAAATTACTGAGGTGAACTAAGTATTTATAGATTCTTTTTTTTTTTTTCCTAAGGAAATTGTATTAAATACCTTAGTCATTCACCCATACAGCTGCACACAACCACCAATAGTCTATTAATTAATTGAAGTTTCTATTGTTTTTTTTTTTGGGAATCAGCATAGATTAGTATATGGGGCCTCTTTTCATGAAAAAAAAATACGAAGCCCAAAATAAACAACAGAACTCATCATTGAGGCAAACATTTGGACTGACCCAAATACAGACAAATCTTCTTTTTTAAAACATTATAAACAAAATTCAATTAATTAAAATATATGTGGTGGTCGTGCCGGAGTGGTTATCGGACATGACTAGAAATCATGTGGGCTTTGCCCGCGCAGGTTCGAATCCTGCCGACCACGTTTATTTTAGCCAACTTTCATTTTATATGTTTGCAATCAACATGAATAACTGACAGTTAATTCCATGCAAACTGATCCGGAAAAAAAAAACTATAATATATTGGAAGAAAGAAAAACAAACAAGAAGCATGCATACATGATGTTGTATGGTGTGAATTGCTCTGTAAAATGGTTTCTCTAGTAGCTCACTATACATTTCTCTCTACGACAAAATTCTCCAACTGAAATCGCAAAAGAAGTTAAAAAAAAAACAACCTATTCAGAGCATTTTGATATCTATTTTCTCACTACCTCGTATGCTAGCTTGGTGATGCTGCTTTAAGCGTTAGGCCCTGTTGTGTATAGGATCCGATCCTTTTCGCACTCTTCTTTTGCTCCATTGATTCGGATCAAAACCATTGGAATTTGCTGAATTCATCTTCCCCTTCGCCTTCGCCTTGAGTGTAGTATGTTGATCCTCATGCAGAAACCTGTGATCTTCTTTGCCGTGTCTGCGTGTAAGTTCTAAACTTCTCAAACCAAACACTTTCTCTGTTTGAACTGATAACAACATAATGCAGATAAGAAGAACAAGAAGGATATGTATTCTAGAAGAAGGACTAAACGTCATTTTCTATTTTCTCTGCTATGGAGAGAAACTTCTTTCTGCTTATGAGTTATGTCTCAGTTCGAAACTTAAGGCAACTTGGAGGGACCCTATTGGAATTTTTAGATTCAGCTCGAATCATTATCAAGCCTTTTGTTAGAAATACCCTTGAGAAGGCAGGTATCTTTGTTCAAATGTATTTGCCTAACTCACTATCATATACTGCTTTTGTCTACTAAAAGATGCGAAACCCAATTACTTGGATTCTTGCCACATCACACTATTTATATGCTTGCATCTATCCATGTTAAAGTACTAAATAATCATAAACTATTGAGGAATGTTATCTATTGTTTGATAGAATAATGCATAATCTATTTAGACTCATTCGTTTATAAGAGGTTATTTAATAAATGATATTTTTTTTTTATAAAGAACCATTTATATCTCTTTGATTAATTAGTTTATTCTTAAACGTTCTTTACTGAATAATAAATGCTATATTCTTTGTTAATTAAGCAAATTTTAATTTTTTTATTTGTTATATTTTGAATTATTAATTCAAATTTAAAATTTAAAATTTAATGTTTAAATTTTAAAATTAAAAAAAAAATATTATACTCCTTATATTTTTTAAAACTATTAACATTTGTTATTAAGGAAAGTTATGATTAGTTGCTTTTAATTAGAATAATGACCAAGGAGACAAGAACTATGGGGGGCCCACCCTGAACCAGAAGATTGCTACAGTAGCAAGCAAGTCATATAAAGAATAGAATTTGGAGGAACAGAAGCAGCCCCCAAAAGGAACAAACTACTGCTTTATGCTATTTCTAATATCTCCTTCTCTTCACTTTAGAATTCCAAGCTATCTACCAGGCAAACAAAAATTGACCACTACCCCTTTTCTTGCCCTCAATCTTTATCTTTATGCTTTGTTAGTACTGTTATTAATTTAATCTTTATATTACAATTAATTTGCCAAGGGCTTTCTAATAATAAGTTTATTCTTTGGTATAATTTTAACTTGGAATATCACATGCTACTAGAAACTGTTTAAAAGAATATAAATTCTTCACTTTATTACAACTATGGTGATGATTGGCCTCGTTCCTAGTGAAATAAATAGCTATTGCTATTAGATATAGTTTATTCTTCTTGATTTTTTTTTTCTGTAAAAGAATTTGCAAATACCAATTAAAGTGCAAGAACTAAATGACTAGTTGCTTTCCAGTTTCCATTATTCATATTTTTTCTTTGATAAGGTTTGAAGTTGCCTTTTGATGTGTTTTTTTCTTTCATGTCTTGTAGTAATTAGCATCATGCCGTAAAAGAATATGCTTTGATTCTTCCCTTGAATAGTCTTAGTGACTTGCACTGATAAATTTGTCTAAAATCTCTATACCCCAAAAAAAAATGTCTAAAATCTAATGCTTAATATTTTGCAATACTTTTGCTGATCCCTAGATGTTATCAAATGCTATGCACATACTTCAATTGCAAATAGAATAAAATATACAGTGGGGTCATAAAAATTGGATCATGTGCTACCATTACGTACCATACTAAGGTTAATATACTTATTGAATACCCTCCATTTATTAACTTTCTTCTTATGCAAATAGAATATTTTCACAAATATTAATGTTACAATAGAAGGTCACTTAGTTTATGAACGTTGTATAAGATATGTTTTCCAATTTATATAAATATAAACATATTGGCTTTGTTAGATTCTCAGATCTCAAGAATGGTCTTAAAGCAGTGTGCTTTTGTAAATTTTGTTTTGAACCAAAGTGAGCTCCATAAGGCTCAGCGTGTCTTAAAATAATAGAGATACAACAGTACCACATAAAAGAGAAAAAGAGCAATATAGCAAAGTTAAAGCAAAATTGAGTTGTAATTTGTACAGATCATATCCCCCTCATCTTTAAACTATTTTGGTGCTTATTAGTTATTTGCTTTATCCATGGAAAAGTTTAGCAATCTTGGATGTGCAACGAAAACATCCATATCATACCTAATTTTTCATGGTTTATGAGATTCAAATATCTTGTTGCATGAACTATCAAGTATGGTATAGATCCTGCCAGATTGAACAATGCTTTGTTTCTTGATCACATTTTAGGGAGAAAAGGGTTAAAATTGATAGAACTCCCATTATTTATATCTTAATTCTTATACTCCCTTTAGTTCATAATATTCGTCCCTCAAAAAATTTGACGTATTGGACAATACTATAGTGAAGAAGACCAATAACTTCTATACATGATGAAGTAGTGTGGCTAAGCATAAGAGTAACAATCGTCCCTTTGTACTTTTCGGAGCGTTCAAATATGTTAAGTTTAAGTTTTTAATGCATTTGTAATTATTAAAATAAAAATAAGTTAAAGATTAATACGTTGTAAATTTGAGTTTTATTTAAAAGTTTGTTGTTGGCTTGTTGCATACACAAAGCATAATTGGAACTTTCCACCCTTGGTTAAGCAACAATCCAAGTTGGTTATTTGCAAACATGTTTGGGTGAAGGTATTTCTTGGTTTGGGCCCAAAATTATGGAGGAGTTAAGAATATTAGTCCAGTTCATGACCAAATAAATAATATTAGCCCAATAAGTCCAAAAAAAAGAATATTAATCCAGCTTGAAGCGTGGAGTTTATTTTGTTGTGTCTAATTGGCGAGATCAAGTTTGTTGATAATTCCAGCTTTGGTCTTGGATCAACGGCAGCATCACTCTCACTGGGAGCTACACCCAAGTGAGCTGCACCCAAGTTCGAATTCTCAGTGAAGAATATAAAATCAATATTAGTAGACGAATGTGTGTGAGTGCGTGTGTTGTATAATCTAAAATTAAAAGTTGTCCAATTCATCGACAAAAAAAAATTTGTTGATAATCCGATGGCTCGTATAAATGGTCAGAATATTTGAAGCAAAAGGCAAAAGTTGGGCCTACAAACAGAATGTCACAGCTTCCTTAATATTATAATCTTCTTCTACTTCCGATTATATTTTAATCATTTTATAATGTTGACGACAATAAAGAAAAAAATTATAATGTTGGAGTAGGAAATAGGAATATTAAGAAAATGATTTCTGTACGGCACGATGCACGTAAATTATGAGTAGGCTTCATGGCTGGGCTTCCTCATGAGGCTGCAGACTTACAGTGTTGTCAAGTGTTAAGAATGACCCTAAACGCATTACACATGGGCTAATATATAAATAAAATTAGATATAGATATAATTAGAAATATTGTAAATGGAAGTATTATAAATTATAAAACAAATATTAATGAAAGTCTCTCTTTATCTCTTGGATTCTCTTAATTCTTGTCCCTGATCAATAATTCTTCTCCTTCAGTTACACACTTTAATAGAGTCACTATAATCTGATTCGTAATTTTAGAGTTGGAAGTGAACCAAGTTGAGTCGAGTTAGACCAAGCTCAAGTTTGACTTACAAAAATTGAGTTTGACTCACGTCTCGACTCATTAACAATCGAGTCTATCTCTTAAACTCAAACTCGACTCACCGAAAGCTCACGAGCTGACTCAAATAATAGAAACATAAATACATAATCTATAATTTTATATCAATAAATTATAACTTATATATTTTAAAAAATAAATTTTATATATTTTTTATATATCAATAAATTATAAATCTTTTATTTATGTCCTATATCAAAATTATATATAAAAAATAAATATAAAATTTTAAATAATTAAGATAGTTAAGATATATATATATATATAATGAGCTAAGTTTATCTAAGTTTAAACCCGACTCATTTAATTTATGAGCTCAATTTCAAGCTCAAGCTTGGTTTACTAGCTCATGAGCTTAGCTTATCGAGCTATTAACAAATCGAGCTCGAGCTAGCTCATGTGCTGGCTTTGACTTCCAACCCTATTCGCAATCACAGTTCTATTTATATCCATCAAATCAAACCTATATTTACAATTACCTCAATAAAATCTCTAAATCCTAATGTCTATCCTTTCAATATCAATACTATTATAATATAAAATAGTTTTGAGATATAATAAAAAAATGAGCTCAAAGTAGCTAAAATTTATTTTATTTTACATTTCTTAATTACTTTTAAAATAATTGAGTAATATTAGATCAATAAATATTTATATAGATATTACATACATAATTAAATTATAGATGTTAAATTAAATACTGTAACTTTGACCTAAAGTATGTCTATGGACCTCCCACATGTTAACATCTCATCTAGTTACTATTTTCTCAACAAAAAAAACTCAATTCCAAATTCTATTTTCATCCTTAAAACCAAAACTGGAATAAGAAAAACAAAACTAAATTCTACTCTAGACAAGGCTGACAAGCCCCATTACAGACAAGGAATGCAAAGGTGGATCTTTCGTTAGTTGGAATTGAGCCTACTTTGAGTTATGGGTAAATAAAACTGAATGTGTTGAGTTGTTTTATTATACTATTATATTTCTAATAATTATTTGGCATAGATCATGTTTTTAAAACTTAGTATGTTTAAATAATTTGGCACAAGCATACCCGAAAAAAGTAAATAATATATTAGTAGTTGTTTGGCACAATAATGTTTTAACAACTACTCAATGATTAATAAATAATTTGTTTGGAACTTTTAATAAAATAATCAATGATTGATGTAAATAAATCAATTAGAAAAATAACGCAACTAAAAGGATTAGGAATAATTTAGTTGGTATAACCATTTAGCATGTGCCGTCGCCAGAGTTACTAAGTCAAATTTCTTGTTATTACTACCTCGAAGTGAAATGCTTAAATATATTTCTTTTCCAGTAGTGTTAAATATATCGCTAAAAACTCATATATTATACGGCCAAAGATATGTTTGAGCTTTAAATTCTCAAAACTTATTTTAAAATAAATTTACAATTTAGTTGCACAAGAACCACACCCAATAAAAATTGTTAATCTTTGAAGGGATGATTACCCAAGTTTCTTATATCTACTTTGCAGAGGGCTAAAAATAGGCTGAGGTTAGATCAATAAATAAATCTGTTTCGAATTAAAAAAAAAATCAACTACCATCTCAAAGTTGCAATTTGCAAAGTGAATGTATGCAGGTAGGTACATTAACATTAGGGCGGAGAAAAATCAAGAGTACTATATGTGGCATTTCAACAAAGCCATCTTTTTACATGGCGCATCGCCATTTCGTACACATACACTGGCATACAAACAAACTACACTTGTTCCTGGTGTGTACTCACTGCAGGTCCTGGTGCAATGGCGAACTGCAGACCCCTACGCTGCCCGGATTGAAAAACGAACGCGACTTGAGTTGCCGCCAGTGCTGCAGCCTCCTGTTTCACCATAACACGCGAAATAACTATGAACAAAATTGAGCAAACTCGTATTAAGTCGATACTAAGTTAAAAGCAAGAACAACTAAGTCTTGTCTCATTTGCCATAGAGGGATACATCGATACCAAATTCATTATCAAAGCTAGATTTTTTGGAAAGCAAAACTGAAACTTACTTGTCTTTGTCGCCGACGTTGCAAAATACTGATTGCCCAAGCCATGATGTAGCAAGGCAAAAGAAACCCAGCAGCTCGAAGCAAGAAAAGCTGTGAGAAAAGGCAACTTAATTAGGTTTTTTTGGCGGTACATTTGAAGGCCAAGCAATCGATACTATATGATCTACTTACAACTTAGCCAAAGGCCCAGAAGGAACTCAAGTCACTTACAGAGAAGAAAGTGGATGGATCATCATCGGCATCTTCATCTGTGACTGCAAGTGCATGCCTCAAGAGTAGAAGAGCCATCAACTGCAACAAATAGAATGAACTGGACTTAAGATCATGCTCAAGTAGCTAACAACACTAGCCTAAGCATATTAATGAAGTCAATATATGCTTAATGTAAATGGTGGACAAATGCATCGACATGCATGCACCAGCGTTTAAGCACCCTAAAAATCATAACACAAACAAATAACTTAAAATTCCAAATTAATATGAAACATCAAATACCCTACAAACTTGATACTCCTTTAGCATGGCCTGAAGACTATATATGTTTCTGCCCAAGTTCCACAAATAATTTTTTAAAAGTGTCTTCAAGGTTAGTGCCTTACAATAAGAGCAGCTGATCGGCAAAATGCAGCACCGCTGGCATTAGAAGCAGCATATCCATCATACTCTGCTTCCAAGAATTGGCGTTCCGCCTCAGCAATTGCCAAGAGACGAGGATCCCGCAAGTCCAAAGGTGTGCCAGAAATTGTCCAACCTCCCCTGAAAAAAAATGGTCATGGGTCATTAATCAGTAGTTGGACAACAATTTCAAACAAATAGGGAATATCTATTTCGAGTTTGAAATAAAAGGCTTACACATAAAAGCTAACACAATCAAATGAAGACTATTCTAAACATACAAACTTTCAGCTTACCCTATATCAATGGTAGTTTCTTCAGGATGTGCACGTGGTGGTGGGGCAGTATAACCAGGTTCATAGGGCTGGGAATGACATACACAAAAGGAAAAAGAGCAAGTTTAGTTTTCAATTTGCTTTGATCCAATAAATCCTCACACCAATGATGAATATGATGAGCATGTTTAGTTAGCACACTGAAGATTTCCACCCTTTTCCCCCAAATCCCGGCAACACACAGCGGCGAAAGCCCCCTACCACACAGCATGCGGATATCTTGCATTAACAACTAAGATGCATACCTTGTGACATATCTCACAAATAATGTCTCCTTTCTCATCGCACCAATGCTGGACGCACTTTCTGTGAGCATACTGAGAAAAAAAAATTCCAAGAAATTCATGAATTAGAAACACAGAAAGGATCTAAAAACCAATGACCCATGAACAACGATGTCCATCCATTATTATTCTTCAACACACGGCATCAACATTTAATTGGCTAGATGGACAAATAGTGTTTCACAAAAACATCTTCCCAAAATAATCATAAACATTTCACCAACTAATAGCTTGGTGAATATTCACATAGTATTGCACGTCCACATCTTTGGGGATAAACAGAAACATTAGAAATGCAGCATTTTCCCCATCAAAAATTTAAAAAGGGAAAGAAAAAGCACATGCATTTTTCCAAACCCATAAATTTACGACAAAATTGATGCAGCAACAACACCATAGGCATTTATAATCAACAAAGAGCTGCTTGCAATTTTAGTGTTCACAAAAAATTGAGCTACCATAAGGCCAAATACATTATCAATTAAGAAAATTAGAACACAAACATTTTTAGGGGGGGAAAATGACCTCATTCTTTAATCATCCTAAACCTCAATTATTAAAATAAAATTGAGAGGAAAAAAGAAAAGAAGAATGTACCTTGAGACTACCGCTGCAAGCACATGGCGACTCGAGATTGTTGACGGTGTCTTCCTCCTGACAAATGCGGCACTCCGCCATCTGCAACAGCGGCGCCTCCTCATCCTCCTCCTCGTCCTCGTCCTCGGCTCTCGGAGCAGAATCGGAGG
>NC_029774.3:126796182-126800932 GCF_000817695.3 Arachis duranensis
CACCAGATGATCGCTCATTTCTCCCAAAAGACTGAATAACAAATAATAATAAACTAAAATTTGAGTTTTAAAAAATAAAAAATATAAAAAAAAAATTTAAAAAAGAAGGGATAAGGAAGGAACTAAGAAGGGAAGGGGATCGGTTTGGTGAATCCTGAGAGATAACAAGGGAATCTGAGACTCAGCGGCGAAAAAGGAGCTGAGACAGACCTTCAATTAATGAAACGAGAGAAAGAAAGGGGATTTTGGCGTGTATATAGCGAGGAGGGCCAAATGCGCCTTCCAATAGGGGTATCCTCGTCATTTCGTTTCCACTGTGTTGCCGCGTGAAGGACCCGTTCCCCCTGCTTTCGGGTTTCGGGTGGGCCCCACGCCTTTGGATTCTACTTGACTACTTCTATTTCTTCTATTTTTCTTAGTCCACGACACCTGTCACCTCCAACTACTACCGATACAATCCCATTCCAGAAATTCTTAGATATTTTCTAATATTTTCCTATCAAATATCCTTTTAATGCTTCTCTTTCTTTCTTCCAGCCTACAAATAATGTGTCAACACTAATTTTAATTGCAATTTATGAAGTCAATGTATAAAGGTGCATTAATTTGGTGAATCATAAATAAAGATTGACCTAGAAATTTTATCATTAAAAAAAAAAACTACAACCATAAATGAATTCAATATATTTTTTATTTTTTATAATATTTTAATTTGATAAGTTAAAAATTAATTTATTAGTTAATAAATTACTATATATATAATATAAAACTTAATTATAAATATTTATTTAAATAAACGAATAAGTTGCTCGTTTAACTAAATCAAATAAATTTAGAAGAAACCAATATACTAGATCAGCCACCCGGGTTTTGAAGACTTTGGTGGGTCCTTATTGAGCCCAACTAACTAATGGCATTTGATTTTCATTTTTCAATCCAATTCCGATTAAGTCTCGTAGTCGTATAGAAAGGGGGCAAGCTAAGTTTTTCGGTAACTTTTTTTAAAAAAATTTCAACATTCAAATCCAAAATTACTGGATTGTTTTCTGTAAACAACAGAAGTTGGCATTTCAAAGCCCTTTTCAAAATCCATTATTATTCATGACCAAAAATATAAATTCCACTATTGTTGTTTAGGGCATACAAGTAGTTCCCACTAGGACCAATTTTATATTGGACTTGGCTAAACACTTTTATTTCATATTTTTTACATAAAAAAATGTGTCCTATTACACTGACCCATATATTGTTCAGGCCTTATTACCTCTTTTGCCAAGAATGGGCTGATGGTTCTGAAGCAAATAGATCATAGTTGATGATGCCATAAAGGAAATTATTGCTATCGTCCAGAAAACCATGTTGCTTGAAACTTGAAAGGAAGGATCATGATAAAAACATAAACTAGTGAAAATTTTAATATTTTGTCTTTTCAATAATTTATTTTTACAGTAAGCATCTTAAATTCTTAACAAGTGCTAGCAATATCTTTCCTATTTATTGGTCACTAGTTATTTTTCTCTAATATATATTATTATTCATTAGTGCTAGTTACTATTAGCTTGAATGTTTTACTGCCACCAGGAAAACATTACTTGTCTTTATAGGTTATTAGTCTGAATAGTCACTACGTGATTATGTTGGCTTTTGTTTTTTGTTTTTCTGTTTTTTTTTTTTTTTGCTCCACTTTTATGTTGAGTTTCTTCNNNTTATATTGATAGTTGATTTAATAACTGATTTGAGTGGATACTTAATAATTTAGAATGGTTGTTATAGAATATAGGGTGTACGTACTAATCAAACTTTAACAAATTAAAGTGTATCCAGTATCCAAGTATAAGCAATTACTAATATCGGGTGGAGATATAGTATATTCCTCCTTGTGAGTTATTACCAAATATGTCCTTGATGACATGTGAGTGTGCATCCATATAATTTAATAAACAGAAATAGTCCAAGATTTCGACTTCTAAAGGGAAAAAAAGGAGACCCACTTTCCTTAGATTGATTAGCACAATATGTGGATATGCAAATACAAATTAAAAGTAGCTAGAGACAGTTCTCGATTTTGAGAGGGGAAAAAAGGAAAAGTCTAGGGCCAGCAGTTTTATTGAATTTTGGCCAGTATGTAACCAGCAGAGAAAGGTGAGCCATTGGATGAAATTTCACACCAATCTCACACTATCAAATCATCATTGATGGTTAGTTGATGGCTAACAATCATAAAAATTGCTGGCCCCTAACATTGTTCGGGAAAAAAGATACATAATTAGTGAAGCGTTGATGATTTACTCAGAACCTTGCTTGTAACATTTGCTGATAAATTTCAAAATTCAAGGGGTTTGATTAATAATTTTTTCGTTAAGTATTCATTATTGTTTGTTTTTAGTGTAATTTTGTTCTGTTTTGTGTTTCCTTTCTAGTAAAATGAAGCACTCAAATTGCCGTGAACCAGAAGCATTTCTAATAAGTTACTCCTATATAATGCCAATGAACTAACGAATCCCACCATCAATAGTGGCTTATTCTTTGCCTTCATTAATAATAATGACAGCTTCTATGATCTGGGTTAATGAAAATAATAGATAGGGTTGTTTTTTTAAAGAAAATATTTATATCAGGTTTCTTTTGATACATCATAAATTTGCATACATTGTTATACCTCACAAGTGTAAATATATGCATGTCAAACATCAATGTTAAAAAGGATATTCAAATAATATAGAGCCGATCGCTAAAATCTAATAAGAATGTAGGGCAATTTTCAAAAGGTGCGTGTGATGTTTTTAAAAGATCAGAGCTCAGTAGTAAAAATAATAACACAAATATTCAATACATGAAGAATATCGAAATATTCACAATACAATATGATAATAACTATAAGCAAGTAAATATATTAACTAAAGTAACAATAAGAACATATGGATATTTTAATGTGAAATTTTTTTTTAAAAATCACGAGTCATTAAGATTAAGAAAATGACTTCATTATAATTAAATATGAGACACAAGAGAGTCTCAAATAAAGTACAAATAGTGCATATAATCAATCAACATTTTTAAACATCAAAGCTTACAAATAAATAACAAGAAGATGAAAAAATATCCAATAACAAAACTACAGTTCAAAGCAGATTTCTCTCTCTTCAGACTTCCAATCAAAATCTTCATCGTTCAAAATGAAAAACAAGATAAGGTAAAATTGAAGTTTAAATTTTAGACTGATCTAACGATCTAACGGTGAGTGAATGAAAAACTGCTATTTGAAATATATTGTTATGCACAAAAATAGAAATTATATTTTCTTCTCTTCTCTCTCATTTTGTGGCTGTTCTTTTTCACTCTCAAAGATAAAAAAAAATCTTATTAGAATAGTAACACAAAAGTGTAAAAAAATATCGCAAAAGTTTAAGTTTAAGCCTCACAAAAAAAGAGAAAAAAATCAATATTTTTAGTTTCAAAAGGATTGAATATGATATAATAGATATTAATATTAGAAAAATGTTAGGGATTATACTTTTTTTTATTAACATTAGTCAATGTTTTGATTCAATATTATATTTTTATATTATTATAATTTAGAATTTAGCATTTAATTAAAATATAGAATTTAAAAATTATGATTTAAGATTTAATCAACGCTTATTTAATTACAATTATTGTATGTAAATGTATAATAAAAAATACTTATTTATAAACAAAAAATACAATCTAATCATAATAAAAAAAGTAATCTAATATCAAATTAAATAAATATAAAGTTAATATAAAATATATTTAGATATTATACTAATATCCTAAATATATTTTAAAACTATATACCGCGTATTTAACAAGATTGACTTCATTCATGCTTATTGTATTGTTTTTTGCATGTTTCTATAGGTGCTTATTGGCCTTCACTCTACATATGGACGTTTCGAAAGAAGAAGTGAGTGGGATAATTGACGAAATTCTTCCGGGTCACTCTAGTGTATAGATACAATTTTATACAAATTTACAGATTTATATAATTAAAAGACACAGTTGCCTCAATGTTTGTGAAGCTTTGTTGAAGAGTCCAAGCCAACCGGCAAGAATCTTTACATATTTTCCTACTTTTCCTAATTGACTAGCAACTATAGTAACATGTGATTTTTTTTAGCATGAATTATTGTTCATATCATGTGGATTACTTTTTTTTATTCTTTTCATCTAAAATATTATTTTAATGTATAAATTTAGTAAAAGAATGATGCGAGATCTGATTTCCACAGTCATGGCCATAAATTATTATTATTATTAGAAAAAATTACATTCTCCTCTCCTGTGAAATGCTAAAATGATACTACCCTTTTTTCTATTTTATAAATATACATTTCTCTTTTTTCTAACTTTTAAAAAATCTCATTTTTAATCCATTATAAACTTTTTGTATTAACTAATGTTAACTTTATCCATTTTTTAAGAAAAAATAAATTATTTTTTTTTAAATATTCATTAGTAAAAATTTTATCTTTTATCATTAAATTTTGCTTATCAAAATATCCTTTAATAAATTATTCTTTTTATCGATTAAATTATATTTTTTAAAAACTTTAATAATTATATAATTTTTTTCTAAAATATCCTTCAATAATTTTTTAATTATTAAATTATAATTTTACCAAAATTTTCGTTAACAATTTTTTTATATTTTACTCTTAATTTTTCGATATCTATATATATAATTTTAACATTAAACAAAAAAATTTAGTAAGATTATTTTTTAATA
>NC_029774.3:126801984-126815941 GCF_000817695.3 Arachis duranensis
TTTAATATGATATTTTTAATTTTTTATTTCTGGCCCCTTTTTATAAGATTTTTGGATCTTGTCATTGTCTAGGACATTTAACATTATATAATATAACTATAAAATAAAAGTTTTACTGTGTTAGTATAATAAAGTGGAGTTCAAATGAAAAATTTTAAAAATGATTCAATAAATGTCTATAGTCTACACTAAATGTAATATTTAAAAATTAAAAGATTATTTAATTTTTTTATACAGTAATAATTAAGAATATTTATTAAAATATTTCTTTTATTTTAATTTAATTATCTCTTTTCAATTATAAAAATTGTTTAAGACATAGAAAATAAGAGGTTGAATTGATCATCTTCTTTTAAATTTGATCAATTAATTCTTAAATAAAAAAATAAAACTTAACTTTTCTATCTTCAATATACAAGATTGATTACGCATTAGACAATTTCATTTTATATTCTAAAAAACAAAAACAAAAACAAAACAAGAAGGTTTATCGAACTAATTGAATTCGATTTAGTATTGGCTTCGTATAGATATAATTGTTGGTATATCAAAATAATTGTATGGATTAAATTTATGCTATGAAATTCACGTTCAATTGATATTTATAATCTTTTTTATACTTTTTGTAGTATATTTTTTTATAGAGAAAATTTCACTCTCTTCTCCTGCGAGATGCTAAAATGACACTCCCCCTCTATTTTATAATGTACATTTCCCTCCCTTTTAACTTTTGAAAAACCTCCTCTTTAATCCAATTTAAACTTTTTGTGTTAACTAATG
This sequence comes from Arachis duranensis, assembly GCF_000817695.3. Taxonomy (NCBI): domain Eukaryota; kingdom Viridiplantae; phylum Streptophyta; class Magnoliopsida; order Fabales; family Fabaceae; genus Arachis; species Arachis duranensis. The sequence goes on from NC_029774.3 coordinate 126,802,765, forward strand.
TTAACTTTATCCATTATTTAAGAAAAAATAAATTATTTTTAAAAAAAATACCTATTAGCAAAAAAAATATTTTTTATCATTAAATTTTGCTTATCAAAATACCCTTTAATAAATTATTCTTTTATTGATTAAAATATATTTTTAAAAAAAATTAATAATTATATTTTTTTAAATTACCCTTCAANGAAAAGTTAATAGTGAAATATAAAATTAATGTTAACAAAAATTTTGGTAAAATCACAATTTAATAATTAAAAAATTATTGAAGGGTAGGTATCTTAGAAAAAAATAATTTAATTATTAATTTTTTTAAAAGTATTTTAGTGAAAATACAATTTAATCAATAAAAAATAATTTAATCAATAAAAAAATAAGTTATTAAAGGATATTTTGGTAAGAAAAATTTAATGATAAAAAATAAATTTTTTGCTAATTGGTAGTTTTTCAAAAAATAATTTATTTGTTCTTAAAAAATGGATAATATTAATATTAATTAGCACAAAAAATTTAAAATGGATTAAAGAGGAGATTTTTTAAAAGTTAGAAGAGAGGAAAATGTACATTTATAAAATAGAAAGGAGGGGAATGTCATTTTAGCATCTCGTAAGAGAGGAGAGTGAAATTTTCTATTTTTTATATTATGTAGCATTTTTTTCTAATATTTTTGGCAAATAGTTCACTAATTTTAAATACTAAAAACTAAATTCTAAATCTTAAAATTTATAATTATTTATATACGTGGAGGTTTGATAATACGAAACAGCCACCTTTGCACATACTCATGCATAATTCGAATCTCTCTGCTTCGCTACATGCTTCCATAATTCGAATCTCTTCCATTCAAACTACCATAAGTTACATCCATGCATAATTCGAATACTATGACGGCAGGCATGTATAATTCGAATTGGCTTAATTCAAATTACTAACAACTCAACTAAATCGAATTGGTTTAATTCAAATTACTATTAATTTTTCTAATTTAAATTTGACTCATTCGAATTATATAAGATAGTGATTTTGGGAGATCTAGGTATTATTTTTTATTTTGGTAGAATAATATAATTTACTTCTTCTTTTGGTTTGTTTTTGTGATTTGTCCTAAATAGATTGATTATTGATTTATTACAAAACAATTATTCAATAGACTCAAAATATATACATTAAAAAATTATTAATTATTATATATTAAATCAGTTGTGAACAGAGAAAATATCAAAATAAAAATTATTGATTACAAATTTCAACTTAATATGGTTATTTAAATGGTGAATAATTTTTTGATAATATTAAAATATATAAAACCGTGTATTTCTTATATAAGAAGGCTTAGTTACAAGACTTTACTATCTCACATGTGACTCCATCACAAGTATCACTAGTAATAGTTGGGACAAGCTCTGCCAAGTCAAGCTGCGTGCACAAAAATAAATAAAAAAAGGACTAAGTGTCGAATTGCTATAATTTCTCTGAGTGTGTCCGGGCGTAGAAGCCTCCGCTTTAGGCGTGGTCGGAAGTTGTGGCTGCTAGGTTGTGTCGTCGGCAAAGGTAAGAAGAGCAGCCCATGTCAGCATTAACAATGGAGCCTCAAATGGAAATTTACTGCTGCTTTCATGCCAATTTTTTTTAATGCCTTTTAATTTCTTTAATATTTATCTGGTTTGGAATAATTTATTTTAATTTCAAGAAATCGAAATAATTTAAAAAATTTATTTTAAATTTATTTTAAAATAGCGAAATTTATATAACATTTAATTTAAATTGTAAAAAAATTTAAAGATTGAAACACAAGGATAAAAAAATTAATATCCAAAATTTATATATAACTTGCAATGATTTTTTTTCGTAAGCTTCTAAGAGAATAATTTTCGCAATTATTTTCTAAGATTATAAAGTTAGCATTTAATACTTTAGCTGGTTGTAGTATTACAAATTTTAATAACTTTTTATTATACTAATCATCACTTCATCAGATTAAAATTAGATTTTGTTATTCATATTTATTCTATATTCATATAAAATAAAATATGTGGCCAAAATTTAATTATTAGATATTTGTTTATTATTTTTATTTATGTCTATGCTTTTAAATCTACTACATTAAGATACTCATAGACATAATCCTAATAGTTATATAAGATTAATGAGACGACATAGAAACTTAATTGTGCTATTTTTTAAAATAGTTTTATTAATCTTTCATTTATGCTTTTTTAAAAATATAATTTTTTTGTCTTATTATTATTTGTTTCTTAACATTATTACTATCTGTTTATTATTATTATTATTATTATTATTATTATTATTTGATAAAATAAAATATACATAGAGTCAGAATAAATAATATGAAATATATACTTTTTAAAAAACAATAAAATTATAGATAATTAAAGATATTTAATATAAGATTGAAGATATTTTTTTATCTATTATAATTATGCATAAAAATAAAAAGTATTTTGAATATAACTTTTTAAATTTGTTTCAAAACAAGGTTCAAGAAACAGACAAAACCTAGATATAAAAGCCAAATCCACTTTGTTAGTGTGTCCTTTCTGGTTGTTTTGAATTTCCTTCTCTTCTTCTGGCTTTTGTGTATTGCTCTCATCCACCGACGAACTTGCAAAGACCCGGATTAAGTTAATTGGAGTTGCCTTCTTACTTACTGTCTTTCTTTTCTCTGATGTTAAAAATCTGTTAGGTTATTAATCCTGCTTCTGCTCTTCGATTTTTCTCCCAACCCACTCTGTCTGTAACCATTGCCCCCCATTTCTCCTCTGTTGTCTTTCCAGTCGCAAAATCTTTTAAGTATTGTTTGCATACTTTGTTTTCATGTCCAAGGAAGCCACAGTAATGGCAGATATTACTAATCCTTTCGTACTTTGGCGGAACCTCAATAACCTTCTGATTTCTCCCTGTAATTTTTAGAGTTCTACGCAGGAGCTTTGATATGTCCAACAGTACTTTAACTTTTAGCAGCCTCTCTTCCTTTCCTTTGAAATTAAACAAACTAGCCTCCAGGTCCGTTCCCATCGCCTCTCCGACTCTCCTACCTAGTCCCTTGATTTTGCATTGCTCTGGTAATCCCCAGAGTTGCATTAGAGTCCAAACAGACTCGATGAATGTATCACACAAATTAGGATTTCCTACCAAACCCTAACAAAGCAAATGACTAAACTCCAAAACTGGGGCATCGTAGCTTTTTCGTTTTTCTCTTAAAATTCTAGAGTGATAGCTCAAATGGCATAGTCTCCTCATATTTACCTAGAGGTCGCGGGTTCAAATCTCCCTATCTTTAGTAAAAACAAATATACATGTGTGATTTAATTTAGGCCATTTCTAAAATGTTCACTCCTTTTTTATGCTAGAGTTAAATAACATACACTTTATTCCATTTGATTAAAATATTTTTTAATAATTATTTTTTATACAAAATAGTAATTATTTTATTATTTAAAACAAGAAATAATAATATAAAATATATAATTATTATTGTAATAGTTTTTATTTATTTTCATTATTTTAAATTATTAAAAAAATATTTAATTCAAAATTTGTATATACTTCATGATTAATGAGAACATTAAAAATAATTAAAATTTATTACATGAATGGTAATATATATTTTATATTATTGTTAAATTTATTATAGTAGTAAAAATAATAATATAAAATATATTAATTATTTGAGAGAAAAAACTAAGCCTTTAATCTTAATGATTTTCACATTTAATTCACGCATAAATACTTAAATATATATTGGTAGATTTAAAATAGATGCCAAAAATTTTGGTTGACCAATCCATTAATAAGCCCACACTTATATAACTAGTTTATTATTAAAAAAAACAAGCCATACATCAAAACACAGCCCACCACCTAACTATCCTGTTTGTATTGGATCGGCTCACAAAAATACACCTACATGACTACACCTAAAGCCACATTCGACAAGTTCTGACATCCACTGACAAGCTTGCAACTTCCACAAAAATAACTATCCAGATGTTAATACCTTATTCATTCAAAGGGAATATCTTTACCTTACATTGTACTGTATAATTGGCCAATTCTTCCATGATAATTAAGTACAATATACATACATAATCGCAAGCAATAAACAAGGGTGAGATTCGTGACATCATTATATAGGACCCAATATATATACATACTTCAAAGTATGTCTATCATTCATGGGGTTTGATGAATCCCCGTGCAAGAAATAAAATGATCCGTAATTAGAAATAATCCAAATAGACCTTTTCCTTTTGTGTATCTTAAGGAGATATATTATTATTCCCCATGCATGAATGATTGATTGAGTTTGGATTGTATAGGTATTATGACGTCATAAGTAGCTAGCCTTTTCCTTTATGACCTTTCTCTTATTCTATTATCTGTATTGTGACATCATAATAATAAGTAGCTAGTATTTTCGGGAAGGTGATGAGTTTTTCTTGCAAACATCAAAATGTTGAGAACCATCTCAGGTACTGTATATTTATCTCATAATAATTTTTATTGCATAATATATAATAAAAATTTTAGGGATATAGAAATAATATGTCGTTATAAATAGAGTACACTATTATTTTTATCTACAAATATACTAAATTATAAATCTTCAATTCTAATATTTTTATTGTATTAATGTGACAATTTCTGGCACCTATGAACTTGTCATGCTGTGAAAATATACACACATACATGGAATCATATTAAAAATAAATCTCGTTCACTATAATTTTAATTATCATTTAATCATTTTCATCATCATTTTCTCTTTTTTAGGCCCTAAACAGCTAAACCACTGCGGTACTTAATTCTTTGAATTTAATTAATCTAATTTGAGTTTATCACAATATTATTATAGCTTTTCTCTTACCATAAAGAATTCAAATCTTAAACTTTAACAAAGAAAAATAAATAAATAAATAAGTATATCAAACTATTTTAATTAACCTTAAGTGCCACTTTTAGTGCTAAAGAAAATATACTATTACTTTCTCTAAAACAAAACAACGCGTGTCTAGCTCGTTCAACTTAAGGAAAATACATATATTTAATCAAAGAAGACTTGTCTTTTTCATAAGTTCATTCTTTTTTTTTTTTTTTAAAGCCTGTCTATGTATTATCTTATCTTCATAAAGATTATTAATGCATTATTGTTGCTTTACAGAACATCATGCAGCAAAAGTATATGTGAAATTAAAAAGGAATAAAAAGACAGTAATTATGCATATATTTGGAGATATGTAGAGGTGGGGAATTTCTACACTACTACCTATATTTTGATATTGATTGATTATTATCATTAGAAGTTTGGTATAGCTTAGAGTTAGGTCGTGCTTTGCGGGGAAAAAGACAATTTAATTAAATAAGTTAAGATAGTTAGAGCACGTAGCATAAAATATCATTAAAATAAGATACATAGAGATTAATAGATTTGGTTTCTAGTTTTAAATTTAAATCGTATGTCATATATATTTCATTAATTAATTATTCCTTTAAACCAAGAGCAGAGCTTAGTGTAGTTGAAGGGGAGCAATCACCCCTCCTAGATTAATAAATATTACTATTAAATACTATAAAGCTAAGTACTACATTACACCACTAAAAGTAAATGTTAAAATGGGGCGCCAGAATCTTCTCATCAACCTGAAATTGCAAATCTTAGTGTTTGCGTTATGACACCACCAAGTGATTGAGGATAGGTTGCATGCATAAATAGAATTTGCTGTCTCATCATCCTCAATTGAAAAAGAATATAAAAATTATATTACTATTACTATTACTATTTACGTTAGGTAAAAAGAAAGAGAAGAATGAATTAAAATTCTATTCATTGTTATTTTATAAAAATATGCAGAGCAGCAAAGCAGAGAACTAAAGTTTGTGCAACAAGGAAAGAAGGGTAGTAGAGTATTATTAGAGTGGTTAGTAGTTAGAAATTAGGTTAGTAGTGGTTAGTATTTATGAGGTTAGTTTGTAATATCTAATCTCTATATATAGCTTAACTCTTGTATCATGTAAAATACAACTTTAATATATATTTTCATGTCCTTTAATCTCCTCCTTTTAAGTTTTATCAAAGGGAACTATGAGCGTGTGAATTATTTCTCTTAATCTTGTTAACCAAATACAACTAGAGGTGTTCTATTTATAGACAAATTAAGAACAGAAAACTATATGTGAAAATAGTCAACTGAGATAATTAAATAATGAAATTCAAATCATAATAGTTATTAATTTATGAGAAATCAGTTATTCTCCTAACAATTTTTTTTCTAAAACATAATTCCTCAAGAAGAGTTAAGTTCTTTCAAAATTTCAAGGCATCAAACTGTATCTTTTTTTTTTATTTTTATTTCATTCATCATTTTGAAAGAAATTTTTTATATATTCTAATTCTTATTTCATCATTTCTGCTAATACTTAATAGTGACATACAATTTGTGAGACTTCATTGGAAGTTAGTTACAAGAGTTAAATATCAGTAACTAACTCTGGCTATAAATATAGTACTTCCATTGTATTAACATTCCATTCATTCATCTCTTATCAATACAATTCAGTTTCTCAAAGCCTTTGTCTCTCTCTCTCTTTCTCCGTTCTCTTTAATTTGTTCTCAACATTCTTGCTTGAACAGCAAGCTTTCTTTCTCTCTTTCTTGGATGCTAATACAATTTTCATCATGATCCTCATCACCACCCATCAACACTTGAACAATGTTATGTATGTCATGACTCACGTGTAAGTGAAGTTAACATACATATTATTAGAAGCTAAATTAGTAAGTGTAGAATGTTTTAAGGATCTTGCATAATCTTAAGCCTTAAAGAAGAACTCTAGCAAAAAAAGTAGTGAGTTTATTTAATTTTAATTGGAATAAAGATTGCGAATTAATTTTTTAGTCAATAATTATTTAATATTTTCTTTAATTTTTTCTTCTTGTAATAATCTTTACTTATTTGTTATTTTATTGGTTGAGTTGGTATTCTAGTAAAACAGTTATTTTAAATATCATTGTACGAATTATTTGAATAGAATAATTTTCAAAATACCAATAATCAGGGGTGTGCTATTTGGGATGTTATTTATTGATTAATTGAAGATTAATGCATGATCAATTATTTATGCTTAAATATGTTTTAAATTTCATTAGATACATAAAAATATTTAAGTTATATAACAACTCTATATTTTTAGCAATGGGAGAACATGTCACCACCTTCATAAGTATCAATTATTATCCTTAATAATTTATTTGTTTAATTTTGTTATAATATAAAAAAAATAAATAACAAAAAAAATTAGGTGACCAATATTTTTTTCTTATATTTTAAACCAATATTAACCAACTTCTCTTTTTTTTCCCATTAAAAATGTAGGTCTCAAGCATTTCCAAATAATGAAATAGATCTTATTATAAGTTAAAAACCAATAATTAGACCTGTTCGAGGAGAAAACATTTCCCTAGTATTTTTTTTTTTTCAAAATATATCCAAATATGGTAAGTATTTTTTTTTTCATATTACAAGCACACACTAATTGGCTCATTTGACTATAAAGTGATGGATCATGACATGTGGGTGGACTTGAGTGTGGAGCCATTGCTGGCCTCCTAAAGAGGAACGTAAGTTATTATGTAACCACTCTTTATTATTATTGATCATGATGCTTATCTACTCATCATTCTCACTATCCTCAGGTCCATGGTGATTCATTTTTGACAACAACTCCAATTAGAAGACTATTACTGTTATCATGGAGAGCCAAAATTCAGGAGAATCCCTTAGAGGAGGAACATCCTTCTTCAAAACATGTTTCAATGGACTTAATGCCTTGTCAGGTAGTCTATGGTATCAAATCATCTTTGTGCCAATCATATTAATTATTCTAATCATTCATTTTCCTTTTCTTTAGGTGTTGGGATACTCTCAATGCCATATGCAGTGTCTCAAGGAGGGTGGATGAGTTTAATTTTGCTCCTCATTGTTGCTACTGTGTGTTGGTACACAGGATTGCTTCTTCAAAGGTGCATGGACGCACATCCATTAATCAAATCCTACCCTGACATAGGCGAGGTTGCTTTCGGTTACAAAGGAAGAACCATGGTAGCCATCTTCATGTACTTAGAGCTCTATTTAGTTGCGGTAGAGTTTCTCATACTAGAAGGTGACAATCTTGAAAAGCTGTTTCCAAACATGGATTTCAAGATTGGTAGCCTTAGAATTGGAGGCAAAGCCGGTTTTGTGTTGCTAACTGCGCTCGCAATACTACCCACAACATGGTTGAAAAGTTTGGGAGTTCTGGCCTACATTTCTATTGGTGGGGTTGTGGCTTCTCTTATTTTGATTGTTTGTGTTGTGTGTGTTGGTGAAGTTGATGGAGTTGGATTTCATCAAAAAGGAGACATGATTCATTGGAAAAGGTTGCCTTCTTCTGTGAGTCTCTTTGCGTTCTGTTATTGTGGACATGCAGTCTTTCCTACATTGCGTAATTCCATGAAAGATAGAACTCAATTTTACAAGGTACTAAATACTTTACACAATTATAGTTTAAAGAAAAAAATGTTACTCATTATTTGCTATATGCAGGTTTTGATAATATGCTTCATCACAAGCACTATAACCTATGGGTCCATGGCTACCATAGGGTATAAGATGTTTGGAGAACATGTGAATTCGCAGGTGACCTTAAATCTTCCAACAAAGAAAATAAGCACCAAGATAGCAATTTACACAACATTAATCAACCCTTTCTCTAAGTATGCTGTTATAATCACCCCAATAGCCAATGCTGTTGAAGAAACATTATTTTTGTACAAGGGTAGACCTATTGCCATCCTCATCAGAACCACTATTGTGCTAAGCACTTTGCTTGTGGCATTATTTGTTCCCTTTTTCGGCTATGTTATGGCATTTATCGGCGCATTTTTGAGTGTCACGTGTTCATGGATTCTGCCATGCTTGTGCTACTTAAAGATGAACAAAGCAGCTCAAAAGTTTGGAATAGAATTGGTTATCATTATAGGAATTTTGTTTACAGGGTCAATTATTGCTCTACTTGGCACTTACATCTCTGTAACTCAGATAGTAAGTCATATCAAATTATGAACATGGAGCGTTCAAAGTTTTCTAAATACTAGTTAATTAAGCAAACCTATTGGTTATGTGCGTGATATCAAATCAAATTAAATAGTGTTTCAATGGATGAAATGTGTGTGACGTACTTATATTCCAATGAATATTGTCCTAAAGCTAGCTCAATAAACATTCAGCATCTCAAAGGTTCTTTATGAATTTGATCAAATTTCTAATCTCTTTAAATAGGGTTATGAATCAATGACTTTTTTTAACAACATCAATAACCACCCAATTTGATATATCTATTGTTCACATTATTTAGTATTTTCATTGTTTACCTATACTTTTTTCTCTAAATATTACTAACTTTATAAGGAGACAGAGGAGTAATGCACAAAGTTCGAAACAAAATTTCAACCTAATCAAAACATATTGCAATTTAATATAATAACACTCAAAATTTCAAATTATTGTTACCTCACCGTTTTGGAATTAGGAAAAGTGTAGGACAACAATTTTATTGAATTTTGGCCAGCATAAAAAAAGTGAATAATCCTATATTATTGGATGAAATTACACCATTAAAAATATCATTAATAATTATTTAATGACTACAAATCATAAAAATTACTACTCCCTAACACTCCTCTTTGAATTATCCTTAGTATAACCTTTAGTTAGTTAATTGCTTAATTACCTCGTGATTTACATATAAAAATTTCATGCAAAACCATGAGTCAGAGTCATGTTGTGATCTTCATTCCAAACCAATTTTATATTGCACATGCTCCACATAAATAGAAAACAATGAAATTAAGGTGTTGCACCTACCACACACACTTCATCATCTTTGCCTATAAAAATACCTACCACTAATACTAATTAACATCTCAAATAAGAAGAAATAGTCAAGCCTTAAGTGAGATGAAAATGACAACAGCTCCATTATTCCCATCAATTGTTAATATGAATTAATTGGCGGCGTCAAAAATTAAATATATCTTATTTTTTGAGAATTTTAAAAAATGTATTTTTTATTTAAAAATTAAAAGAATGAATAATTACTTTTTTTTTTTTAATAACGCGCTCTGTTACTTCTCTCTCACTTTTTCCTCTCCTCTATTAACAATTGTATTGAACAACTATATTAACAAATAACAATTATAAAATGTTTGAATTTTTGTTGGGGGATAGTTTTTTTTCCCCCACTTGTCGATGGATAGTTAAAGAACTTGGTTAATAAAAATCCAAGACATCTCTTTGAATTTTTAGCCCTCATCACTAGTGCTCTGTTCTATTGGGCTGACCCAATTCTACAGCCTTCCTTTGTGTGATATAATTAGATTAATTGTTCGAATGATTTTCTAAGTGATGAGTTTAAAAATTAATTATTTTTATTTTTCATATTATCAAACTATTTTACACGGTACGTTTGCGAGTGTATTCAAATTAAATAATCAATCATGCTATATGTATATTAAAATTAGTTATTAATAATTAATATATAATATATATTAAAATATAAATACATATTAAAAATAAATTAAACTATAAATATATTTATATATAAATATATTTGTAAATAATAAACTAAAACCCTTTCAGTTGGAAGGACCAAAATATTACAAGTTAAAATTTTTTTAGTCTTTTCGCTACACATTTTATCATTTTAAAAGTAAATCGTTGAAATACAATATTTTAAGATTGAAGTATGTGCTAATACTTTTTTTTTCTGAAATTAGTGAAAAACTTGCCTCATAAATAATCCTAAACATCTTAAACTTGAGTTGGTGAAATGATCAAATCATTTATTTAATTAAATATATATTAGAATATTTATAAATTCTATTTTTGTATGTAATAGCAATATATTAATAACAGATTCTTAATTGAAGTTTAGATATATAATAAATTAATCTTTAATGGGTTGGATTGGGTTGAACGTGATATTATGAACAATCAAAAATAAATAAATAAATGAAAATCATCAGTTGATACGAATACAAACATATGGTGCGTGTAGAACGATAACCCCACAAAAGTGTGCACCATCAAATTTCCTCTTCTAATTAGAGGAATGGTCTATGTGAACAGTGAACACTCTTTGAACTGAAATGCATACATTATTGGTAGAAGCATTTGTTATTGGCCCCAAATATGAATGGAAAGAAAAACAAAGAACATCGAGTAATAAACAAAGGAGAACCATGCAATAATCATACAGTACTAAGTACTAACTAGTAACTACACAAACACAACACAGCTTTTTCCCCCAATCCGCAATAATGGGGTTTTGAAAATAAAATGAAACAAAAATAAATCTTCTTCTCAATTTTATTGAGTATAATTTTTCGCTATACATTCTTTAAATAGGATTGAGAAAAAACATACAAAAACATGTATTCCATAATAAAAATTACACCCAACAATATTACTTAAGAATAAAAATAAAGAGAATCAATTTTCAATTAAATATTAGCAGTCAATACACGAATCCTATTCTAGGATTCGCAGTGTGAAACGAACATAATATGGACCGACATGCCACTATATTATTGCTTTACAGAGCATCATGCAGTAAAACTATACGTGAAACTAAAAAGGAATGAAAACACAATAATAATATATATTTGGAGACATGTAGAGGTGGGGAATTTCTACGCCCCTTTCCATGTTTTGATATTCTTTGATTATTATCGTTAGAAGGAGTTCTTAGTGCTTTGGTCCAAAAAAACTCAATTTAATTAAATAAGCTATGCTAGGATACTTAGAGCACGAGCATATAAATGTATTATTAAAATAGGATAAACAGGGATGGATAAGCTAAGGTTTGGTTCCTAGTTTTAAATGTGTGTGTATATATATTTCGTTTATTGATTCCTTCATATAATAAGTGTACTAGCTATTATTATTAAATACATACATTTACAGCTAAGTACTAAATTACACCACTAATACTAAATGTCAAGTTAATGCAAATCTTATCGTTTGCATTAGGACACCACCAAGTGATCGAGGATAGGTTGCATGCATAAATAGAATTTGCTTTCTCACCATCCTCAATTGAAAAAAGATTAAAATTATACTACTATTTTACTTACAATCTACTTTAGGTAAAAAAAAAAAAAGACAGAGAAAAATTAAAATCACATGATCATTTAAAACTCTAAGACAGACCTGCGTGTTAGACAATTTTAAACATAATATTCATTCGACATTTAATTTATTAGACACATATATTTTTTGTGTTTAATTATGTCTTGATAAAAAAATATTTTTTTAAATATATTTAAATATCATTATGTACTAGTATTATTATTTATTAAAATAACAATTATTTTAAATATTTTATATAATTAAAAAATATTAAAAAAATTTTTGTTTTAATAATTAATATTTTTTATATATATTGGATTTTCATGTTTTATATCATATCGTATTATTTTTCGTGTCTATATCATTATTGGTATATTATAGTTTAAACTATTACGAATATTCTAGCTAGTTTAATTAATATGAAACTCTGTTAGTTTGTGTGAGTTCCAATCCTCAAAACAGATAATTAAGTATTTTAAAAATTTCAAGGCATCAAACTGTACTTTTTTTTCTTATTTCATTCATCATTTAAAAATAAATTTTTTATATAGTAGTGCTCCATTAACAAGGAAGCATCGACAAATTAAACGTAGTGCTCCAATATCAACTAATAATAGGACACCCACTAATTTCACAATATTTTCTCATGGATATCCAGTGGAGTGTGTCTGGAATTTTATGGAATTGGAATTGATTTGATTTAAAAATATTGGAATTGATTTGATTTAAAAATAAAATTCTTTGTTTGGAATAAATAATAAAAATAAAATTGAATTGATTTGTAGATCTCGTAGATTTTTATATTATAATTAAACTTAAATTCTCCTAATTTTAAAAGAATTTGGATGAAATTAAAATAAGTTAATATCTTAAAATAAAAAATTGTTTTTACACTTCAAGTACTGTTCGGACAGGAACTAGGCACTCCTACATATAGATTTTTTTCAGTAATAAATTAAAAAAAAAAAAAATAATTTTATTATGGACAATAA
>NC_029774.3:126815993-126827590 GCF_000817695.3 Arachis duranensis
GTAAAGAAAAATAAGTAGTATTTTTTTAGAAAATAATAATTTTTTAATTTATAATAATTTTTTTTTTGTTAAATATAGTTTATGTGTACTCGAATATTTTTTGAGAAGATGATAATGGTTGTCATTGTTATCGACGATGTAAAAAAAACTATGCTTATGGTCCGTCTAGTATTTAATTTACAAATTAAACCAAATTTTTTCAAAATTAAGGTGTTGGAGAGCACTATTTTTATTACACTATTATTAAATACAGTTTATTTCTATGTATTTTATATACTTCTATGTATTTTTTGAGATAATGATAATGTTTTAGAATTTTGAGTTTCGTTCTCATCTGTTAGTTTTAAATTCGTTATTTATAAAAAATTTGGAATGAAGTTCGTCGAATGTGCAATCAACTCTATAAAATTATAGAAGTTTGTTGGAGTGTGTTGCGAATTCATCCTAAACAAAAAAATGCATTCCGAAAATTGAAGTTAGTTTAATTTTTTTGGAGAAATAATAATTTTTTAATTTATAATAAAAAAATCTCGTATAGACTGTGCCCTTCACGCAAACAGACTGCAATTATTAATGAGATGAAAAATTGTGTGGTAAATGAAGAGTAAAAATGTAAAATTAGATCATTATAGTACAATTATTTTCTATATACAAATTATTTTTTGATATAAGTCTATACAAGTTATTTATATTTACACATGCACGTTCTTTTTGGTGTTGTTACTGCACGTTCTTCTTCTTTTTCTTCTTCGTAATTTTTCTCTTTTGTTATCGTCGTCATCAACACTACATCCTCCTCCTCTTTCTCTTTCTTTTTTCATTAGAATTTCTTCTCTTCCTTTATTTTCCTCCTTCTCCTTTATCATCAGTATCTCGTTGTTAAAGATAATGAATAATTTAAATTCAGATTGTCAATTGAATAAGAATGAAATTGATTATTGTTTGAATTCAATCAAATGGCTGAGGTGTGGTTCGATTCTAGTTAATTTTTTCGTTAGTAGTTTATGATTTTGTAGGTGAATAATGTTTCATCGTTGATGGTTTGAATTGAATGTAATGTAAAAGTTCTGTATTAAAGAAAATATTTTTTTTGTATTTGTAGCAAATTTGTGTGTAATATGAAGATTTTTGAGTATATTGTTTAAGAATTTTCGGTGTATGTGTACTGATAAGTCCTGCATAATTCAAAACTCTTCTTTTCCCTCCTCCTCATCTTCTGCTGCTGCTTCTTCTTTTTTTTTATCATCATCATCATCATCATCATCTTCTTTTTTTTCTTATTCATATTTTTCTTCTTGTTTTATTTTCTCAAGTTTTTTATTATTTTACTCTTTTAACAAGAATAAAAAAAACAAACAAAGAAGAAGAAAAAACACATAATGCTACAAAATTACTTGGAAGATGATGAACTTACATTCATTCAACTAAAAGAAAGAAAGAAATAGGGAAAAAAAGAAAAAAATACAACATTAAAAAAAACATGTGTATTTGTAGCAAATTTCGATGTAAAACTAAGACATTTATGTGTATTATTAAGAATTTTCGGTGTATTTATACTGATAAGTTCTGAGATATTTGGGTATAACACGAAGATATTCGAGTATATTATTTAAAATTTTTTGATGTATGTGTGCTGATAAATTCTGCATAATTCAAAATTTTTTCTCTTTCTCCTCCTCATTTCCTGATGCTTCTTCATTTTTTCATCATCATCACCATCTTCTTCTTCTTCTTTTTTCATCTTTTTCTTTTTATTTTACCTTCTCAAGTTTCTTCTTGTTTTACTCTTTTAACAAGAATAAAAATAAAAAATCAAACAAAGAAGAAGAAGAAACACATGCTTCAAAATTACTTGAAAGATGATGAATTTACATTCATTCAACTAAAAGAAAGAAAGAAATAAGGAAAAGAAGAAGAAGAAAAAAATGCAGCATTAGAGAAAATATTTTTCTGCATTTACAGCAAATTTGAGTGTAACATGAAGATATTCGAGTGTATTGTTTAAGAATTTTCGGTGTATGTGTGCTGATAAGTTCTGCATAATTCAAAACTCTTCCTTCTCCTCATCTTCTCTGTTTCTTCTTCTTCATCTTCTTATATTATATTCTCATAATTCTTCTTGTGAGAAAAAAATCAAATAAAAAAGAAAAAAATGACACAATGTTACAAAATCAATAAAAAGAGAAGGAGAGAAAAAATGCAGCAACAACATTAATAAAAAAATGACGATAGAGATGAAACTCGCGAAGAAAAATGAGGAGAAATGCAAAGAAGAAGAAGAATGAAGAGAAAGAGAAAGAGGAGGAGGAGGAGGAACGTGGGATACAAAGAGGAACGTGATTTCACGCCACGTAAATGACTTGTATGACTTATATGTTAAAAAGACTTGTATGTATAGTAGTACTCATTATATTATTCTTTAAATTAAATCAATTCTTATTTTAAATTATTAATTTCAAATATAATAATTTATTTTCAATTCAATTTATTTTATTTAATTTTAAATCAAATCAACTCAAAAAATATTTTATTTCAAACACACTTTTAAAGTTATATTTTATTAAAATCTTGTCCAAAAAAATTCCATAGGATAAGAACCCAATCAAACAGAAAAAGAATATAATAGATTGTTAGGACAGTTTGTGAAATAACATAAATTTAGTATGAAATTACACATCATATATTATCATATATTATGTACTCCGGATGTACTCTACATAAAGAATATTTATTACAAAATAAAGTAAAGTAACATATTTAAATAAAAAAATATATTATTAAAAAATTATATCAATATTTTTTTGGTGAATGTTACTCTATCTTCTCTAAAATAACATATAAGTTACCCTCTGTGACATGTCATATTTTAATTGGATGTTTATTTTAACCTGAGTTACTTTAATCTCATGAGAGTTAATAATATCTTGGAAGACGGTGACAACCAATAAGATAGTGAAACCCAATGGGACGGTGATGCTTGGAAAGCGTAACGACAATGACGAAGGAATACAATGAGAATGAGTAAACGCAATTAGAAAGAGTTGGAATACCTTTTTTGGAAGAATGATTTTGGAAGATAAAATAAGATACCCAACGAGACCGTGATGCTTGGAAAGCGAAATGAGGACGACAGAGTGGGAATGAGTAAACGCAATTAGAGAGAGTTGTGAAGAATGATTTGGGAAGAGAAAACGAAACACCAATAAAACGGTAATGCTTGGGAGGCACAACAGCGACCAAAGAGTGGAGAAGGTAACTCAAGTTAAAATAAACACCCAATTAAAATGTGACACATCAAAAAGGTAACTTACATGTTATTTTAGAGAGAGTAAGATAGCATTTACCTTTTTGGTGAATGCTACTCTACATTTTATTAATTTTTTTCTATTAAAAGAACAAGTTATAATATTATCGAGATATATGATACAGTAAACATAAATATTTAGTTTTTATTTTCTATTTGGTTTGAATTTGGTCAATAATAAAATATGATATAATGAATTGGTTATTTTTCTTGTGACTAAAATGAATTTGTTATGGGTTCTTTGTAATAATAATTGTTGAATAATTGATTGCGATAAGAATTGAGATGAAAGTTTATATTTGCTCATTTACTTCTGTTGTCGGTATACTGATCTTGACCTTTATTGATTAGTGATTAGCTCTGATTCATTACTGATTTTGTGTGATGTGTTTTACTGTTTTATTTTGTGATTCAATTGTGTTTGGATTGTGACTGCTTTGTTGATTTATTGAGTAACATGATAAAGGAGCATTAAAATGTCAAATTAGTATAAAATTACATCTTATATATTATGTACTGCTAATGCTAATGTACTCTACATAAAAATTATTTATTAAAAAATATAGCAAAATAATATATTTTAATAAAATAATTGTTATTAACAAATTATATCAATATTTTTTATATGAATATTTTATTAATTTTTTTTCTTTTGCAAGAACAAATTATAATATCATTGAGATATGATAAAGTAAACATAAATATTTGGTTTTATTTTCTATTTGATTCGAATTTGGTTAATAATAAAATATAATATATATAGATATATATACACATATATAAATTAGAGTCATACAATATAGATTATTTAACATAACTTATATTATTATACATCGAGTATATGAATGATAAATACATAAAATATTTAAAATATAGATCTTGTAAAAAACTGTTTTGACAAATAAATATATTATGTGAAAAAAAATCAATACTAATTATTCTATTTTTGTTAATTTTTGTTATTAGTTTTTTTTTAAGAAATTACGACAAAAACTCTAATAGAATAATTAGAGTGAAATTAAATTACTGATCAGAGTATAATGTACCAAGAACACAATAATACAAAGTACAAATTAAAATTAACATAAACCTAAATACAATATAATTTAAATGAATATTTCAAAATATAATAAGATGTACAAAAAATTACTTATCACTATTGATGATGATTGAACATTTTCTTATCATAATTATTCTTTTTTTTCTTTTCTTACATGGCTAGAAAATTAACTTTTAGCATAGTCATCATCTATTTTATGAAACTATCTAAAAAGTTATTCAAAAGTTGAAATTGTTAGAAAGTTGAGTAAGAGAAATAAATAAAATTAGAAAAATAGTAAAAAAATTTAAAAAAATGTTGATTATTTGAGTGGAGGATTGAGAAAGAAGTTATGCGTAAATTTTTTGTAACAGTTAGTAAAATGCATAATTGCAAGGTTAATTTTAAATTATGTTGACAAAGTTAAAATAGAAAAAAAAATTGAACAACATCATGTACTCACATTATATATTGACTAGCGGCTTAATGAGACTACCGTAGTTGTTTACCGACTTTTATATTGAGTTAAAAAAATATTTTTATATTTTTATTTTTTAAATTATAAATAATAAAAAGTCAAACATATTAAAAAATAAAAAGTATATTTTTTATGAATAATTTTTTTATCAACTTAATAACACTTAAATAAACACAAAGTATATACAGTATTTATCATCTCATCATATTATACACTATTATTTTTTCTTATTATTTTTTTACATATATAATTATTATTGTCTTGCCATCACTATTATAGTATTATGTTGCCTTGTTTTATTTTTTTTTGTTTTTTTTTCTTCTATTAATCCCAACCGCAATCAATTACCACCATATCATATTATCATTATCACAACTCTTATTTTTGTTTGTCACTTTGATTCATATATATCTATTGTGTTAACTTTTCAATTGTTAAAGATTTGTCAAAAGAATTATTTTTGTTGTTTGATTTAGATATCTAGATGTATTACTATTATAAAGATATATTTATTTTTCATACTTACTTATTAAGTCATATTTTATTATTTTAAAAAAATTAAGATATCAAACATTCATAAATTTTGTATAGAATAATTGAAGATAAAAATTTATAAATGTTTATAAATTTATTTATTTTTCAATTATATTTAATTTGAAGCAAGTCTAAAAATTTATTTAAATCACTCTTTCTCTCGTATAATTTTAATAGCTAAAAAAATTTTATTTTTTATAATTTTATATTCAACATTTTAAATTATCTTTAGTCTTATTATTCTTTTAGAATTTTTAATTTTTGTTTTCATTATTATTTTTTCTTATCATTATCTATCTAAGTATGTCTTACTACCACTCTTATATTAGCTTGTTCTCTCTCTTCCTTCCTCGGTTTTTATTCTCTTTCTATCTTCTCTTTAATCGCAATTAGTTGCCAACATATATTAGTTCATAATTATTACACTTAGAAGTGAATACTACTTTAAAAATAAAAGTTAAAAAAAATCTCGTAACTCTTATATGAATTATCTATACTACTATAAATATAACAAATGAGTAAATTTAACTTTTTTTTATTATGAATTTTTTTATTATCTAATACATTTAAAATCACATATTTTTATTTATGATAAAATTAAAAATTAAAGTTAAATGACATTACTAATTTTTGGTTTAATAAAATTAAAATAAAGTATAAAAATAAGGATAAAAACTAAAGAAATAGAAAGCTTTAGAAAAGGATAATGTTAAATTTTATGTTATTATGTATGAGAACAATGATTTATTTTATTATATTATTTTTGTACCAAATAACAAAAAAAATTAAATTTTATGTCTGTTTTTTATTACTTATGTTACTTATCTATAGTTATTTAAATTATACTCTATAGTTATTGAGTCATATTTTATTCCAATACAAAAATAATTATGAAGTCATTTTTATTTTTTTATAGGAATACATCCGTTATATCATAATTTTAATAATTAGTGTAAAATTTAAAAATTAAATAAATATGTATTTCATTAAAATTTAAAAAATTAAATAGATATGTATTTATTTTGATTACATTCAAGAGTGAATTATATATTGGTAGACGGTAGACAAAAGACCTTCCTCGTAGCGACGCTGTGTTGGAGCACTTGGAAAGCGAAGAATCGGTGTGTTTTTGAGAAGGTAATAAGCCCGACACGAGAGATAGTGAAAGAAGCCAGCAATTTAGTGCGTGAACTCGTGAGCCATACCTGATAGATGCTGCTAATTTTCTTTACTCTTACTTTACTCTTCTTTAAACTTAGTCTTCTTTACTCTTACTTTACTCTTCTTTAAACTTAGTCTTTCAGTCACAGTTGGTGATAAATGAAAATACCCAATTCTTTTGTACTTCTTTATGAAAACACTTTTATTTTATATTAATAAAATAACATTTATCTTTGAGAAAAAAATGAATTATATATATTTCTATATTTAAAAAATAGACTTAATTTATTCTATAATAAATAGTTTTTTAATCATCAAATTTATAAGAAAGATTTTATCTTTTTATTTATCCTAAAGTTAACATTAAAACTAATGTTAATACTTTTTTATTAATAGAACTAAAATAAAATGTAAAAATAAAGTTTGAATAAAATTTAAAATACAAAATTTTGAAATCCAAAATATAAAATGGTTATAAGATAAAAAAAATTACTTAAATATAATTTTTATAAGGTACTTCATAAATAAACTCAGATGAATGAATGAATATTATATGTAAAATGAATCTTGATATATTGGTATAAAAGTTATTCTGTATAATTTTTTTTTAAAATATTGTCCTATTAAACTATTTTACTTTTATTCTTTTAAAATCATATCCATAATAAAAATAATCTACATGAATAATTTACATCAAATAGAAAACTCTTGATAAAGTTGTTGTAAAAAATATGTGAAAATTTTTTTATTCAAACAGAAGTACGGGAGAAATTTTTTTAATAATAAATTTCTCTATGGTAATATTAAAACTTAAATTTAGACGCCACTAGATATTATATATTGAGTAAGTACCTAGAGTGTTTTAGAAGAGTATGATAAGAGAAAAATTATTGTATATAATTTTATTTCTTAAAAAATTATCCCTATTGAACTATTTTATTTTTATTCTTTAAAAATATATTCAAATAAAAAAAACTGCAACAATAATTTATATGCAATACAAAAATTTTAATAAGATTACTGTGAAAAAAGATAAAAAAAAAAATTTATGTTAGACACAAATTATCCTTATATTAGATTTTATGTTATATCTAAGTAAATTGAAAAAGAATTTTGGACACCAAATCTGAGCTGAAACCCCCATACTCACTCGTCAAAACGCGTCATGCTATGAAGAGGTATTCACATCATTATAAGGCATGTTTCGTTTTTCTCCTCAATCGATTGAACCTTACAAAACCTATATATTGGCATTATATATTATTATAGATTATAGATTATAGATATTAAGTTTTATGTTATATCTAAGTAAAGTGAGAAGGATGTAAGAGAAGATGAATAAAAAAAGAAAAAAAAATTCTATTATGCATTATAAATAGTAACTAGTGTATGTTCCCGTACTTTGTACGGGATAATACATAAAATTATATTAAAAATTTTATTAAAAAAATTAGATAATATATATAATAATTATTATTACAAGTATTTTATAAAGTTATAATTAAAATCAAATTCTTAAAATTTTTAATATTAAAATATTAAAAATAATTAGTATTTATCTTAATCAATTTGAGTTTGTTAAGTGATTATCTCACTCGTCTGCTTAAACAACTATTAGAAATTAGAATCTAGCCTTGTGTATATAGCAATCTATTGGCTAGCGATAAACCCTTAATAAAAAGAGTATCAATACGTGGTTAGACTTAGCAGGAATTTTCGAATACACAGGTACCCGACCCATCTATACCCGGATGAAAAGGGTAATAACTTGACTCGAGTCGGGACAGATTTTGCTTACGACAGGTATCGTCGAGTTTAGGGTGTACCCGCCTCGAATATATACATATAAACACTTTTTAGTAATTAGAATTTGCCTCACATCACACATGATTCATAGCTTCAGTATATACTCTATATAGCCATGCAAGATAAACTCAATTATCCTCATCTAAAATCTTCTTCTTCTCGACTTCTTCAAAAAAAAATTCATCTAAAATCTTCTTCTTCTCGACTTCTTCAAAAAAAAAAAATCGCATAGCTTCTGTCATGTTGTTACTGAGTCCATCGCCGCTTACCTATTCACAACTCCCATCTTTCTTCACAGCCAGAGACGAATCCACGTTTAATATAGAGGGGGCATTTGCCCCCACAAATTTTTTTGAAAAAAAATTAATACTTGTATACATATATACCACTTATTATATTATATTTGTCTCAAAATAAAATATAAATAGTTCTTTTATATTTTATGTTAAAAAATATTTTGTTAAACTTAATACATAATAATAATTATATTGTTAAATTTGATTTAGTATGAAAAATAAATAAATACACTAAAAAATTAGTGATAATTAATTATATTATATTAGTTAATTAATTAATAATTAAATTAAACTTAGTTTTCTAATTAAATACAATTTAAATTATTAGTGATTTTTTAAAAAGTGTTTAAGATAAAAAATATATTATCTATGTATTAATATACTGTAATTATTTTGGTTAAAAACTTTATTTATACTATAAAAATTATAATAAGTAGATTTGACAATTAAGTAAAATAATTGTTTAAAAATATATATAAAAAATAATACTTAGTCATGTTAAAAATAAAAAAAAAGTCCTTGTAAATATTTTTTTATTATTTTAAATATTATACTATGTGTATGAAATTATATTTTTATTATTTTAAATATTATAATAATAATTGTGTGTATATTTATAGTTCTTATCAATATGTATTAGATAGTTCTAATTTTAAATTTTGAATATATCTAAACCAATTTAGATTGATCAAGTGATCAACTTAGTCGTCCGCTTAAATAAGTATTGAGGGTTCGAATTCTGTCTCGTTGCCGGCCAATTGTAGATTCTTAAGTGGAATTCAGATTCATGACGGATTAGTCCTTAACTTGTTGAATATCGTGTGAAGCAAAAAAAAATATCTATACCTAAATTTTATTATATTTTTGTCCCCATTACTAAATTTTTCTGGGTCCGTCATTGTTCACCGCTTATGTCATCATCGCTGCTCATCCCGTTACCGTCATTGTTGAACCCGTCGCCACCATTTTCATGCCGAGTTTCTTTTCTCTAGGTAAATTTTCCTCTCTCTCTCTCATTGTGAGTCTGTTAAGTTCTTCTATTCAAACATTGATATTTAAATTATAAAAAAATTGATTTTCATATTTTATAAAATATCATACTGGCGGTAATTTTAAATATGACGCTACTTAAAATTAAATAAAGTAACATAGATAAAACAAATAAAAAAATAAAAAATTACTTAATCTTGTATAAAATTTACCTATAAAATCCTGTACCAAAAAATAAATTTAATTTTAGTATATTAATAATATAAAATATTTTATATAGTCATTCAATTCAATTAGATTTGTCTATTTAGGTCATTATTGAAAATAAATTTAAGATACTAACATACAATTACTTTAACTTAAGCAACAATTATCAATACTATATAAAGGACACACTATTCTACTCAGAGTGATTGTCATAAAGAATAATTTTCTAATTTTCTATACTAATATTAAAAAGTTTATATAATACTATATAATAATATTATAATTATCAATACTATATGATATCAAAACAAAAAAATCACTGTGCTAATATAATATTATCAATATTATATAAATCATCTTTTTATTTATTTTTCTGTGCGTATATAATATTTAATTAACACATTAAGACATATATAATATTTTGTTAATACATATATAATATAAAGTGATTTACAAATTATTATTAATTCGTATATAATGTATAATTAAATTTAATGAATTCAATTAGAATAAACAATAAATTATTTATTTTATTTCAGACTTTATAAATAAATAAATTAATTAACTAATATAACAAATTATAATTAATGTAATAAAATTAATTAAGTAATATATATTATAATAAATAATATTAATATTTAAATATCTAATTAAATCAATTAACTGATATAATTAAGTCATGGTAATAAATTGTATTAAATGAGTTAAAATAATTAAATCGGGAAACACTCTCCAGAGCATGCCACGTCAGCTCCATCATTAAATGCAGACATCCGATTTTTATATAATAGAATAGATCTGAGATGATAGATAGTAAGAGAGGAAAGAGATAATTATAGAAGTCATGATTGTGAATTAATGAGATAAAGAGAGAACTTTAATGTATGTGATAAGAAAGAAGACGAAGTAGTAAAAGTTTTTTAATATGGAATACTGACATATAGTATGATAGATTATTAGGAAAGGTAAAATTGGAAAAGAATTTTGAACACCAAACCTATTTATTGGCATTATATATTATGAGCAATGATAGGAGCCAACAATATTTGTGATTGGTAGCCATCAATTAGCCATCAATGATGATTTGATGGTGTGAGATTGGTGTGAGATTTCATCCAATGGCTCACATTTCTCTGCTGGTTACATACTGACCAAAATAGAATAAAATTGCTGGCTCCTAAACTTTTCCATATATTATATTATATTATAGATATTTTATTTTATAATTTATATATAAATAATAATATTATTATTTATAAATCTTGTTATCCTACCGTGATTTATTAAGAATATTATACTATATTTTAAGACGTAAATTGTGGTAGAATAATTGTTTTACAAAAACATACAAATCACTGCGGCATGTTATCACAATTTATTTACAAATTCAATAATATTCTTTAACACATAAATAATATAATGATAGAATATATTAGTAAAATTTTAAAATTGTATATAAAACTCACCAATCTAACACAATTTATGTACAAAAGAACAAATACTCAATAATCTATCATGATTTATGTATAAACAATCAAAAATCTAACACATCAAATTTTATTAAGCAAAAATTAAACAACACATAAAAAATTAACACTTATGAATAATATTCCTGTAAAAAAAGTATCCTAATGATAATACAAAGTTTTAACTAATAATATAAAAATTTTCCTAATGAAAAAAATTCATATTGCAATTCATACAAAAGAATTATATATATACTAGCGGCTCAACAGGCACTAACGTGCCTGTTCAGCCGCTTTTTTATTATTTTTAATAAAT
>NC_029774.3:126828392-126845664 GCF_000817695.3 Arachis duranensis
CTATTTAAAATTTATAGTATTTGTTAATTATTTGTTTTATTTTTTTATTATAGAATTCATAATTTTGTTTGACATTAGGCATTTTATATAGTAGTGTACAATATCAAACCTCTTAATTTATTCAATACAAAAAATATTTTAAATGAATATTATGCAATGAAGATAAAATATTAAAAATATAAGTAAAGTAAGTGAGTACTAACTATTCATATTTGCATGACTTTTAGCATTGTTTGTAAATGGTTCATTATAAGAGATTGATTGAGACATTGAATTAGTATATTAAGATTATCTTGACCTACACTTATACACAAAAAAAATACAAATTTAATATGTTGTAGATTATCTTAAAAAATTGTTAATCTTCTATATTAAGATTTAATGTGTTTATATGTTAACATTTCACATTAGAAATTTATTATATATTTAATATTATTAAATTAATATATTTTTTAATAATAAACAATGTTACGTGTCTCATGATTATTATCATTGGCTCATTGGCTGATATAATAGCATTTTTTTATAATTGATATTTAAAATAGTTATTCAATAAAAATTGATTCAGTAGCTCATATAAATATGTAAAGCATTATCTATGTTTTTAATTTTAGAATTTGAAAATTATATATCCAATCACTGTTTGTAATATTTAATATAGTATTTAGATTTTTTATAAAATTATGACCCATTTTACCGTGATCAAATTTTGGCATTTGTTAAATTTTTAAATGGACAATAATTTTATAGTAAGAAGGATTAAATTTTATTTATGACATACATTTAAATACATGAGATGAAATATCAATATTTTTGTATTCTTCTTCTATCATTATGTTTGTATTTAGGTCAGATTTTTTCTGGTTTTATTTTAAAATTATAAAAATATATATTATTACCAAAATTTTAAAATATGAAAATATATAAATTAAAATAAAAACTAAAAAAATTAAATTAAAGTATATTAAAAATCATTATGTTACATTAATTTAACACAATATATAAATACTATTTTGATAATAAAATTATTATGTTTGACAACTTTTTTGTAATTATCTTATAACATAGTATTTTTATATATAAAATGACTTCATTTTTTTTAATATAAGAATACAAATGCATATTTTTTTATTTTTAATATTTTATCTCAAGCATCTACATTAATTTGAAACATAAATATATTTTTTTAATAAATTTTTATAATAAAAGTTTTAGTTAAAGAGTACTCGATACTTCCTTTTATAATTTAGAACATTAAATTTATTTTCATTTTAGAGTTATTACTTTGTAAAATATATTTAATCATTCAAATTTAAAAATATACATGATAAAAAATAAGCAATATGTTAATTTTTTTCTCTTTATTCTATTTGTTATTATTAGTTTTATGAATACATTGTTTATTTTAATTTTTTAATTATTTATATATTATATGATAAAGATGAAATATTAAAAAAATTATTATTTTGTCCACTAAATTTATGTTATGAAATATATTATGTAAGGATATACGAAATCTAAAAAAAATTGGACATCAAATTCTAGTAACTTTTTGTATTTTTTTTATTAAAGAGTACTTTGTAATATGTAATTTTTTAAGTTAAATAATAAGCATAAGAGTGTATATTAATTTAATTAATTTTGTTATAGAATACCAATTAATTATGTTACTATAACGTCTGTTATTTTGTTATTGAAAATGGATTGGTATTTAAATTGAGTACGTATTAATAATTTTTTTATTGAAAGTGAATAAAATAAAAAAAATTGAGTACGTAGTAACGGTTTTTTTTATTAAAATTAGTTTTTAAGTTCTGTCGTGTCGTGGAATAAAGCCAGTGAGAACAGGGATAAAATAGAAAGAAAGAATTGGATACTAAAATTTCGTATCCCCATTATATATTGGTATAATATTTGACTGATTAATATCTCCAATATGTATGATCACATTTGTGAAATGAAAAAAATTAAACTTACTGAATTTTCGATGTATCTACAAACACAAAATTTTAACGATTTTTTTTCTGCAAATTAAACCATAAATATTTTTCTAATCATAATATTTCTATGATCTTAATTTTTTAATAATCACATAAAATTCTTCTAATAATAAAATCTTGGTATTATAGTAGTATTTTTAATCTGAAAAAAAAATATACTCAAACATAATCCAACAACTAGTTTATCATGAAAATAATTAGACAAAATACGATGTTTAAAAATACTAGATTGCGAGTACTTTTAAACTTTATTCCTATTAAATTTATCCAGAAATACAATATTAGTATAATAATCTTCATATACAATATTAGTATAATAGTCTTCATCATAATTTTTTTTATTAGGATAATTTTTATGCTATTAAAATAAAATTTTTATTATTAATTAATATTTTATTATTATAAATTTATGAATGTTACTTTTTACAAGAATGTTATTCACAATTTATATTTTATGTTTTGTTTGATTTTTACTCAAAAAATTTGACGTGTTAGATTTTTATTATTTAATTTATACATAAATTATAACAGGGATATTGAGTGCTTGTATTTTTTTTAACATAAATTATGATAGACTAATAAATTTTATGTATAATTTTAAAAATCTATTATTTTATTATTATTTAGTGATAGAGCACTACAATTGATATATTTTTGTAAAACACATGACACTGCCATGATTTATATGTTAAAAGATACTATAATATTTTGAATAAATTATGCTGCTTAATATAATTTATCATCAACAAATAGCAATATTTATTATCATGTAGCAATTATATAAATTATAAAAAATAACATATATGAAGTTAATATTTTAAGAACTAATTTAAATATTAACTCAACATAATCTAATAAATATAATTTTTTAAATTTATTTTAGTAACACTTCAACTAGCTTTATCCTAAACCCACAACCCACACAATGCTAGTTATTAGCTTCCAAATGGATTGGACATAGAAGATTGGTTCAAATTTTGTAAGCTCACAAAAGGATGGAAAGATGTCACGCCCACCATATGCCTCTCAAGTTGCAGTTCATAACAATGATTTCTCTTCAATCTAGGCCATTTCTTTTTTCTAAAATTAAATCTGAATGGTTAAAAGGAATGGAACAAAATGTTTCACTAAAGTATAATAGAACAGGTGAGCACCTTCTAATAGTATATGAAAAATTATAAGTGTACCAAAAATATTAGTGTTTCAGTTATTTTAACGGTTGATTTTAATTAATATATATTATATATTTTTTATAATTTAGATTAACGGTTAAAATAATTAGAATATTGGTATTCTCGATACACTTAAAACTCTTCCAATACTATATAATACTGCCAATTTTTTTATTTAATTAATAAAAGAGGCACGTGAGGTATAAGCTCCAAATCTTTCGGATTATTTTAAGCGAGAATGCAAGAGATGTAAGAATAGGTTCCTTTCACTATAAAGCGATGAATCATCACATACATATACATGGGGATGGCCTTCACTGAGTAGCCATTGCTGACCATGATGCTTATCTACTCATCATTCTCACTATACTCAGGTGCATGGTGATTCATTTTGAGAACAGCTCCAATTTGCATGCATCATAATATTACTATTGTTATGGAGAGTCAAAACCATCAAGTCCAAGTTTCCTATTCATCGGGAGAATCCCTTAGAGGAGGAACATCCTTCTTCAAAACATGTTTGAACGGACTCAATGCCTTGTCAGGTACTATATCTATCATATCAAACTATATAACTTTGTGCCAGCTATATTAATTATTCTAATCTCTTCTCTTTCTTTTCCATAGGTGTTGGGATACTCTCAATGCCATATGCAGTGGCTCAAGGAGGGTGGATGAGTTTAATTTTGCTCCTCATTGTTGCTACTGTGTGTTGGTACACAGGATTGCTTCTTCAAAGGTGCATGGACGCACATCCACTAATCAAATCCTACCCTGACATAGGCAAGGTTGCTTTCGGTTACAAAGGAAGAGTTGTGGTAGCCATTTTCATGTACTTAGAGCTCTATTTAATTGCGGTAGAATTTCTCATTCTAGAAGGTGACAACCTTGAGAAGTTGTTTCCAAATATGAATTTCAAGATTGCTGGCCTTAGAATCCGAGGCAAAGCCGGTTTTGTCTTGCTAACTGCGCTCGTGATACTGCCAACCACTTGGTTGAAAAGCTTGGGAGTTTTGGCCTACATTTCTGTTGGTGGGGTTGTGGCTTCTCTTATTTTGATTGTTTGTGTTGTGTGTGTTGGTGAAGTTGATGGAATTGGGTTTCATCAGAAAGGAGAGTTAGTTAATTGGAAAGGGTTGCCTTCTGCTGTTAGTCTCTTTGCATTTTGTTACTGTGGACATGCAGTCTTTCCTACACTGCGCAATTCCATGAAAGATAGAACTCAATTCTACAAGGTATTAACTTTTGACTTTTCCTTACCATTACTATAAAATAGTTTAGATAATTACTAAAAAACAAGGTGTACAAAAGAAACAATATCACTCATTATTATAAAACGAAATAATTATATAAAATAATTATAACAAAAAAATAATTAATACATGTGATTTAAATATTTTTAATAACCACTAACATAAAATTTAACAAAATATAATTCACATATTTTTTTATTTATGTATATGTATAAAATTATTTATGTATATGTATATATTAAAAAAAACTACCGTAATATATATATAACAAAATTAATATATAAGATTATGAAAAGTTCTATTTAAATTTGACCAGAAAAAAATGACTTACATAGAAATGGTTCTGATTGATAATAAGGTAAGTTGATTATTTTTTATAATTCTTTTAAGTGATATTAAGTCTATTTTATAAATATTTTTGGTTCATATTTTAATGTTTTTAATAACCGGTAACATAGAATTTAATAAAATATAATTCATATACTTTTTTATTTATGTATATGTATAGAATTTTTTATGTATATATATAATTATTTCACAAAATTAATATATAAGGTTATGAAAAGTCTCATCTAAATTTGACAAGAACAATACGACATTTGTCATTATTCTTTCAAGTGATGCTAGGTCCAATTTATAAATATTTTTGGTTCATATTTTAAGTTTATCTGATAAGTAAACCCTTGCACGCGAATCAATTTTATAGATTTATAAGTGCTAATAGCCTTTATATTTAATTTATTTTATAGTGTGATAATAACCAATATATTTATTGATGAATTTAACTATTACTATATTATTTATGATCATATTCAGTATATATGTCTGATTTATTGAAAAAAAGTAAATTATTAAAATCGATTAATAACTATATTTTAGAGTTAATAGATTCAATTAACACTAAATTAAAAAAAACAAACAATATATAACATATTACTTTTTTATTAATCAAATTATTATAATTAAAAATAATTTAAAATTATAATTTCAATCTTATCACGTGACATTCACGGTAATTATACTTGTTATTTTGCTAAATGCAGGTTTTGATGGTATGCTTCATCACAAGCACTATAACCTATGGGTCCATGGCTATTATAGGGTACAAGATGTTTGGAGAACATGTGAACTCTCAAGTAACCTTAAATCTTCCAACAAAAAAAAATAAGCACTAAGATAGCAATTTACACAACATTAATTAACCCTTTTACCAAGTATGCTGTTATAATCACCCCAATAACCAATGCGATTGAAGAAACATTACCTCTTTTATATAAGGGTAGACCTGTTGTCATCCTCATCAGAACAATCATTGTGCTAAGCACCTTGCTTGTGGCATTATTCATTCCTTTTTTTGCCTATGTTATGGCGTTTATCGGAGCATTCTTGAGTGTGGCAGGTTCATGGATTTTTCCATGTTTATGCTACTTGAAGATGAATAAAGCAGCTCAAAAGTTTGGAATGGAATTGGTTATTATCATAGGAATTCTGTTTACAGGGTCAATTATTGCTCTAGTTGGTACCTATATCTCCATAATTCAGATAATACATGACATCAAGCTATGAAGATGGAGAGTTCAAAGTTTCTAAAATACTAATTAAGCAAATCTGATCTATTAATCATGTGTATAGTATCAAATCAAATAATTATAATAATGGGCCATACGGTTAGTATTGTATTTGAGCCCAGAAGTGTTTGAATGGATGAAATGTATGTTTGTCCCAAAGCTAGCTCAATAATCTTCAACATCTCAAAGGTTCTTTATGATTGTATTTAGCAGGAGATTAAAACTGAGACATAGAAATTAAGATATTTGGTATAAAATGTACTACTCTTAATATTATATTTAGTTTAAAATAAATATAAAAAATTAGAAACAAATTTAAAAAATTAAATAAAAATAATTAAAAAAATATTATTAAAATTTTAGTTTTCGTCTTTAAAAATTTTAATACTTTGTCTCTATTTTTGTTAAAAAAATGGAAGAGACTAAAAATTTGTATATCAAAACTAAAATTTTAATTTCAATTAAGAACAGAATACTTGATCCTAGAATTGCAGTCTGAGTCCCAGTCTCCTATCAATTTGATCTCAATCGAACTTGGCCCAAACTTACATACATCTAAACATTACTATTATTTTTTACGAGACAGAGGAGTAAGGCTCAAAGGTCCAAACAAAATTCCAACCTAATCTAAACGTGTTGTCGCAATCTAATAAAATAACACTCTAGCTGTTCACCTTTTAATTAAAAAAAAAAATCACTGTAGCTGTACATTTCGTAACCAAAGCATTCTTAGCTAGCTCACCGTTTTGGATTATCCTTCTTGTAAACCATTTAATTAGTTAAACTACTTAATTACCTCGTGATTTACATATAAATATTCCACACAAAAACATGATTCAGGTCAAACATGGTGTGATCTCCCTTTCAAATATAGGTTTCACTTTTATATTGCACATGCTCCACGAAAATAGAAAAGAATGAAATTGAGGTGTTGCACTTGCACCTTCCCCACACACACTGCTTCGTTGCCTATAAAAGGACCTATCATTAATACTAATTAACATCTCCCATTAAAAAGGAAATAGTTAAGACCAAAGAGAGATGAAAATGGCAAACAGCTCCATTATTCCCATCAAGTTTTTGATACTTGTAGGTCTTGCAAACATTTGTGTTTCACAGGATTTTGATTTTTTCTACTTTGTACAACAGGTAGCTGATTAGCCTAAGCCATTTAATTTTCTTCTACCTCTTCGTTTTTGGGCAAAGTAATTAATTAAGATTAATGATCCTTATCACTGTTGCAGTGGCCAGGCTCATCCTGTGACACAAAGCAAGGTTGCTGCTTTCCTCAGACAGGAAAACCAGCCTCCAATTTCACCGTTCATGGCCTTTGGCCTAATTTCAACAATGGATCATTTCCATCCAATTGCAAATCTGTAGAAAACTCCTTCGACGAATCCAAGGTACATACATGCTTACTACTTCAGTTAGGTTATTATCCGCATTGATGGCTGCTTTTATTATATATATAGTTGGTTCACAAACACACGATATTATACAATAGGATACCAATATGAAGATCAATATATAGTTTGGTGAATGCTATAGTGCCTAAGAGTGGTACCTATTTACCAAAAAAAAGTTAAAAATTAATATTTAATTTAAAAGATATAATAATAAATTATTTTTAAAAAATTAAAATTTACCACAAAAGATAACTTGGGCAAAAATTAGACAACAATTAATAGATACCATAGAATTGGCCAAATAGTTTAACCTATAGAATTAAGAGAAACATTTGAAAGTAAGGAGTATTGATTTTAAGATTAACATAAATCAGTATTAACATTAACATAGACTAAAACTTACATAAATAATGTGTTATTTGTGATGTACCGTACCATGTCATCAGATGAGTGACATAGTTCCAAGAGCAGAAACAAGTTGGGCAGCATTCTCTTGTCCAAGCAAGAAGAAGACAAACAGCACAAA
Source organism: Arachis duranensis (assembly GCF_000817695.3). NCBI lineage: Eukaryota > Viridiplantae > Streptophyta > Magnoliopsida > Fabales > Fabaceae > Arachis > Arachis duranensis. The sequence continues at coordinate 126,836,318 of NC_029774.3, forward strand.
CAGCGACAACATGAAGCTCTGGAAACATGAATGGGACAAACATGGCACTTGCTCCCACTCTGTTCTTCACCAACATGCATACTTTGACTTCACTTTGAACCTCAAGGACCACATTGACCTCCTTCAAATCCTTCTAAATAATGGTAATTAACCACTTTTATGGATCAATTATATATAAAAATACATCTTTCAATTGTATTGATGCATTGATGCATGCAGGAATCAAACCAGATGGAAAGAACTACAGCGTTGAAAAGATAAGACAAGTTATAAAAGAAGCAACAGGGTTTGAAGCTGGCATAAGATGCAATACAGATGCTTCTGGTAATAGCCAGCTTAATGAGATAGTTCTTTGTGTTGATAAATCAGCAGCCTCCAGAAGCTTCATTGAATGTCCAATACTACCAGATGCAAATTGTCCAGACAATGTTGAGTTCCCCATCTTCTAGTTTAAGGATTCACTTCAGGAATTCTGCTCTATTCTTCTTGTTTGTTATTGTCAATTGTTAATATGAATAATTTTTTTTATTTATTTAGAAATCATGAAAATAAGTGAAGTCTTTTAATTATTTTTCTTAAAATGATGTGCTCTATTATTCTCATTTTTTTCATCTCCTCTAGGTTTTTTTTCTGTTTTAAGAAATGCTACATTAACAATTGTATTGGACAACTATGTCAATAATTATTTAAAAAAAAATTGAAAATACACACCAAATACCAGTACCATGTAGCATACTTGCACAATCAAATTAAAATATTAAACTTTGCACTCTTTTTTTTTTTACTCACCCTAGAAAGCTTATTATTTTTTGACAAGAAAAGTACAAGAGTCTAGGGGTCTGCATATAGACAGGATCGGGATCAAGTTTAGTCACCTGAATAGGATATACCAACTCCAATATTTTTTTTTTGTCAGTAGTTAGTTATAGAACTTGATGAATAAAAATTTAGGCTGTCTTTGGGTTTCAGCTTTTAGCCCACACTACTGCTCTGCTGTCTCCGCTCTATTGGGCAGACCCTAAAAAGGTTACAAGTTTATACATTATTGTATGAATTTAATTTTGATATACCCTGTAAAATAATTTTTTACAATATATCCAATTACATTATATTAACAAAAAATAATTATTTTTTATATTAAATATATAAATAATCATTTAAAAGATCAAATATATTATATAATTGTATAAAATATTTTACATTAATAACCTATTAAAATTAAACTCTCATTGGGAGTCACTGACCCTCCACGTACCCAACTACTCTTCTCATGTATCCCTCTCCGTGACCACCAACTCTTCCATCTCATGCATCCTTCATTGTCCTTACCCTTATACGCTTATAGCTAACCACTAAAAACGTTTTTAAATTATTCAATTTAAAAACACAATAATAATATCCAACAATAAATATATATTTTAAAAAAATATTGTAGAGATTAAATTTTAATATAATTTTTATATATAATAATATCTTATTTTTATAATTATGCTAAAAAAATTTCTGGGAAGCTGCTGATCATGTTAGACGCACCGGTTCTTGAATATGGGGTAGCAGTTCATGTTGTTCTTAAACATGGGGAAGCCCTCGTTTTTGAAGAGCAACCAATTGCATTGCCGCTTTTTCTTCTGAATCCTGAAGATGACAATCATAAACCTATTCCATAAAATTCAGTTGTTGTTTCTCAAGACGCTGTTGATGGTCACCATTTCAATGCACTGGCTCTTAATCCTGAGACTCAGGATGTGAATAATGGATCTGGAGACCAGGAGAGTATTCCTGCGTACACTGTGTTTTTAGTTCCTTTGGTGCTGTCTTTAGTTCATTAGTATTTTTGTGATAAAATTTATGCGTATTTTTGTGATCAAATGTGTCTCTAGTGCTTGTGTATAAAATTTCCAGAACTGAAACAACATTTGAGTTGCCTAAGGAATATACCTTATATGTGTGCTGTGATTAGTCATAAACTAATATAGATGGCATATATATAGAGAGATATTTTAAGTGTCAATTCTGGTGGAAACTCACTTACACTCAATTTTACATAAAATTGCTTGATGGCTGTTATGAGTTATCATATGGTTTAAAAAAAATCAATTTATTTTATACAAATAATTTTTTAAAAAAATAGGTTTAAATAGATCAAATAACTACTTTTAAAATAGTTTCAATTTTTTGTGTGTATTATTCCTAAATTTTTAACGGATGAATTTGGGACGTTCTTCTTCTTCATTATTATTGACCAATTTTTCTTTAAATAAACTAAATTCATGTTTTTTTGTATAGGAATAGCAAAAATGGTACCATCTGTTTTTTTGTTTTTGTTTCTATCTTCTTGACGAGCTTTGTTTTGTTTTCCATGCTTACATTTTCAGTTGCTAAATTTTTTCTCTACCACAGATTTTAAATTAAGCTGTAAAAATACGTTCAATTATAAATTTACCATTAAATTAAATGTCATGATAATCAATCAATTAACTTTTATTTTACTAATAAATTATTTTCATGCAAATTATTGTTGATTTTTTAAGATTATTCTATAAATAAATTATTTTTTGAAGATAATAAAATAATAATTTATTTGTCTAGAAATTATAATTTCACTGTCATGTACGTTTTTGTGTTTTTACTAACAAACTAAAATTTATTTTTAATGAAACTAGAATTTATTTTCAATAAAACAAAAGTATTTAATCAATATATTAATTTGGTCTCCTTGAATAATTGAACATAATATTATTAATTTTGTCTACAACAATATTTTTAAAAAAATTTTCAAAATAAAATCGACTCAAAAATAGAGAAAAAAAACAACTAATAAAAATATTTATTTTGGCATTCCATCAAGAATAGGATAGACATAGAAAAAATTCAATCAAATAAAAGGACCACACTCATACAATTAAACTATTATCATATCATCAAAATAAACTATAATACCACCAACTAAAGAGACATGTAACAAATATGAAAGATATCATACTAAAATTTTAACTATACTCATGTTATCTCCACAATATACCATAATTATATTTTTGTCTTCCACATATGAAATTGCCATAAATTACCTTAGCATTTATGATATCTTCCTTATACTTGTTCTAACCAACTATGTTAAGCACAATCCCCACAAAATCATTGACGCCAAATTTCAAAGCTAATATTTTTCATGTATTTCATTTGCTAATAAAATAAAGAGGAATTAATTTTACTTGATTCTCTTAGATTAAATTAAAAAACGTAAATTTCTAAATCTATTAATATATTAATCGTACTAAAGTAGTGTGTATTAAATATTATATTAAACACCACAATCTAAGATAATTTATGCATCAAATTTCTTCAAAAAATACTCAAAATACATATATATATTTATCTCACACTCTCTAACACGATTAACATCCAACTACCTATCCTACACACTATCCTAATATACGATTAAGAGAACATGCCTACATTTATTTAAATACATTCATATTATTTTTAAATTAAAAAAATATATTTATTTAAAATTCTAAAATTTTGAATCAATCTACTTGTGTTAATTTCAAAATATTTAAAATAAGATGAGTACGTTTATTTAAATTTTAAAAATTTTAAAATAATAAGAGTATGTTTATTTAAAATATTAAAATTTAAAATAATATAAATATATTTATTTAAAATAAAAAATTAAAATAATAAAAGTACATTTATTTAATAAATTTTAAGTTAAAAATAATACAAGCGTATTTATGTTTTAGTGAAGAATTAACGGTTTCAATTCGTTATTTTTTTCGAATTGAAAAATATAATTAATCATATGATGAGTATAATAATATAAATACATATAATTTTATAAAATTAAATTTAATTATTAATTTAAATTATATCTATTTAAATTTTAAATTTTTAAATAATACAAATTTTGTAATTTAAAATTCAAATTAGTTAAATAAAATTAAATTAATTAAAAAAATATATCAATACAATTTAAATCAGATTAAAACATAAGCAAGTTTATTGAGTTTATAAATAAAATTTACGTAAATAAATAAGTTCAGTCAATATAATAGATAAATTTTGTACAAATTTTATGAAAATATTATAAAAAATTAAATCCTAAAAAATAACTAATTTTAATTTGTTTTGAGAATAAAAATTTTTATAATAAAAAAATAAAATGTGATTAACATTGAGTTGGTCCCAATATATTAAATAATTTTGTTTCTTTTTAATAATTTTTCAATTATAATTTTAGTTTAAAAAAATTTATAATAATCAATTAACTACAATTTCTCAATTTAAATTAATCAATTTATTTTTATAATAAAATTCAACCGCGATCAATTATATATACGCAAGTGCTTTCTCCCTTCTTATTTCAAAATATACCATAGGTTAAGTATGTTTTTTTATAAAAGTATACGCTTTTCATCAATTTAAATAATTTATTTCTTGGTGTCGGTGTTATGTATGAAATAATACATTTGCATATTTAATCAATAAAATAGTATATTTTTTATTATTAAAAACAATAAAAAAAATCTAGAAAATAATCGTTGTTAACGAAAGTTTAATAAAAACTTATTTATTTAGATTTTTTTCAGATATCATGGTCATCAAAATTATTATCTTTTTTATTATACTACTATATTTAACTTCTTTTTTATTGTCAAGCGTGCAATCACTTAATTTTCATGAGTAGTTCTATTCTTATATACTCTAATTTTGTACTCTAATTATATACTTTTTGATCCGTCACCGTATAATTCGGTCTTTATTGTGCATTATGAGTTATAAATCGGCGTTAATTATCATTCATTATTTGCTTGTAACTGACACCTTCATTATCAACTTAATGACCATCATTTCAATCTTAATAACCAAACGGACATAACATGAATATCATTCATCAATTCTATGCCTATAAAAGGAATCTTCTATATCTAATCTCAAGGAGTAACATGATAAGTTCTATATCATGTCTTACATTCTATATTCATAGAATTATTACACACAACACATGATAATTTCTATTTCATGTCTTACATTCTATATTCATAGAATTATTCTTATACCTCTTAAACACTTACTGACTTGACTTGAGCGTCGGAGTGTCTTTTACAGGTACCCATCCCTTGTTCTCTCCTTATCGACGTATAATTCATCCCAATGAGAAGCTTGAAGACATTCATCGACGGACGAGCTATACACCGGCCAAACTCAGCAAGAACAATTGGCGCCGTCTGTGGGGACGAGTAAAATAATTCTCACTCCCCTTAGGTTTATAAAATTTGATTTACATTCAAATTTTTGAACCAATCTTAACAATCTTTTTTAAGATTTTATTTAATACCTCTTATCAAAATATAATCTATCGTAACTTTTCATAAAGTACGTACTTTATATATTTAAATTGTTTTATTTGTACGTATCATACTATTTCACATCTCATAATCGATCAATGAACCAATTCGAGAACAAACTCGGCTTTCAATCAATTCTAAAACAAACTTGATTTTCAATCAATTTGAGCACAAACTCATTTATCAATTTTGCTTACTTTTTCAAAGTTTTCTATTTACACAAGTAAAATTATATATTTTATTCAACATACTTTTGCATTTATATTTTGTATAACTAATATTTACTGATTTATTAGTTATATTCAAATCTCAATATATGTTCTATACAATAATTGCATATAAACAACCATGTCAATTGCATTTTTATTTCATTATGTATTATATTTTTATTGTTTAATGATTTCATTTATACAATTAAATGACGGTAATGATGAGTTCAAATCTTAAAATTGGATTCCATCAAATATTAATTGTATATAACTATTACACTATTTATTTTATGCTGTTAAATTTTATTTTACTATTTGTTTAATGTAAAAAATTATTAAACAAAAAATAATTACAAACATGCAAATTTGTTACTTTTGCACAAAGAATATATCTCATAGATAAACAAAATTTATTATATTATTATATGACTATTATCTTATTGCTTTATTATCAAATTAAAGCATGTCCTATAAAACAAAATTCAGATATTCACATTTGACATGTATGACATTCATATATGTCATATTCTTCTCTATAACTATCAACTTTCAAGGTATATTTTTCTACTTTGAACTCTTTTACTTTTACAATATATATTATTCAATATACGTTGCGATTTTGTATATATTCATTTTCTCAATTTATCTTATTCATGTCAGACCTTTGTTATAAATTATAAATATTCAAATAACTAATTGCTTTGAGCGAGAAATTCATCAATAAGCTGTTGTGGGCCGGAAAAATTCCCAAGAAAATTAACCATTATATCCTCGGATAATACAATCGATTTCGTCAATAGATATCCATCTCTAAACTTTTCAGTTCACATACAATCAAATGCTAAAATTGTTCTTAAGCGAAAAAGTATCCTCCACGCAACTATCTTGATTGAATGACTCTTATCACTCAATTATTTTTTGAATAAGTGCCGATATAATAACCCGACTAAGCTTGGGGGCTCATTATATCATTATTCAGTTATCTTTTAACTGAGTTATAAATTATTTTATTGTCTAAGCTTAGCCTAGCTCATATGATTGGCAGACAAAGTTTGGGGGTTGTGATCTTTATTACCGACTTAATGACCATCATTTCAATCTTAATGACCAAATGGTCATAACATGAATATCATTCATCAATTCTATGCCTATAAAAAGAATCTTCTATATCTAATCTCAGGGAGTAACATGATAAGTTCTATATCATGTCTTACATTCTATATTCATAGAATTATTACACACAACACATGATAATTTCTATTTCATGTTTTACATTCTATATTCATAGAATTATTCTTATACCTCTTAAACACTTACTAATTTGAGCGTCAAAGTGTCTTTTGCAGGTACCCACCCCCTTGTTCTCTCCTTACCGATGTATAACTCATCCCAACAAGAAGCTTAAAGACATTCATCGACGAACGAGCTATACACCGGCCAAACTCAGTAAGAACACTTTTAATTGCAAAATATAATATTTTTGTTTAATATCATCTTTGTCAATAGTGATATATTCCCACTTTTGTTTATTCTAGAGTAATACTATAATTATGGATGAAGAAGATAAAAGGTAAGAATGGTAGAAATCTAAATTAGAGTATTTCAAGAATACAAAGCTTAAATATTAAAAAATGAACAATTACCTATTATATTTAATTGATGTAGTTCTATTGAAAAAATTTATCTCTATTTTTACAATAGAGTTAAATCTTATACAATTACCTATTATATTTAATTGGCTATTTGTATGGATAACATTAATAATGTTAATTTTTACATATTGTTGATATCAAATCAACACTTATTACAATTATATTTCACAAATTATTTATAAAAAAACATAACTCAGTAATTCAATATTTATAGTATAAAGGTACTAACTTTACCTATAATTACTTGAATCTGAGAAGTAACGACAATTCAATTAATCTTTGTATTGACTCTAGACAAAGATGTAAACAGTAAAATTCTCAAAATTATTGTTTAATGTTCAATTAATTTCATCATAAATATCAAAATGGTGTGATAATATAAACAGTTACGTATTTATTAAATAATTTTTATCATTCACAGAGAAGCGAATAAAAACATAAATTAAGAAATATACTTAAAATAATAAATTTGATTAAGAAATATAAATAAGAGGAACATAATTAATTGAAGGTTTGATATTAGTTCTGAAAAAGGAATTGAAAGAAAACAAATTTTAAGTGCGAAACAAAGAAAAAGGGAATAAAAGTAATTTAAAATGATTTTTAAAAAAATTATTTGTATAAAATAAATTTATTTTTTTTAAACCATACGGTAACAGATAACATCCATCCAGAAGCAACTTCATATGAAGTGAACTGTAAATAAATTTCTGCGGTCAATTAAATAATTTTCAGATGCACATATTTATTAAGTTATCAAGTCAAGTAAATAATAAATATAAATAAATAAAATACATATTTTTCTTATGATTATAATCTTGGACATAGAGAATCTTCATGTATAGCTTGACATCGTCCGCTTTGCACTTTACCAATTCCACAATTTATACCCCAATCTTTTCCTTCAACTATCTTATTTCCTATTAAAAGTTAACGATACATATAGTCAATGTTATAGCATCTAATATTTAAAATTTGTATTATGAAATAATGTTGGACATGTAAAAAAAAGAAATAGTTCTACATATCATGGAGAGAACGGAAATGAGGATCAAGGGAAGCAATTTAGCAACAAAGTTGGTTACTTTTGTGGGATTTACCAAATCAACTTTGCAATAATTTTATTTTCAGTTCTAAAAAATTAATTAAGAGTGTAGTCAAACTAATTAAAAAACAGAAAATCTGTTATAAAAAATAAAAAACAACTCTCCATTATTTTAATTTTTTGAATTTTAAAATTAAAAATATAAAAAACTGATTTGAGTTGATTTATTTTATAGTTGGTTCTCTAATTTTTTTTATTTTTGTTTCAAAATCCACTACTATTTATATATGTTTATATCTATTAATTCATATATCTTTTAACTGAATAATTATCTACTAAAATAATATCTAATAAATCAATAATTTAATTTATTTAGTATAGTATAATAAAAATTTATGACATACCAAATAATAAATGTTTTTATAATATATTAAATGATTAGTAACTGAATTTACAACAAAAAAAATCATAAAGTACTACTATTACCGTTATTATGTAGAGCCGAAACCATCAAGTCTAAGTTTTTAATTAGGGAAGTATATTGTGATATGTCTAAAACGAGCTCAATCATTATGTGCTTATTGAATGAGCCATATTTATATAGACCATTAGATTTTATTAGATAAAAATTAAAGGCTAATATAAAACAAGAGCATTGATAGACTCTAATAAATATAGAATATCCTAGTACATAAATAAATACTTTAAATAACAATACTTTAATACACAATACTTTAAATGGCAACAAAATCTTTTATTCTTAAATAACTAAATATAAAATATATAAATATAAAATATATGAGTATTTTTTATTTAATAAAATTAATTATTATGCAAAACTTTTTTATAATATTAAAAAATTATATTAAAATAATATTTTAAATAGTAACATAAAACTATAAAATTATTAAAATTTATTTTATATTACTTGATAAATAATTAGATTATTATATTCAAAATTTATTAATTAACTAATTTTGTTAAAGATATTATTATATAAAATAATTTTTCATCAAAATATTTCAAAAATATAATTTATTTAAAATATTATATAATACATGAAAATATTAACCTTTTTTTTTCATTTTTTATA
>NC_029774.3:126847761-126873454 GCF_000817695.3 Arachis duranensis
AAATAAATTTTAATGATTTTATAGTTTTATGTTAGTTATAGTTTAAAATATTATTTTAATATAATTTTTTAATATTATAAATTTTTTTTGCAATAATTAATTTTAATAAATAAAAAATACTCATATATTTTATATTTAATTATTTAAGAATAAAAGATTTTGTTGGCATTTAAAGTATTGTATATTAAAGTATTACCATTTAAAGCATTTATTTATGTACTAGGATATTCTATATTTATTAGAGTCCATTAATGTTCTTGTTTTATATTAGCCTTTGATTTTTATCTAATAAAATAAAAAATGATCTAAAATAAAATTGATCTATATCTCTGTGATTCAAATAATAATATCATATGAAGTAACAAAGATGTATTCTGATTCAAAATTTCTAAGATACTAATTAATTAAATTTAATAATTTATAGATGTGAGCAATAATTTCTATTGTGATTAATAATTAAAAAAATATTTGAAATAATGTTTACTAGTATTTGAAGACATATGTTTACTCTTTCTTTTTTCTTTCCTCTATTTTTTATTTATTCCTATCTTGAGAAATGCTACATTTACAATTGTATTGAACAACTATATCAACAGTTATAAAAAAGAGAATAATAAAGAAAGACACCAAGTACTACACCATGTATGATACAACATCCAACCAATTAAATTAAATTAAAAGTATTAAACTTTGCACTCATTTTTTTCCTTTTTTTTTCAGTTTGAGTAAGAGTTTTTATTTTTTATTATATAACTGGTTTTTTTTCCAATTTAAAATGATTTTGGCTCAATTTTATTCATTTAAAAATTTAATTCATTAAATGAAGTTGTTCTCATCTATTTATTCAAACTTCTGTCTCTCAACGGTGCTAAATTAATTTAAGAATAAAATCTATTAATTTGGTAATATCATTGTAAAAGAAACAACAAATAATAATATTATTATAAAAGAACAACAAATAAGAATTCGTCTGCTATTGATAATTATTTTAATTTATAACCTTTCTTAAATCAAATCCTATTTTTTTTTTAGTTTTTTTACAGTATTTCTCACCCAACAGACCAATAACTAATTCGTTCCAAATCTAAAATTCATTTAAGAATCCATCTTCGGTCAATGAATCGCTACATATATCTAATAATAAAACATACCATAATCATGTTATCATATCTTTTATATTAAAAAACGTGAATCTTGCTTCGGCTATAGTTAATAACTTAATATTATGCTTTATACGATATTTATGAGAAATTAAAATAAATAAATATATAATGGTACAAAAAGAATTTTTCCTCCTAAAACAAAATCATATTTGTATTTTTTTGGAGGTTAAATTTTGTTTGTGAAATTTAAATAAATAAGAAAAATTAATTTAATTGTCATATTCTATATAAAATGTATGAATTATGGTATTTATATACAAATAAGAAATTTAAAGTAGTTGAACGATGAGAATAAGAATCCTACCAATCTCATATTTGGAGAAATAAAACCTGAAAAATTGGAAAAAGAATGATAGAAGTTATGCCACTACTTGTAGAGAGATTGTTTTGGTTGTCGAGGAATATTTTAAAGAAATGTTCACTTCAATTAACAATACTGATCAAGGCCATCTATTTGAAAATTTTTGTACTAAAGTTACTTCTGTCATGAATTGTAAACTGTTACGTCCAGCCTCAACGGAAGAAGTTAAAAGAGTAATTTTTAATGTCCATCCCAGAGTGCCTCAAGTGATGACGGATTCACTTTTAAATTCTTTCAATTTTATTGGAATATTATAGCGGAAGATGTTTTTAAAGCAGTCCAAGATTTTTTTGTTAGTGGTCGAATATTAAAAAGTTTCAACCACACCCACATTTACCTAATTCCTAAGATCCCAGATACAAAGGTAATGGCCTAGGTTAGACCTATAAGCCTTTCTTCAATTGTGTACAAATTTATTTTTAAAGTATTGGTTCATCGGCTCCACTGCTCCAGAGTTTCATGAATTGTCAAATTAGTCCAACAAAGAGCGCATTTGTGAAAGGCTAGCTAATTTTTGTCAATATTCTTATAGTTCATGAACTACTTGAAGACTAAGAAGAAGGGTTTGGTGAATGAAATGGTTTTGAAACTTGATATGGACAAAGCATTTGATAAAACTGAGTGACAATTCCTATGATTTATACTAGAGAAGCTTGGTTTTGATTCAAGATAGATTGGTTGGATACAAGAAATGGTGACAACTATTTCTTACTCTGTCGTTGTTGAAGGATAACCCTATAATTTTTTCAAGTCAAATAGAGGTATCCGTTAAGGTGACCCTCTATATATCTCTATCTTTTTCTATTTTGTGCGGAAGATTTTTTGGTTTTTCCTACCTTCTGAACAAGGTAGAGCAAGATGGTATCCCCTCAGGTATTCAAATTAATCAAAGATGCCCAACAACGAATCACCTTCTCTTTGTAGATGACTCAATTCTATTTTGTAAGGTGAATGAAGATAGTTGTGACAGAATTATGGAGCTGCTTTTGAATTATGAGAATGTGAGTGGCCAAAAGGTGAATTTGGATAAATCATCTTTATTTTTCAGCAATAACACTCCTAGAGAGGTTCGATTGAACTTGGCGGATAGACTGCATATTAACTATATAGAAGCCCAAGATAAATACTTGGAACTACCCTCGGTTATCCAATGTTCTAAGAAAGTAACCTTCAGTTTCATTAAAGAGAAAATAAGAAAGAGGGTTCAAGGATAAAAAAGGAGACTCCTTTCATCAGTTGACAAACACGTTTTGATAAAAGCAGTGGGAGAGGCGACTTTTTGTCTTGTTTTAAACTCTCTGACTCTTTAATAAGAGAAATTCATAGTATTTTATCTCAATTTTGGTGGGATAAAAAAGGTTCAGAAAGAAAAATGACTTGGGTGAGTTAGGATCTTATGTCAATGCTTAAAAAAGAAGGCGATATTGGATTTAAAGACCTACGAACCCATAATCTGGCATTGCTCGCTAAACAATGCTAGAAACTAGCTACCCAACCAGATTCTCTTATAGCCATGGTCTATAAAAAAATACTATAAATACAGTTCTATCATAAAAGCAGAGGCGGATAACTTACCTTCTTGGGAATGACGGAATGTTCTAGAAGGTCGTTTAGTTCTAGAAAAACAGCTTATTTGATAGGTTGGCAATGACAAAAACATTCAAATTTTCATTGACCCTTAGCTCCCTCTCAATCATCCATTCCTAATCCCTCTTTCAGCTGTCACAGATATTCAGAGACACAACATTATGTGAGTAAAAGATTTAATGTTACCCAATAAAAGCTGGAATCAGAATCTAATTAACCAACTATTCTTACTTGAAATTAGTCAGAAAATTCTATCAATTACAATCTCAGAAGGTGAAGACAAACTTCAATGGAATGCAACTCGAAGCAGAAAATATGAGGCAAGCTCTGGCTATGAAGTGGTGTATCATTTCAACAAACACTCTTCAATAGAGTTTTGCCCAGAAATTCTCTGACGTAAAGCAATCTGGTGCCAAATGTGGAGACTTTCTCGTCTTCCAAAGTTAAAGATTTTCCTATGGAGAAGTATGCACGAGAAGCTCCCTGTCCTTATCTTGCTCAACCAGCGCTTCCCTTTCATTTTTCTATTATGTCGTCGCTACCAACAAGATACAGAATCGATCAATCATTGTCTATTCTTATGCGAGAAAGCAAAAGAGGTATGGAATAAAAGTCTCATCACCATAAATTTTGTCAACAATAACTTACCTTTCTTTTGGTCGGTCTGGTCAGAGAGATCTGAGCACTTCAGAGTTTGACATGGTGGGTTATCACAGTTGGTGTTGTTAGCAACATTGTGCTGGAGATTGGGAAATATGAAAATCCAGAAACAACATGATCTTTGAACAAGAATTGATCTCTTCAGAAGCAACAGTGAAGTCATATTTGAAGCTTGTGAATGAGTCATCTTCTAATTCTTAGTTCTGTATTCACTTTCTTTTTTCTAATCTATTTTCTCTTTTATTCATGTTTTGTTGCTGTATTCATACTTTAGCGAACTTTAGAAATATCTTCATTCTTTTGTTATGTGTTTTAGTATGGATCCCATTGTATTTTGCTTCAATCAATAAATAAAATACATCTATTTTTGAGAAAAAAAAACGATGAGAATAAGAATTATGCGAGTGATGATGAAATAGAATAATTTATTATTATTGTTATTAACAAAACTGAATTTAAATTTATTTTATAAAAAATATCTATCTATGTTATTTAATTGGATAATAATTATTATTATTGAGTTAAAACCTTTCAAACACGCTCAATGAACGAAATATACAGGCTTAAAAGTATTTATAATTGTTTTTTCTTTCTAATTGCATTCTAACATGAGTTAACAAGTTATTAGAAATATATTTTATTAGATATTTCAGAAATAAATCTAATTTATTTTTCCATTGCTAAATTTAAAATTAATATATTAAAAATAATGAATGATAAATGATTTGAAATATATTTTCTTTTTATGTAGTTATAAGCGTTGCTAAATTGGACTAATATATTTTCCTAAAACGATTTAGGTGACAATATTGAAATTCATTTCAGGTAAAACGAATTACAATAATTAAAAGAAGAGAACATGCATGTATGCAAATTTCAAAAAGCACAATCATGTAACGTCTCTTTTCATTTATTTTAAACATGTAAATTAACCTAAATTTTGTATTTTTTATTATGTTTAATATTTTTGTATTGCATCACAATCATAAATATTTTTTATTATTTTAATATTTTTGCATTGCATCACAATCATAAATATTAAAAAATATTAATGACCATACACATATATTTAAAGAAAAAATTAGTTAAAACTTCTAGGAACCAAAATCCTATAAGTTAAAACCTTTTTGGTCTTTCCGAAACTAAAGCTACACATTTTATCATTTAAAAAGTAAATCGTTAAAATAAAATATTCTAGGATTGAAGTATATATGTGCTTTTTCTCTTTTTGAAATTAGTTAAAAACTTATAATCTTATATCATAAATAATCTCACCAAAATAAATAAAAAAAAGTATGGAGAGACAATGAGAATATTAAACAATATAAACAATAGATATGTCGGATATTCAATTTAATAGGTATGCAGATAATTATGTCGATTCTTAATTAGATGATTATTTCTTTTAATTCGGTTACTCATGTATAGTTAATAATTACTGAATGTTTAATTCACTAGGTATGCGGATAGTTATACTAATGTTAGGATTTATGAGGTAATTTGGGGTAGAATATCATTTTATTTTATTGAAAAATTTCTAAAACCTATTATTTACATTATTCACAAAAATCATTGTATACCTAACAAAACTGAAATAAAAAACATGGACGTTTACAAACACCTAATGCATGTAGAAGGATAACCCCACAAAAGTGTGCACTATCAAATTTCCGATCCTCTTCTAATTAGAGCAACGGTTGTCTATGTGAACACATTTGAGTTGAAACGCATACATTATTAGCAGACTAACAGTATTTATTATTGGTCCCAAATATGAATGTGGAAAAAAACAAATATGAGTAATAAACAAAGGAGAACCATACCACGCAATCCCAATTCCCATCTCTATTATTTGGCTTTTGAAAATTAAATAAATTAAAATAAAACAAAAATAGTTCATCTCAGTTTTATCTCTCAAGTGGGGTTCGTTGTCAAATTTAATCTCTTACTATAATCTTTTTAAGGGAGATTAAAAAAAATGTAAAAATAAAAATGTTAAAAAATTAATACTATAGCCACTAATTTTACCTAACATTATAATAAGTTGCTAAAATAAATTCAATATAAATTATAAAAAATTATTAAATTTTAATTTTATTTTTTTAATTAAATTTTGGATAATTTTATTTTTAATAATTTCAATTGTTTTATATTAAATATTTGTTGTAATGTTGGCAGTAGTAGTGTGAAACGAAAATAATATGGACCGACATGGCAGTGTTATTATTGTGCAGTGACAGTTACACACGTAAACAGTTATCATTGGATGATTAAGATACGTGAGAAGCATATACTGTCCTTGATCCCAAACCTTTTCAAATATTAACCTTTGAATTCCTACTCTATAAATAATTCATCAGAATCCACCACTACTCTCCACATCTCATAATCATAACTACTCTGCACTCCACTCCCTAGAAGTAACCTCAACTTCTAATCAAAAGTTGCAGTAACATTATTGTTATCCTTAGAGACAGTAACAAATTAAAGAATGGAATCTAACGGGTCGATATTGATGTTGATGAAGCTTGTGGTGCTTCAGTACTTGGCAGTTGTGTGTGTCTCACAGGATTTTGATTTCTTCTACTTTGTTCTATATATTGCAGTGGCCAGGATCTTACTGTGACACAAAGAGCAGTTGCTGCTACCCAACAAGCGGGAAGCCCGCTGCAGATTTCGGCATTCATGGCCTCTGGCCTAACAACAATGATGGGTCTTACCCTTCTAACTGTGACTCTAACAATGCTTTTCAACCATCTCTGGTATCAGATCTGACAAGCAGCTTACAAAGAAACTGGGCGACACTGGCATGTCCAAGTGGGAATGGGATACAATTCTGGAGCCATGAATGGGAGAAGCATGGAACTTGCTCAGAGTCAACGTTGAAGCAACATGACTACTTCCAAACAGCTCTGAATCTGAAACAGAGAGCCAATATCCTGAGAGCCCTTACAAATGCAGGAATAGCGCCAAATGGGAATGCTTACAGCTTGAGCAGCATAAAGGGAGCCATCAAGCAAGGAGTAGGGTACACTCCATACATAGAGTGCAACGTGGACTCCTCAGGGAACAGCCAGCTGTACCAAGTGTACCTGTGTGTCGATGCATCTGCTTCACGCTTCATTGAGTGCCCTGTCTTCCCCAACGCCAAATGTGCTTCCCAGATTCAGTTCCCTCCATTCTAGATCACTAGCATTATTGTTATTCCCTTTTCATAATCAATAATGGCGTGTATTCTATGTTTTATTTAATGTGTCAAATTAAAGTAAACTAAGAGCATGCATATACCTTCATTTTGATTTAATTCATGGGAAATGGGACAAAATTTAATAAAGATTACATGCATGCATGTATGAACACGGAAGCACGAGGCTTACACGTCAATCTCCATCAACCTGCCGACACGTGTATGTGTTGAGTTTTGATTAACGTACAACATGATCCGTCCAAGCAAAGCGATGTTTTGCTTCAATCGTTTGCTATATGCCAGATACACATGAATAGAAGATTCAAAGGTCCTTCTCAAATTGACTTGCTAGAACGCAAGTCCACCAAACCTTTCTACTAAATAAAAGACACAAAATATACGTATTTAAATGAAGAGCAATGTTAGGGGACAATAATTTTTGTGATTGTTAGCCATCAATGATGATTTGATGGTGTGAGATTGGTGTAAAATTTTATCCAATATCTCACCTTTTTCTGCTGGTTAGATACTGACTAAAATTCAATAGAATTGCTGGCCCCTAGACTTTCCCTTAAATGAATTCACTGTTAATTTTATTTCATTTTTGGTAAATTGAATACTACCTATTGAAAGCTAGGTAAAAATTAGATGGAGAATGCCTGATTGATTAAATTTGGAATATCAGGGATTGAAGCAGATGTTGGAGTGGATTTTATTTACAGCCTAGAGAGTAGAGAGCATTAAAGAGGTCACAAAAGAGGCTAATGGGTTTAATCCATCATTGGATATTGAGTCCAAAATCAATAATATAAAAACCTCCCAAACTGCAGCCCATATTTTATAATTAATAAGTCTCTCGGACCACTTTTTACTCTTTTGATACTCTCTTTTCCTCTTCGGCTCTGGTTTAATTGGGTGCATGTTTCTTGGGGGTTTTATGGGCTTAGGCCTTGTCCATGTACTGGGCAATGACGACAATAAATTCTTCGACTCTGACCAAGAAAACAAATGCTTCGACGAATCCACAGAGAGTATATATTGTAATATAATATTTTTTCAGAAGGGCCTGTAGTATTCTTGCTATCTTCTTTTCTTTTTTTTTTTTCTTGAAAACCTGCTACTTCTTTTCAATATCAGGAATTACTGAAAAAAAAGAAGAAATCAGGAGTATTGCGTAACGGTCGTCGGCAGCGTATTGTTTCATCCAATTGCTAAGGCCATTGGAGCTAGGTATCACAGCAACCGTTGAAGGCGACGCGGTGGCGAATGATACCTGGGTCAGGGGGAGGAACCGAGGAAGGGTGATTCGATGATTAGGTATCGGGTCGGGTGGGTCACATGTTGCTTTCCGGGCTGCTCTGCTCTGTCAGCCTTGACCCGTGACAAAAAAAAGTCTATTCCTAGGAATAAAGTCAACATGAATTTAATACCAAAAAAAATGTCAACATAAATTTAATATCAGTTTTAATTTTTGGGTTCTTAACGTAAAAATTTGCGACATAATGAAAGTAAATAGTCAAAATAATTTCTCAAATTTTATGAAACACTATGACCATTTACTCGACAGTCGACATAGTGCATCAACTTTTAGGAAATGAACTTTTGTTCCCTTCATACAAATTTAAATGGACACAGAATACCATTAAGCTAGTATTATATTGACGATGAAATTATTAACTATATTTCTCTGCAGGCTGCACTATGAACAGTTAGCTGGTAATAAAATTATAATAGGTAATTATTAATTTAACATTTTCTTGCAATTTTAATTGCTGACTGTTAATGATAAAGCAGTAATTAACATATGTTTTCTTATGCATATATAGGTGATGAAAGCAGGCGAACTAATCACGATTTGCGCTTCCTAACTACCGAAACAGAAAATTGCAAAACCAAATAACCAATACATGAAAAGATGAAAAAGCTACTGGGAAAGGCTTTTGGTTATTGGAGGTTGATACCTTGATATATACTTCATGTGACCACCATAAAACTCTTTCTATCTCTCCTTTAATTTCCACCAACAAAATCATTAAACCACTACGCTTTTAATTTGCTTCGTAGGAAAGCTAATAGAATGTATGAATAATAATGGACGGCATGACCAAGTCACTGATTCTGAAAAATTAAAACTCTCTTTTAATTATGGCAGAGCAAATTAAAGACTTTTCCCTCAAATTTCTTAATTATTGTTACTATTAAATAACAAAGCTGAATAATTTGTCATTACATTATCATTTTTATAAGAGTTTACAGTTCATCGTCTAATTATTATGCTTTACTTAATTATAAACTCTGATCGATTCTTATAACAATTATCTCAAAAAATAAAGTTAATTGTAAATATATATAAATCATCCCTCTCCCTCCCTCCACCCCCTTTTTCTTTTATCGAAGTGTTAATTTTAGAGAAGATTCTTTCTCGTATTTCTGTTATATAAAATCGTTTTCTTAACAAAACTTGATATCATTTAAAGTGAAACTTTGTAAAATAAAACAATTTTTACATATAAAGTTGTAAAGTAGTAGTCTCATACAAAAAAGAAAAAAACAATTACTAATAATCCAAAATGAAGAAGAAACTCCACTACTACGTTGCTTCATAAAAATTTTCATCTATGTAGAATCTTAATGCTCTCATGAGAGGAGTTATATTACTTGACAAAGAACTAGTATGATAAGTTGATTATCTTAAGGAATGGCGTAGAAAAGGCAACAAGGTCAAAAAGAAAAAGTTAGGGCGGAATTCCGTTCTTTGTTCGTTGTTTGTGGCAGTCCATTCAGGTGCCGCCATATGTCAACTCAACAATATTTTCTAAAATAATTTTTTTATTAATTTTTAAATTTAAATTAAAAATTAATAGTAAAATTACAATACTATTAGTTGACTTAGACTATAAGGCTTCACATATCACATATGAGTTTTCTTTTCACGCTGTAGCACCATTCAAACTTCAAATTTCAAAGCAATTAAGCTATCCTCTCACACAGTCACACATGTTATGTTCTCAACGAACCAAAAAGCTCAATGTCCGACTTTCTTCTTCTTCTTTGTTTTTAAAAAAAATAGTTTATGAATAGATTATATTAAAGTTACGTTGTTTACTTTTCTTTTGGCTGCTGTTTTTTCTTTATTCCGTGTGGAACTGCTTTGAATTGAAACTTGAAAGCCTCGAAGCCTATGAAAACCAACACTGATCAGCACTTGTTTCCTCCTTACATACATTTTCTCGAGAAAATCCCATCACCAGGTAATTAAGCACTTCTTCATGATTATTATATTAATTACTTCTTACTCTTCCACTTTGCGCGCTCTCTCTTCCCCTCCCTGCTTTTATATGCTGCTCTTGCCTCCTGCTGCTGCTGCTTTTTTGTTCTCCTTCCGTGTTCTTTTATAAATGATAAGATACGTGAGAATTATTATTCTACGTTTTTATGATCTTTGCAACTTTTCAGTAATTCCTTATATATATGGTTTTATAATTAATCCTGAAATTATGTTTATGATTCATCCTGCATCGTCATTTAAGTGTAAGATAGGAATGCTTAGAGTTCAATATAGGTATCGGTGATTATTATTAATGTTGAATAAACCATAAATTAAAAAAATATTACCGGTAATCAGAATTTATTGTTTTTGACCTTACTTATCCATCAACTTAATTTTTTTAGTTTAGTAATCTAGTAATATATTTTATCCCATATTTTTAAATATTAATAGCTAATTGATATAAAAAAATAATCAATTCTGATGTATATATGATATCTGTTTAGCTATGTTGACCAAATGGCGTTTTACAGGGGACCCTTTGACTGCTAGCCAATATAGCTAACCTCTTTTGTTAATCTTATTATTTGTTGTTCGTTTGAATATTTTGTTACTAAGAAACCATTTACTGCTAGAGAATGATTTTACTTACCCCTAATAATCATCTTATATCATTTTGTTTATTTGTTTGTTTCCGTTGCCGTTTGTAATTGAGTTATTTTATGCATATATATGAATGCCGGCTTTTTAATGACCTATTTTCTGTTATTCTCTATATACAGGTCAGCTCCAGCATGGAAATATTATATTATATTCTTTCCTAGTAACTATTATGGTGGATATCTCAAAGCTCACTGATATTTGGTGGAGTGATTTTTTACTATTTTGTATTTTTCACCAATTAATTTCATTCTTTATTAGTTTCTAGTTCTAGCGTACTGTTAAAGCATAGGATATTTCACTTCAGCAACTTCATTATTCATAGGATCATTAAAAAAAATGAAGAAGTGGTATGGCAGGATTGTGATAGCATCATTGTTCATGTTGTTCATGGTTTTGCTCCTTAGATACAGTTTCATGAAGTATCCTAACGGGGCAACATATCTTACTCTGGTTCCTGTTTCTTTGAACAACAAAACCGATCCTATAAAGTGGGTTGATCCTATGGTTGCACCTGTTCAGAGTCCAAACAATGATTCTCAAGTTGTTCCTTCAGACATTGTAGTATCTAGCCTCTTTTCCATGAACAATTTCACCAAACAAGAGCAACAAACTATGCAGACATGGAACAAGTTAAAACACTTGCTTGATCATACTAAGGGATTGCCTAATGCTGTGGAAGCTGTTAAAGAAGCTAAAGGTGCATGGAATAGTCTTGTTTGCTTATTAGAAGAACAAAGGGAAGGTTATAGGAATGAGAGTTTGAGATTGAAGGAGAAACAATGTCCTTATTTTCTTAACAATATGAATTCCACAGAACTTGGTAGTGGTAGTTACAAGCTGAGGTTTCCTTGTGGCCTCACACAAGGTTCTTCCATATCTGTTATTGGCGTTCCCAAAGGGCTACTAGGCGATTTTCGGATCGACTTGACTGGAGAACCCCTTGCCGGAGAACCTGATCCTCCAATTGTTTTGCATTACAATGTTAGGCTCCATGGCGATAAGATCACCCAAGATCCTGTGATTGTTCAGAATACTTGGACAAAAGATCAAGATTGGGGTGCAGAGGAACGTTGCCCTTCTCCTACTCCTGAAAATGCTAAGAAAGGTGAGGAAAAAATGCTATATTCTTGTTATCTGTTTCAACATCACTATGAATTAATTATAATTGAAATTAAACACTTCCTCGTGATTATGTTATCGATTATTGAAAGTTTAATCCCCCAATGAATGATTACTACTGGTTTGGTTATTATCTCAGAAAAACACGTCTGATTGAAGAGAACAAACAAATTTCTAAATTTCTGAGACTTAGACACAAGTTTTCTATCTTAATTTTGTTATTGCCTTGATGTCTTTGTATTTTATGTCCTAAAACACTTACCAAACACAGCCTTGTCGAAAATTACTCTTTGTTTTGTCAGTTGATGAGTTGGAGCAGTGCAATAAGATTGTGGGAAAGAACATGGAGGGCAATGGCATGCAGTCCCACACTTCCAGGAAACTTTCAGCACCAAAAGAGGAACAACTGAAAAACAGAAAATATTTTCCTTTTAAGCAAGGCGATCCATTTGTTGCAACTATTAGAGTTGGATCAGAGGGAATCCAAATGACTGTTGATGGAAAACACATAACTTCATTCGCTTTTCGCCAAGTACTTCCTTTGACTCTTACCTTATTCTCAAATTAAGCATTGAAGCCTTGTATGATTGACTAACATAGTTTCAGACTTTGGAGCCATGGCTTGTGAGTGAGATGAGAATTTCAGGAGATGTTGAGTTAATTTCTGTCCTTGCCAGTGGTCTTCCTACATCAGAGGATTCAGAGCATATTGCTGATATAGAATCACTGAAATCTACTCCTATATCTTCCAATACCCCATTGGATCTCTTCATTGGTGTTTTCTCTACAGCTAACAATTTTGAGCGTAGGATGGCTGTTAGAAGAACATGGATGCAGTACAATGCAATTCGATCCAATCAAACCGCGGCCGTGCGCTTCTTCGTTGGTTTGGTAGGCACTACTAGTAATATACTTCTTCTGTTTCACAAAATTAATGTATCTAACGTACATATAATATGCCTTTTATACAGCATAAGAACCAAATTGTAAATGAAGAACTGTGGAAAGAATCACAAACCTATGGTGACATTCAGCTAATGCCATTTGTTGACTACTATAGCATCATCTCATGGAAAACTTTAGCAATCTGCATTTTTGGGGTAATGTTTTGTTCTTTCCTTCAACTTGGATATTCCTTCATTCCTGTCTGTGCCTTACAATCAGGCTCTTGTCTTTGACAGACAGAGATTGTTTCAGCAAGGTTTGTGATGAAGACAGACGATGATTCATTTGTTCGTGTGGATCAAGTTCTGGACAATTTGTATCGGATCAATGTGGATCATGGCTTGCTGTATGGACTCATCAATTCAGATTCTCGACCTCATCGAAGTGCTGATAGTAAATGGTACATCAGCCGGGAGGTAGAGACATACAAAACTGCTCTTCATTAAGAATGATGTGACGGTGTTTTACACTAACAAGTTTGTTTTTAAGGAATGGAGTGAAGAAACATATCCTCCATGGGCACACGGTCCGGGGTATGTGGTCTCACATGACATAGCAAGCATGGTGTACAAGAAATACACGCAAGGCCAATTAAAGGTAATCCATAATAATAATAATTATAACATAAAGTGTGTTATGAATATAAACATTTATATTGTTATATGTGGAAAACAGATGTTCAAACTAGAAGACGTGGCAATGGGAATATGGATATCAGAGATGAAGAAGGGAGGGCTAGAAGTTCGGTACGAGAAAGAAAGCAGAGTCTATAATGTGGGTTGCAAGGATGGCTATGTGGTTGCACATTACCAAGATCCTAGGCAGATGCTTTGTTTGTGGCAGAAACTTGAGCTTCGTCAAGGTCCAAAATGCTGTGCTAATCGTAGAAGAAGATGACTAATGGGATTTATGAGGGAGATTTATTATTATTATTATTATTATTATTATTATTATTATTATTATTTCTCATGTTATTTCCAACTCGGTAGATCATCACTAATCCATCGTAGAATAGATTGTTATATGTACAATAAAATATTTAAATTTTTAGATACTTATTTAAATAAACAAATGAAACAAAAAAATTTTGTATAGAGTTTTAATGAAAAATATGTGAAAATTTCAATAGTTAGTTCATATTTTTTGAAAATAATATAGTATATAGCGAATAAATGAATAAATAAAAAAATAAATTTAAAAAATTCTACAACTGAACACTCACCATTATTGTTAGAACATGGATATGTCTCACTAGATTTATACTGAGACCCTATCAACAGAGGGTATGTGTACTAATTGAGGTAGAGATACTTCAACCACGTTATAAATTTTGGCAAATGTTGAAGAAAGCATCTCGCTGAAAGCATGAAAATTAGCATGACCGCTGCGGCCAATGTAGCCTGTAGCCATAGATTTCATAGCCATCACGATGCCGTCGATGGCAAGGGGAATCCCTTGCAAGATTAACACGTGGAACTAAATTTTAAGAATATTATGACTGTAAAAAATTACAAACTCTCACTTATAAGAAAAAAATTATAACAATTGTTTATTAGAAATGCTTTCTATTCAATTGATTTCACTAACCAAGTTGAATCAAGTGATTTAGAATTATGTATCACTTATAATAAATTTTTAATGTAAATCTTTTTTTGTTTGTTCCTCTTCAACGTAAATTTTTTTTTTCTCTGAATTTTCTATTTCTGATTTTCTTTTTTTTTTTTTCAGATTTTCGTTTTTTCTTTGATTTCCTTGTATTCTTCTAGAATTTTATTCTCTCTCTTCAGATTTTCGATTTGCATTATTTGTTTTTTTGAAATTGAACAATATAATTAATATCGTTTAGGTTTTGCATATTTTAAAATAATGAATGATTTAAGTTCAAATTAAATGAATAAAGGTGACTTGAATTATTCTTTTGAATAGAATCAAGTGAACAATGTTTGGATCGTTCTTAATTTTATCTATTTTCATTCTTCAACAATTTTGAATTGAATAGAATCTAATGCAATTTAATAAAGTGATAATGAATAATTTCATTCTTCTTTGCTAAAATTCGTGTTGTTTATGAATTTGAATTTGGATAGAATGCAGCAATTTCTGAATTTATAGAATGTACAGTTTTTGGTTTATTTGTTATTACACAATGGTATTGTTATAATAATAATATTTTGGTACATTTGCAGTTTAGGAGTGTTGTCGATGAACAATTTGTCCCAAATGTTGGAATGACTTTCAAGACAAATTGAATGTAATGAAATCTAATGCAATTGAATAAAGTGATATCTTTTTTGCTAAAATCAGTGTTGTTTATGAATTTAAATTTGGATATAATGCATGAGTTTTTGAATTTATAAAATGCACAATTTTCAGTTCATTTATTATTACATAATGGTGTTGTTATAATAATATTTCGGTTCATTTGTAGTCTAGTTGTGTCGTCCATGAACAATTTGTCCCAAAGGTTGGGATAACTTTCAAGACAAATTGAATGGAATCTAATGCAATTGAATAAAGCGATAATGAATAATTTTATTTTCCCTTATTAAAATTAGTGTTGTCTATGAATTTGAATTTGAATAAAATGCAGGAGTTTCTCAATTTATAGAATGTACAATTTTCGATTCATTTGTTATTACACAATAGTATTGTTATAATAATATTTCTCATAGCGCATCTCCAAGAATCCTTTATAGAGTTTGAAGGAAAGTATCAATTCCTTCGAGAGCTTGTGTGAGACATTTAATAATGGGATATGTCTTAGTGCACCAAATCTCATTTTCTGGTCGATATCTTTCTTCTTATTGAGCATCTCAAATCGTGAACTTTCTGCAAGAATTTGAAAAATTATATTATATGATATATTTATAATACAAAAATAGAATTGATTTAATTTGTATATGCTTACATCGTAGTGGCTTATCTTTTTTTGGGATGGCCTTCTTTGTTATTTTGCTGGAAGGAATAAAAAATTTGGTCAATATTTAATAACAGCATCAAGTGAATCTTAGTTAATTCAAAAATGAATTGAAATTAGTTCAGATTTGAACAAGCAGTAAAAAATACTCAATTATCAACAAAAACATATTGAATTTATTTCTAAATCCAAATGAATTTTAAATAAACTAAGAAATAAACCGAAATTACTTAATGATGACACCAGAGAAAATTAGAACTAATAAAGATATTAGCGAAATGTTACAAGGAAAAAAAACCTTTATATCCTAACATTCATTAAAGAAGAGAACAAAAATAGTTACCAAGTACTAAACATATTTCTTGACAAAACACAATTAGAGTAATGACTAATGAGTGATAAGAAAATCACAACCAACACATATACCATAAGGATAATTGCATCTGATTATAAATTATTCAAGTGTATACAGTTGACAAATATCAGAACTATAACTAATTAAATAAGTTCATCAAATTCAAGCGAAACAAAACTAAACGAACCTCAATTAAATTGAAAAATGAACTGAAATTACTTAATGAAACCTTTTGCTGTTGAACCTTTTAGATGGTGGATTAATGATTCAGTCAAGCTCTAGCCTTTATCATGCACAGGATATGAATTATCCTGGAGAGGATATGACGTATATGATAGAAGTTTTGGTGTTTAGTAAAATAAATTTCGACTCATTTATGTTTTACTCATATAATATTTTCCTCTTTGATAAAAATGAGGATTAATTTTTTATTTTTGTTATGTTTTATTGAATAGTCACTTTTTATTTTTTTAAATTAGTTTTTGTAATTGTGTTGTGGTAAATAGTTTAGGTGTTTATAGAATAAATTTCAGTTTATTTGCGTCTAAATTTCGGTTTATTTGTGTTTTTATCGCTGTTGAGGTTCAATTAAGATGCAGCACAACTACTACATTTTTATTCGATGTCTTAGTTATAGAAAAAAATAAGAAAAAATTGAATCAGAGAAATTCGATTTATTAAATAAATGAACTCAATCCATTAAACCCTAAACCAAACTAGTAGAAATACAAGAAATGCGAAAGAAAAAACTGAACATAATTAACAAATAATTTTGTCAGTATCTTGAGAAATTTTTGTTGTTTTTTTTCTATATTTTTTGTTGATGATCTCAAATGCAGTACTGGTTTTTTTTTTGTAGTTTTCGCATAGAATTTAAAAGATTTTTGAGAAATTTTGAGAAAATTTTCAAAATTTTTTGTTACGATTTTGAGTATGAGATATGAATGGTTTTTCTATATTAGAGCGCGAAATGAGAAATAATATTTATTTAAAGTTTTGGATGTGTATTATA
The DNA here is from genome assembly GCF_000817695.3 of Arachis duranensis. Classification (NCBI taxonomy): domain Eukaryota; kingdom Viridiplantae; phylum Streptophyta; class Magnoliopsida; order Fabales; family Fabaceae; genus Arachis; species Arachis duranensis. Next base: position 126,864,999 of record NC_029774.3, read on the forward strand.
TGCTTTTTTAACGAGAGTGATTTTTGTTATTATTAAACCTATTTGATTAAATTTAAATGATAATAAGATTTGAACGTGTAAGAAATCTCTTCTAATGAATATTTTTTATATGGGTATAAAATATAACACGCACTTACTAAAAGTGTATTAAAGTATTACACTCCCTAACTCGCTTAGTTACACTCTCTCATTCTGACAAATGCGCACACTTGGTTATTATATACACACACTCTTTTATAATTGTTGCTCAACCAACTTCTTTGCACTACTTGATTCTTAAGTCCTGTGCACTGCGTGTGCACTATACATAATAGATAATACACACACTATATATGAAGAGTAAGACGGTGATGATTACAAATATCATATCTATATTTTTATTACAACCACTACTTTTTAAATATCTAAACTATGCAATATACATGCATCATCATTATTGTTTTTAATTAATTTCTTAAAATATTCATTGCCAACTCTTTAATTTGATGATAACTCAATACTTTCTTGTCATGGTATAATTATTATGCTTTAAATCCATCTCTTTTTTTTATTAAAATAATAATTTTGTTCTTCACATACTGCATATCCAAAATAACAAAATGCAAAGAGGCTCCTAAAGACAAGCCTTTCTAATTAGCTATCTCTCCTTTCAGACGAAACCCAACTTCACCAAAACAGAACACAAATATGAAAATAATAGTGATAGTAATGTATGTGATCCTCTGCTTATCTTCTGATGCACCTGAGTATAGTGAGAATGATGAATATACAGATAACCGTCATGGGATGCTGAGAAGTGAAGATTTTGATTTTCAATTCCCAGCAACAATGTCAATGGGAAAGGGAACACAATAATAGTTGCATTATTCGTTCATATATATGTGTGTAGTTAAACTTCAAGCTATGCATTTGCCAAGGATGTTGTAAAACAAAAGTCCTTAAAATTAAGTGTATTTAAATATAAATTGACTTAAATAAAACTGCTCATATAGTTTAATTTAAATTGAAAACCGATCAAAACCAAACTAATTTAGGTTTTATTAGATTCTATTTTTGGCGAGCAACGGATCGGATTTCAAAATCTACTTCTCAAAATTGATCCAACACAATCTAAATAGTCGACCTATAATTTTGTCCAATGATGAAATTTAATATCTTTCTTTAGTACATGGCGAAGTTTGATGATTGCAGCTAATGGACAAGTGCTTGTGCCCTACCCAACAAAAGTGGCTGCTATTTCCTTAACTTATTATCAACTCATGATGCCTACACGAGGCAAGAACCAATTGAACTATCCATTGCTTTACACGACCGAGTGATGTTATAGCTTACCTTAAACCCTAATGGACGATAAAAGATGTTGTTTGCTTCATTATAATTGAGATCTATCACCGTTATAAAGAATATGTCACATAAAAGAGTGAAAGACTAATTAATTAGTTAGGAAGATTTTTCGGTCAAGCGACCTACTAATAGACCAAACCTAGGAGTAAGACTAAATTATTATTTAAACAAGAATTCAATGGGTAAGAACATTTTTTTATCTTAGACAGTGATGCCAATCACTTAAGGAAAAATCACTACTCATTTTTATTTGAACTATCTTTTTCTTTTTCTTTTTTTTCTCTTTTCCTTTTTCTCTGGATAATGAAAAAATCCTTACACTGTTAAGCAATCTTTTTCAATTTAAAGAAATAAAAATTTCATAGGTTTGACACCTAAAAGTTATTATAACTACTAAGTGTGTGTTTGGATTACAGTTTGCAAACGGGAGTTTGAATAAAATTGATTTTGCAAACTTGATTTTGATGAAAAGTAAGTTTGTGTTAAAGTGATTTATGTTTGGCAATATTTATATCAAAATGGATTATAGTAAAATAAATGTTGTTTGGATTACACTATTTAAAATCACTTTTAGATACAAAATTACTAAAATAGACATCAACTTAAATCATTTTTGTATATTATTTTAATTTAGATATTTGAATAGATCTTATTAATTAATTCTATAATAAAATTAATATTTATACACTAAAATAAAAATAATATATAAAAATTGGCAAAATATACTTTTAATTAAAACTAACAAAATATAAATTTTAGAGAGTACTAAGAATAATAAAAAAATTAAATATTTATCTTGGTAGTAATTGAAATAAATCAAAAAAATTTTTATGATATTTTTTATATAGTATATTTTTAGTACTCTTATTACTCTTATTTTTTAATATATTTGCAGAAGCTTAAAATTGTTGCTTCTTGAAAACGTGGTTTTGAATGCAAAATCACTTCTGCGTTCATGAATAAAAAATTTGCCAAACCAAAAATTGCAGCTTTCAAGATATCTAAACGTACTTCTTCTCTTTGAATGTGGTTGCCAAACACACCCTAAGTGTGTCCTACCCATCAATCTCCTCCTGGTACATTTTTTCATGCTGGTAAAACTAGGGTCACAACAGAATCATGCTCTATAGTTTGATGTCACCAACTGATAGATATTCCGGTAGGGTCTTGAGAAACCTCAAAAGCATAATAATATAATATAATTTATTTTAAAGAAGCAAGGTACCATGTTGTCACAGTAGAAATTTGTTGCACTATGGCCCAATATCAGCAACACAAGAGAAGGAATAGTGAAAGAGATGTGTCACACAATATATGACCATATATGTATATTATAACTTTTTCATGACCAGATAGATATACAGTCAATTTTTTTTTTTTTTGCTTTCTTAGTTTTCATTATATAAAATATACATAAGTTTATAAACAAATATTTTCTTCTTCTTTTATATGTGATGCTCATTGTTCCCAGAAGCTTGAACTGCAATTTAAATCTATTTGTTCTGAATTCAAGTCAATGATATCTGACACTAATTCAGATCTGCTCATCTTTGATGGCTGATCAACACAGCAGCTTGAACTCCTCTTTCTCCCAATAATAGATTCATCTTCCTGTTCCTTAGATTCTTTAAAGAGTGGCAACAATTCAAGTGAAGCAGTATTAGTAGTGTTAGTACTATTAGGCCTTTGATCCATTGAACTTTCAGAAGATGTCAAAGAACTTTCAATTTCAAGTGAACACATGGTTCCTCTGTTCTGTTTCCTCTGCCCACAGCTCCAACTGAACCCTCCTCTTGTTTCTGTCAGTTCCGAAATCGGAGGAGATCCCGGGCTGCCATTGTTGATCATTCCTGCAAGTGTTTCTTGTGCCTTGTGTAGTACTGATTGCAAGTACTTCCCTTGTGCTTCAATCTTAAGCTGCAAATGTCTCTGCACCTGAAAAAACATTATCCAAATTGATCTTTAACATATCCTTTGTTATGCTTCAATTTTAATTTAGCTACCTACCTCAATTTGCTCATAAAGTTTCTTCTGCACTTCCATTTGCATTTGGAGAGCCTCAGCAATTTGCATGCTTCTGTTGAACACAACATTTGATCAATGAAATTTTTAATACCAATTACAAAAGCATTCAACTAGTTTGATCAATTTTCTAACTATTATAATTATTACTCAGTCATCTCATTCTGTGTCCCAATACTTTCTTCCCTGCTGCTACAAGGACCTTCACTGTTCTTCATCTCTCTGCAATCTGCACCAAATGGGAAAAATGATCATTCATGGGAACAAGTTATAATAACTGAGAAACCATAACCAAGTTACCTTCATGTTTGTTGTTGCCAGAACAGATTTCAAGTTGGGGTTGGCTTTTCCCAAGTCTATATTTCTGCAATGACCAGAAAAACACAGAAAATATGTTGGTAAAAAAAAAAAAAAGAAGTCCATGATATTTGGAATGAGTGAAAGCAAGAAGAAGAAAGGGAAATGCCTGTAAATGGCTCTTGAGATGGTACAAAGTGAGTCCAGGAATCCCCATCACCCTCATAAGACTCTTTGGTGTTGCTTCTGCCACATGCACAGAAAATTATAATACAGACACATTAGCCTAACTCAAAAATACTAAAATAGAAAGGTATTGTTTTGTAGTTTGTACTATACAGTATACACTCACTTTCTGAACCTCCAAGCTGATTAATTGCCTCAATGAATCTTTGGTGAAGTTCAGGAGTCCATTTGAGCCTTGGCTTTGCATCAGTTGAGAGAATCAAGTGCATGCTACTTTGCACATTTTCCATTGTTTGTTGCTTCTTTTAGGAAAGAAAGAGTTACACTGTAACATGTAATGTAAGCAAACACAAGAGAGACTTTTCAGTTTTCAATGAATGAATGAATCCTTTTTTAGCTATGTATGAATCCTATATGATCTTATATATAAATTGGAGTAGTTGTTATGTCCCATGATCTCATTCTCATATCAGGAAGCATGAGTGGGGTTATGTTGGCGGAATATATGCCATCACCTCTTTCTCTTCCCTCACTCATTCCATTTTCATACACATTTTTCTCTTCTTCTTTTTTCATTTTTTTTCCTCTTATTTTTTGAATTTTAACTATTTTCTACCGATGCCAAATTGTCAAATAGTAGATAGGCCCGTTTATTGACTATAAAAAATATTAAATATATACAAAAAATTAGCTAATATGTATTTGATATAAATATATGTATTATTTAACTTATTTTCAATATGTATTTTGTGTTTTAATATGTATTATATACGAATAAATAATTTAGTGGTTGATTTTTTATATATATGTAGTATGACTGATTTGTTTTTTAATAGTTTCGAATTTGGATTTAGAAAAATTCTATTAGAAGAGATAATCACATATTTTCAAATCGAATCATTCAAATTTTTTATAATGTAAAAAAAATACTTTTAAATAAAAAAATACAGTAAGAATCTCTGGTACAGCAAAAACAAAGAAAGGAAAACAGCTCAATATTTGAGTCTTAAAAGGAGAGAAAAGAGGAAAAGTGTAAGGTTTGTTTTTATCTTGCTGTTTTCCCACTTCCCCTCTCTTTCTCTATGGGAGATTCCCCCATAGAATTGGCTAGACCCCACCATGATGAATAATGGGTGCAACTTTCAGGTAAAAAATGAGAATTAAATAAATATGTAATTTTGAAAAAATAAATTGAAAAAACGGTGACAATAATTGGTGGGGGTGAAATTATTATCATGAAAAAATAATTACATTTCTCTTGTGTTGGTGTGATTAAAGTGTAAACCTTAACTAATCAATCTTTCTTTTCCTTCAAATTTGATTTCCCCTTTTTAACAACCTTTTTTTTTCTTTTTAATGAAGAAGGGGTGTGTCTTTAATGCAATTGGCAGATTCTTTTTGTTCCTTGTAGGGATGGAGGAATCAAGGAATCTAGGATTAGATTTTTGGACCCATAATGAGCTTCCTCATATTTATTCTATATAAATGAAGTGTGCTATAGAAGAAACATAGCTAATCAAGCAATGTCAAAGAGATAAAGATGCACCCTCTTATCAAATCAACACCCACACCAATAAAAGCATGTGTCTGTTCAAGACATTCAACAAGTCTTCATTTCTTAGATTATCCTAACAATTTGAATTTTCAAACCCATCCACCCCCACCAAACAAAAAAAAAATTGTTCTATAAAGGGGTTATTATTGGGTTTAAGTCATAGCTAAGCACAAATTAGCCTTATCATCAGTTATCATCCATCAACATGTCATGTATAATAACTAATAAGACATATATGTAAAGCTTTATTCCTTCAAGTGGAGAATTTCACCAAAAACATGATGATTATTATGAGTCTTGTGGTAAAAAAAAAGGAAAAGGAAAGAAAAGGATAAAAGCAATTTAATGTGAGATTAATAATATAATGTCACAAGGATATGCAAAGAACAATCACTAGAATATGTGGGCATGCACTTTTCTTTGCAATTTGAAAGCACAAAAGTCCCATAAAGAAAAATATTCCATAAGGAATAATGTTTACTTTAATATTATATATATAGAAGAAAAGAAATTTTCACCATAAAAATAAAAGGGAAAAAAAGAAAGAAAGAAAGAAAGAAAGAAGACTATAATGGCCAACAACAAATCTTAAAAAGCCAAGTTGATCAAGTCACTCCTCAAGATTTTCCTTGGGTTGCGGTATAGGGCTTGATCACAAGAATCAAAATCCAATCATTATTGGTCTTCAAAGCTCTGCCATTTCAAGCACCATGGTTCCCAGCTAATTAGTGTTAGTTCCTCAACACATGAACAATTTCCCATGTTTTTTCTTTAAAACCAGTATCCAATAGTTATCAATAATTGAATACGATTATCTCTTTGATTAGATGATTTATTTATTTTTTTAATTCGAGAGGTACTAGATTATAAACATGTGGTTTGGTGGGTCCAACGAAAGGTTGTGGTTCTTCATCTGCAAGCATATGCTCGGTGTTTGTGTGTGTCTTGAAATTCAATTGCTTAAGTGGCAGGCTTTGTTCACATTGAAAGAAAGGAATATTATTATTGATTATTGACATGCATGCATTTTCATTATTTTATGGTATAAGTGGCCCAAATGTTTGAAAAACAAGTAAAGAAACAAGGGAGAGGGCTTAGTGTAATTGTAGTACTATTTCCCCCTCTTTATTAACAGATAATGTACTTGATATTTGAAGGTACTTTATTACTATTATTATCATTAAGGTTTAGTTCACATGTATTCTATAGATATTTATTAAAATTTTAATTATATTTTTTAATGTATTTATTAAAATAAAAAATTTATTAATAGCAACTTCAAATATATATTTTTAAAAACATATTAATTAAATGTTTATTATTATTATTATTATTATTATTATTATTATATTCCATAACTGGTAAAGGAGATTCCAGGATGATGCCAAAGCCAAAGTGGACCCGATCCCTCATCACAGATCACACACAGTATATTTATTTTTATCATCAACAAGATTATATATATAGTGAGTAGGAGAAGGTCCGTTGAATAAAAAAGTCATCACCTAATTAAGCAAAGTTGTTCTCTCATCAAAATTATTATTATTCTTGCTTGTAATATAATGGACCCATGCATCAGTAAGGGGGATATCTCTTTCTCATAAATCCAAATAAAAGCATGTAAAAGAAAGATGAGAAGAATAATATGGCCTCATCAGGAATCAGAAAAAGAGAAACAAAAGGAACTTGTCAACATCCCACCAAAGAATAATTATTGAATTGTTAATTGTTCAAAAGTAAATATATATATGTATATATTATTTCAACCATGATTTAATTTACTTGCACAATATGACGCTAGCATTATGTCATCATTAAGTAATTCTAGGATTTTTCTAGTTAGTTAGTTATATTATTGAGTCAAGGTAAAAATAAAATAAAATAAATTTTGGTCTCTGAAAATTACAATGCAAATCAATTGTTATAAAATATTTTTTTTTCAAAAGTTTAAATTAATAGAAAGAGATATACATGGATTGTTATATCTCTAAGATACCTTCTAATTAAAGCAAGAGTCTCTTTTAAGTTTATTTGAATTTTTGCATAATTTTTTTTGTCTTATGCTAATTATTTATTTATTTATTTATTTTGAGAATAATAAAGATCAAATTCTAAAATTTTTGATTATAGAAGTTCTGATACTATGTAATAAAACTATTTTTCTCAAATTAAAAACTAAAAAAATAAAAAGTACAGTGACATATAAATGATTATATTTTTAATATTAATGATTAGTATTTAGTCTAAAAAATTATGGGTGAAAATTCAGATGTAATCAATTTCATGTAAAGTTTATAGTTGAGAATCATTAAATAATTTAACAGATTTAATTAAATTATCATCTCTCAACTATCAACTTTACATGAAATTCACTACACTTAAATTTTTACCAAAATTATATTGTATTTATTTATATATATCACTCGTCCATTTAATGTAAATGTTTCGCTTATACGTAACATCAAATGATATGTCAGTTGTAATGTTAAAAATGATACTTTTATGTGTTGCTAATTAATAATAAGCTAACAATATAATTAATTAAAATTAGACATATTCCTGAGAATAGACAAAATTGGGAATACCCTATATATCCATCAATGAGGTGTCATATACTTGTAACATAGGGTACTAATAGGGTATCGAAAGCCATGCATGGTGTCTCAATTTATTCTTTGGTGGGTATTGTCGTATTGATATTTGGCTAACCATAAAATCCGTTGCATATATGCACCTAATAAGTTATTAATTTCCTCATATATGCACCTAAGTTACCCCTCTACGATTTGATTTAGTGCTTACATTACTAATTCAAATTAAAGCTACACTTGATGAAAATTGTTTAGTTTGTTTGCTTTTTGGCTAAATTTTCTCTAATCTTAATCATGTGTCTAATATAAAGGTCTATTTTCATTATAGATGTCATAAAAAAAAGATCAGATGTTAAATTCATTAAATTTAAGAGTGACATTTCTTAAATTAAACTGTTATGCTTTCTTTTCTTTTTGGCACGCTCTATTTTCCATAAGACACTGAAAAAAAAAAAACGTTG
>NC_029774.3:126873718-126896343 GCF_000817695.3 Arachis duranensis
GATTTTGTTTGAACAATGAAAATTATATTTTAGTATTTGTTTATTATGTCATTCTGTTGCCAAACGCAATTTTCATAACCAAAACGATGTATCAAACTTATTAGAACGTTCTCTATAAAGTATGTATCAATACATTTTCGTAATTGCAGATATAACGATATCATAAATTAGGAATTTGGATATACTAAGTGTATATATATGTATATACTTGCATTGCAATGTTTGATTCTATATGTTCTGTTAACTTAGCTTGAATTTTTTATACACGTGACATGTCGTTGTGTCCCTACTTCATACAATCTCGTATTTGCCTCAAAATTCTATAATAATAACATAAAAAGAAGGTTAAGTGCTTTAGATTATTATCTTTACCACTGATCAATATATGCAATGCAATGCAATGCTATCTTAGAAATGAAGGAACACAAAAATGCAGTTAATTAACATAACAACACGTGGTTCACTGCTACACCTTATGCTAGTTACCGTATTGGACTATTGGACACCAAACACGAGACACCGGTGTTGAATATCCAAGATTTTATCATCAATGATTTGATTTCTATATATGTAGTATACTATATACTATATATACTGATATGCACCATTTACTCTCGTGTTACACGAATTTAGAAATTTTATAATAAGTTGGTGCGAAAAGATGCCAATTCAGAAAAAAAAAAAAGATATTTATACTTTTTTATATTTTTAAAAATATGAAAAATAACTTTTTCTTACTTTTCATCAATTATTTTTAATATTAAATAAAATTCATGAAAATATACATAAAAATAATAAATATCTTTTTTTTCTACTAGGTGACATATTAAAGAAGCTAACAGAAGTACAGTAGTACACGTATATATACATATAAATAAATCGGGCACGGTCCTCTGCCATAGATTCATATGAATACCTTACTAGAACCATTAAACTATGCATGTTCTTTAATTTTAGAAGAGAACTACACTCATTACTATTAAATTTTTGCAATTGAAAAATTTGACATAATAGAGGTTCTTGCATTTTCGGCAATTTACAATTTCACCTCTCGCATAGACTTTGAAATTTGGGCACATTAATATTATTGTGAGTTTGTGATGAGAAATTTCTTGTAGCCTTTTGAGTTTTGACATTATTTATTTGTAGTTTTTGAACAATTGAATGCTATATTATAACTTTGAGCACTGGATTAAAGTATGTATGTATTAACATAGAATCCTGTAACCAAATTTAATTTGTTGCCCTTTTGTTAAGGTGGTCCCTGTAATTTCTATAAACATTATATATATGTAATGCAACTTTAATTTAATTTAAAGTTGATATAAATCTTATATGTAGCAAACTTCGAAATAGCTGGGTTTCTTTCTTATGCGATAAGAAAAATGAATTGCCATCGGCACTAATAAATTAATAAGAAAAGGGAACATAAAGTGATGGGATATCATATTAAAGCAGTGAGCAACACCTAACACCCACTTTCTCCACCAATGCTGCATGCTCTTCTATTTCTATTTCATATTTATGCTTGCTTTCAGTAATCCTTTGCTAGATACCCTCTTGTGTAGGAGTGATAACGGGTAGAATATATATAAGAAATAAGTTAATAATTAAAATTGTTCTTGAAAGATACTTTGATTTTTATTTAATTTTTGAAAGATAAAATTAATCGAAATCATCTCTAAAAGATATACAATTTAGTTACGTTAGTCCTCCCATCAGTTGGATAATGACATGTCATATTAAGTACCATGTGGCATGATGACATGGTAGATTAATGCCATGTGTCACAAGATGATTGGTTGACGTGTCAGATAAGTGACACATGGCACGCCACATGTCATTTGACATGTAAAAAAGTTATTTATAATTAAAATAGTTTTTGAAAGTTCAGACATAAATCATTTTCATCCCTAAAATTTTAAAAATTAATCGAATTAGTCCTTATATATATATTTTTTATTTTTTCTTGATAATATTAAATTTATAATATTTTTTATACTACTAATTTTAATAGAAATATAATTGACAAACAAAAAATTAGTAATTATATATTTTCTTCTTAAAAATTTTTTCAATAAAATTATCTCTCTCTAATTCTTTTCAAAATCTCTCATTATTTTCTATTCTAAAATATTTTTCTTACATTATTACATTTTGCTGGAATATATGTATTGTTAACCTAAATAAAGTTATACCATTATTTATTTTTTACTACATCTTTTTTTTTTCATTACGGTATTACTTACATATAGGATGTAATGGTAGTGATATTAAAAGAAAAATTATATAATCTATCTCAAATATATGAAACACACAAAAAAAGTTATGATATTTGCATGCAGTACGCTTAAGAAGCAATTCGTTTAGCATATATAATAATAATAATAATTAAGCAACAAATTTTTAATATTTTGTAAATTTTGAAATTGAAGCAAAATTTGTGGACCTTCTTGAATTTTGACTTTTAATATCACTACCAGCATTACATCTTATATGTAAGTAATACCGTAATGAAAAAAAAAAGATGTAGTAGAAAAAAAATAGTGGTATAATTTTGTTTAGGTTAACATACATAAATTTTGATTTTGAGCATATAACTTTGTTTAGGCTAACATACATAAATTTTTATTTTGAGCATATAACTTTGTTTAGGTTAACAAATACATACATTTTAATTTTGAGTATATATATATATTCCAACAAAATATAATAATGTAAAAAAAAAGTTTTAGAATAGAAAAGAATAAGAGAGATTTGAAAAGAATTAAAGGAGATAATTTTATTGAAAAAATTTTTAAGAAAAAAAGACACAATTACTAATTTTTTGTTTGTCAATTACATTTCTGTTAAAATTAGTAGTATCAAAAAAATAAAAAAATTATATAAGGACTAATTTGATTAATTTTTAAAATTTTAGGGATGAAAATGACTTACGTCTAAACTTTCAAGGATTATTTGGATTATAAATAACTTTTTTACATGTTAAGTGACACATGGCGTGGCAGGTGTTACTGATCTGACATGTGAGCCAATCATCTTGTGACACGTGGTATTAACCCACCACGTCATCATCCAACTGACGAAAGGACTAACGTGACAAAGTCGTGTATCTTTCGAGGACGATTTCGATTAATTTTGTTGTTCGAAGACTAAAATGGAAATCGAGATATCTTTTAGAAACGATTTTGACTATTAACTCATGGTTTAGATCCAATTCTTTTTTTTATAAGTTGATTTTGTTTATTAAAATTTAATTCTATTCTATTCGTGAATTTATAATATGCCAACTTTAATTCTATTTATCTTCATTCTTGTGAATCATAAAAAATATATATAATATTTAATAATTTAATAACATTTTAGTGTTGCAATTTAATTTTTATATATCATTAAATAGATTTATTTTTTATATAAATAAAAGTGTTAAATTTTTAATTAAAGATTTTAGTTTAACTAATGATTAAAAGATTTTTATATGAATGAAAGGATTTTTTCGATATAACACTATTATTGTCATTATATAATAAACGTACTGAATATACTTTTTTAATCTTTATTCAAAGTAAAATGCAAATGAAACCGTTTAAAATTTATAATATTCTTGAACCATAAAAAAAGATACTTAAAAATATTAAGAACATATATAACGATAATAGTAGCATGTCAGTTTTACATTAAATTTTATATCAAAAGGCTAACGAGAATTTATCAATAACCTAACATTTTACAAACCTCATTAGAAAAATAATTGGCATATGATGTTGTGCTCTCTGTTACACATTTTATTTCAAGTCTGAAAGTAGAGTTATAGATAAATTAATTATATCTACAGTAAATATTTATACAAAAGTGTAATCATAACATGTTATTAAAATGAAAATGCTATTTTTCTTACCTAAATATTATTAAAAACTTCTTTGAACATGACATTTGTTGTTGATGACTTTAAATTTAGATCTGCACACGGATTGGATCGGATCGGATCAGATATAGCCTATAATTCTACCTGATCCGCACTACATTTATCGAATCAGATCGGATACGATATCCGTATTTTTTCAGGTCGTCATATCCGATCCGATCTGCATACTTGCAGATCAGATCAAATCGAATATCGGGTATATTCACATAATTCAAAAAAACTATTTTAAGGCCTAGTTTTACAAAAAAATGTCCAGAAAATCCATTCTTTCACCTGTTTAAACTTATTTACTCTTAAAATATTATTAATAAAAGTTCTTTTGAATAATAAAAAAATAACACAAGATCTAAGTTTAATTATTCTAAGTTGAAGTACAATATAAAAAATTAAAAACAAGATATCATAAAATTCATAAAATAACACACTAAAATTTATATCACATACATTAGAGTTTACTTTCTTAATTATGCTATTTATATGAGTCGTGTGGATCTGCGGATCAGATCCGCAGATATTACTACCAAATCCACAATCCAATTCTACCATAGTGCGGATCGGATCAAATAATATCTGCAAAATTCGAATCGAATGCGGATAATTACCACGGATATGTGGATATTATCTGATCTATGTGCAGCCCTATTTGAATTGGCGTCTTCATCCAGAATTAGAACCTTGAGTCCACTGCAACTCTTAACTCTTGAAAATTACAATATGTCATGGTTATATTACCATGTCTCTTTTATTTAAAGTAGTATAGTCTTCCTCTTCATTCTTGCGTCATTTTTCAACCTAGATCGGTTTGTGTGCTCTAGTGCATCTACAATAATTATATAGTATATAAAAATGATTATTTTAGTAGGCCATTTGAAAAACTAAATGATTGATCTTGAATTATAAAATATTAAAAGAAATCTAAGCATATTAGCATCTTGCGTTGATTTTGTAACTGGTGCATATTGTTTGATGTTTGTTGAAACTATTGTTGACTTATGTGATGACATGGGCTATTATATGCTCCATTGTGTTAGCCAAATACTAACATCGCTAGTATTGACACATTGTTTTCTCTTTACACCTACAAAAGGTGAACTGTAAATTCTGCTAAATTAGTAAATAATTAGTCAATAAATTAAATTTAATAAGAAAAATTAGAAATAAAAATCTTATATTAAAATAGAATAGAACTTTTTAAAACGAGAATTTTGACACTAATTTCAAAGAATTTAGCCCAAAATTAGGTCGAACAGGTCAAATCGGTCAAACCAAACCCAAAACGGGTCCAAGTCCCAATTAGGCCCGACCAAACTTTACCAACACAGCTTCCCTTTCTCCTCTCTAGCCTCATTCACGCTGGGAAACATTCAATGAAGAGGAAGAACACTTAAAGCTTCCAAACCCTCATTCAAACATTCCATTTGCTATAACTTCTTGCTCCGAACTCCAATCGCCGCACCGTTTACGGCCACGAATCCATTGCGTCGAGCTCTACAATTTTATTAGATCAATTTCATAGGTAAATCTCACCTCTCATCTCAGCCTCTCAGTCTCTTAAAATTTTGAAATTTTGGGGCTTTAGTTATTGAAATTCGATGTCTTGATGTTTAGGCTCAAATTGATTCAAAGAATTTGTAGATCTTGGATCAATCAAGACATATATAAGGCGAGGACTCTTAAAATTTTACAAATTCTAGTTTATATGGGTTTGGGTATTGAATTTAGATGTGATATATGTGAATTAGGCTTGTATATGTGTATGTTGAAGTTGATTGAGCACTTTGGAGGCTTGGTGGAGTTTAGGAGGCCTCGCCTTGGAGATTTTGAGCTTTGAGGGTTGTTTTTGGTGCCTTGGTGGTGTCTTGGGTTATACGCGGAAATTGGCCAAGGTATGGTTTAGGTTTCGCGTATTTAATATGTAATGTTCTGCGAAAACTTAGGCTAGATAACCATAGGATAGACTAGATGTATGATTGTGCTTAATGTTTAGTAAAACTTATGGAGGATGTTGAATGAGTGTGAGAAAGGGAATGATGACTATTGCTTGTGGTTGATGGTGTTTTAATGAGGACTATGAATGTGAAATTGTTATTATTGTTTCATTGATATTTCATGGTTGCTTTGTGTAAGAACCGCAACTAATCAACCGGTTAATTAAGTGAATTAATTGCCCAAATTAGATTTTGAAAGGTTAGAGAGAGAATTTGAGGATTTAAAGGTGATTTTTGGACTCAATGGGTCTTTTTGAGTCACAAAATGTACTTTCTACGAAAAACCGTGAAAAATTACGAACCGGCAGTTGAACCGGTTCAAGTCTGCCCAATACCGCACAATAAAAAGTGAAAACCGTCAAAAACCTTAGAAAAACATTAGGAATAGAAAACCGGGCATTTATTTTAAAGGTTTGGCCCGAAGTTAGGCCAAACGGGCTAAAAACGCTAACGGGTTGGACCGGGCCCAAGTTGAGCCCAAGCCCAACATATAAATACACTTAAATGAACCTATTTCAGCCATTTTCACCCTCATAACCAATGTTTTGAAAACCGGTTCGAACCGGCCGGTCGAACCGGTCGAACCGTGAACCGAATACTAAAGCGGTTCGGATAATAAGAAAAACCGTAAAATTAAGATACCGGCGTTAAACCGACGAACCGGTCGGTCGAACCGAACCGGAACCCGGCCGGTTTTTTAGCTGTGCAGCAAAACGCTGCCGTTTTGCGTTTTGTTAACCCCAGGGACGCGAACCCTAGCGCAGCTGCGTCCCTCATTCCTCCCCTCCTTCCCCAACGTTCCCTCTCCCTCTCTCCAACCTCCATTGCCACCCTCTTGAACTCTGCAACCGCCGCTTCCACCTCCGTCCGGCGCCGACCTTGCCGCCGCAACCAACCTTCTTTTCTCCTCCCTTTCTCCTTTCGCCTCCTCTCTCTTCACTCCCCCCTCAACACCCCTACCTCCACCGAACCACCGCTGCGACCCCATTGTCGCTGGCGGCCTGCACACATCACCACCAACTCCAGTTTGTTTCCCCCAGTCGCGACCCTTCCTCTCCACCTTGCGCCCCGCTTCTCGCTCGCTCGGCACCACTGCCCCCTGCCTGCGCCACCCTCTGCTCCACCGCGAGGCTTGTCGCCGCCACCTATCTCCAGTTCTCTTTTTCCTTTCTTTTCAATTAATTATGTTTGTTGTTCTTAGTCAGTTAGTCGATTAATTTTGGTTGCTAGGATAGTTAGCTTGCATGATGTTAGGTAGCTAGGTTGTGGTTACAGGATTCTAGGCCTGATAAGTGCTTGGTTCCTGTTTACTTTTTGCTTGCTAGTTATTTGGTTGTTGTGAGGTGATGTCCTGTGTTATTTTTGTTCCTGCTATGCTGCTTTCTCCATGCTGCCTTGCTGTACTTTACTTGTGAAATTGTACTTGCTGCTGCCTGAACTTATGCTTTCACGCCTCATATGTAATTTTTGCTGCTTTTTGCTACCCGAGAACATCCGATTTATTGCTGGAATGCTGCCCAAATTTTTAGAAATTGTCTTGGTTTTAAACTTGCTACCTAGAGTTAAACTTTTGAAATTGTTTTATTTTTCTTTGAACTGTGTAGTGTGATTAGTTGATTACTCAAACTGATT
Organism: Arachis duranensis; assembly: GCF_000817695.3. Taxonomy (NCBI): domain Eukaryota; kingdom Viridiplantae; phylum Streptophyta; class Magnoliopsida; order Fabales; family Fabaceae; genus Arachis; species Arachis duranensis. The sequence continues at coordinate 126,881,264 of NC_029774.3, forward strand.
GGAGGTATTTTACTTTGAATTGAAACTGAGCTGTGATTCAAGGTGATGAACACCGAAACTGTGAACTTTGAAATTCTGTCTCCCTTTGAAATTTCTGTATGCAACTTTGTTTCTGGCATCATCATTGTACTTTGTGTTCATGTAGCAATTTGAGTATGGGCTATAGAATACATTTTTGTAGTTTTTGCGTGATTTAGGCAGGCTTAATGTTTATTCGATCTGTTCTCTGCTCTTATATTCTATCCCCTTTGGGCTGAGCAGAATGAGAAGAGTTAGCAATTAGCTTGACTTTACTGCTTTGTAGAGCCTTGTAGCTGATGCTATGGCATACTCAGCCATACTTCCTGACTCTTAATGTGAGTTTCTGCTGAAGGCTATGCTTTACACTGCATTTGTAGTGAGTGCCCTAATAAATTTTTGTACTCTCCTTCAGTAGCTAATTAATCTGGACAATTAATCTTGAGTGGGACATAGCTTGATGATTCAAATTATCCATGAATTGAAAGAAATTGGCTTGTTGCAAATAATAGAAAACCTTTGTGCTTCCAGAAACAAAGAGGGATTTGGACAGAGCAATATACACATGTAACTTATTACCAGAAAATTTCTTAAAGTCTTTTAATTCTTTAATTTTAATTCTCTCTTGAACAGTTCATTATTAGTGATGGCAATAACATGTATGATTTCACTTATGTTAGAAATGTGGCTCATTCCCATTTATGTGCTGACCGAGCTCTAGCTTCAGAAGGGGAAGTTTCAAAAAAAGCTGCAGGAGAGGTACCTTTGAAAGATTCTCTCATTACATTTTTTGGTGTATAAATATTTGTTTAATTATGTAAATGAAGATTAAACATGGACATCTTAGAAGGCGGTGATGATGATCCTGCTCTATTGTAGATGGGTTGTTAGTTATTCACAGGTGTACATTCTTTAGAAACCACAGTTGCTAACATGATGATGAGTTGATGATACATTTAAGGGTAGAATTTCATCTTTTGGGTGAATGACAGGACCTAGAAAATATATGTTTCAGCAAATCCTAATCAAATACTTAAGCTAAAATAAGAAAGATATACAACAAAAAACCTTATTCCACTTGGTAGGGTTGATGATTGATGACAAACTTGGATCATTTTGATGTTGCTATGTTATGTTTGATTGGTTGTTTTGTTTTTTGACTTTTGAATTTGTATTTGAATGAGATTATAACATTCTAGTTTATCTAGTACTTTTAATTTGAATGATATTTTAAAGTTTAGATTAGACTATAATTATATTTTCATGTGTTTATTTATATTTTATTTATTATTTTATTATAAAACGGTTTTTTCGGTTCAACCACGGTCGGACCGGTTGAACCTATGAACCAGTGAACCAGTAGCTAGAGCAGTTCGATGACTGGTTCGGTTTTCAGAACCTTGGTCTACAGTACTATAGTTATGGTTTTGGATTGACGCATGAGACGATATCATTAAGAGGGGTGCTACACATATAAGTCATTTTGGTTTACAAATTTTATAAATTGGGCCAAATCTAACACGTGTGTCACTGAACCATCTTCACGTGTTTCATCTTCTCTTCCTTTTTCGAATTTCCGAAGAGCTCTACAAAACTCACCCAAGAAACTCTCAAGGTAATCACGAAATCCTTCCAGTTCTGCTCTTTAAAATTTCGGGTTTTATTAGAGTTTTGGGTTAAATGGGTTTTTGTGATTTTAGATGTTTAGGTTTGCTCTAATCCTTGCTTAGCTTTGGATTTGTGTTGTCAAATCTGTTGGGAAAGATAAGAGCTCTTAAACCCTTGTGAGATTATGCTTATGTTGAACCCTAGGTTGATTTGTGGTGATTTATATGTATATAGTTTGATTATTGTGGCTTTGGGATCTTTTGGAACTTATTTGTGCTTGTTGGAGTGGATTTGAAAGCTTGGATTGTGGTTGGAAGCTTGTTGGTGCTCATTTTGAGTTTGGGTGCATAAAGGGAATCGACCAAGGTATGGTTTCGGTTTTCTCTATGTAGTATATAATATTCATGGACACATAGGCTAGTGACCAATAGGATAGGTTGAACTAAAATGATGGTTGGTGTGCTAAATGTTGATGAATTGATGAATGTTGAGTTGATTGTGATAAATTATAATGATATGATGATGTTGAATGATTATGAATTGGGAGTTGGTTCTTATGATGATTTTAGTGTTATGATTTATGAAATGGTGGGTTTGATGGTGATTTTGATCATAAGTGTTATATAGTTGATGTTGGAATTGAGAATAATGAAATGAGAAGGAAAATGTGGTGAGGTTGATGTATTATGCTATAACAGGTACATTTTGATGAAAAATGGAGCTTTGGATGGTTTGGTATGATTTGGTATGGGTATGGTGAGATAGGGTGGTAATTGTGAAGTTTGGAAAAATTGAGTTTTTGGTGAACTTTGTTCGATCATAACTTTTGCCTCGGTTTTCGAAATTGATTGAAAATTATTTAGAATTAAAGATCTTTGAAAACTCTTTGAATCAGTATAAAGTTTGTGAAAATTGGAATTTTGTAGAGGAAGTTACGATCATTCAAAGTTGGTGTTAAAAATCTGAAATTTTTAAAGTTGCAGAGTTTCATGATTTCTGAATTGTGCGGGTGCACACGTCTTGTTTCTCAAAAATTTATTTGTTTTCAACTATTTTGCCTTTTTAACAAGGTTGTAAGCTTCTATAACACCATTTTAAGACATTTGGGCCTAGTTTTGAGTATTAGAACATGGGATATAAATTAAGGGCTCTAGTACATGATTTTAAGATAAAATTAGAAAACGGAGGCCTAGGTTTCTAGCGTGCTGAGAATGGTTTGACGTTAGGTGAAGGATAATTGGTATATGAGATGAGAAATGATGGATCTATGTATACTGAAAATGCTTTTGAAAACCACTGGAATAATATTTTTACATGATATTTTGAGACGCTATGCGCCTGGCAGGGACGGTGGTTAATCCCGCCTATCGAGGTAGCGGCAGCGGCGTAAGGACGGTGGTTAATCCCGCTTACGTTGAGATGTGAGGTCTGAGGCAAGAATATCCCGCTCGCATCCCTTCGGATCTATAGGACGAGCAGGCGCCGGTACCTGGACAGTGATCCGGGCACTATATCTCGGGGGTTCCCATATGAGAAATTTGAAGGGCGACGTCTCCATGGAGATGTGTCGGGTTGGCAGTTGAACCGACAATGTGATATCACAGCCAGTAGGGCAGGCGTTCATCATATGCATTTCCTATCTGCTTATATGCTTTGTCTACTTGTAATGGTTTGCCTAATTGAATAACATGCTTACTTGCTATCTGAATTAATTGCCATATATGCTACTACTTGTGCTTTACTTGCCTTGAACATTATCTGTGTTTTCTGCTGGGATTGAGGAGGTTCGGAAGGCAGTGGTGATGGGATCGCATGGAGGATCGGTTGGTGAAGGCTGTGGGACAGCGGTGTTTGGTTAGAATAGAAATCCCTTAAGATAGATAACCTGGTTTATTTAAGTCAAGTTGGTATATTATGCTTAAATATTTTAGAATGCTTTAAGTTGAATCTTGTGATGGATATGAAGTTTAGGATTGCCTTTGGCGTCCCGGGGTCTTATATCCTATATCACTGGGAACTGTTACCATACTGAGAACCTCCAGTTTTCATACCATATTGTTGTTGTATTTTTTAGATGCAGGTCGCAACCCATCTCGGTGAGTTGCTTTGGTTGGTGACAGGAGTGGAGAATCTTGGATCATTTTGGTGTTCTTTTTGGTTTATTTTGTTTATACATCTCTCTTTTTGTATTTTGTTTTTCCTAGAGGCATGTATTCGAGAGAACAAAACTTGTATAAGTTGTTTTCACTGTATGGTTTTGTATATCAGTATATGGCTAGTCGGCTTAAACTCCGCGAGTCGTGACTAGTTCCCTATGATATTATATACTTATCTTTTGTTATATCTTGTCTGTTTCTTATGCCTTAAGCTAGTAGCTCCGTTAGTACGTTTATGCTTCACTAATTAGGGTGTTACATTTAATGGTATCAAAGCGGTTCGTCCTCGTGAGCCTGAGGGATGGACCGATTGTGCTTCATTGCATACTCTGTGTGTCTTTTCTTTGATGCTATTAGGTTATCTGTTTGATATATGCATAACATGCTTGTTTGTGAGTGCCTGTTTGGGATAATTGAAGCACTAGACTTTTGATATTGAGACTGATCACCTTGATATCTATTGGTTGGTGTAGACAGGAATCCTACATGGCTACTCGCGGGCGAGGTCGAACGTGTACACGGGGAAGTATGAATGAGCAACCAGCTGACAATCACGCCGAATTCATGGCGGCGATGGCGAATCTCGCTAACACCATGGAAGCTAATGCTGCTGCGACTCTGCAAGCAGTGCAGAGATTGGGCCAACCGACTGGAAATGGCAACGGAAATGGGAATGGCGAAGGGAATACCAATGATAATACTGAGGGTAACAGCGATAACACAGGAGGAGTTCTGATGACCTTGGCGATGTTCCTCAAGGTTCATCCGCCAACTTTCCGAGGATCCACAGATCCTATTGAAGCGGACCACTAGTTCCAGGCTATAGAGCGTGCTTTACAGGCGCAACATGTTCCTCTCAATCAATATGTAGAGTTTGCCGCTTATCAGCTAGCGGGAGAGGCCCATCCCTGGTGGCAAGCTGAGTGTCGTTTGCTACAGCTTCAGAACACCGACATTCCATGGGAGGTGTTCCAAACGGCTTTCTACAGGAAATACTTTCCTGAGTCTGCAAGGCAAGCAAAGGAGATGGAGCTAATGCAGCTGAAGCAAGGTTTCATGTCTGTGGCAGAGTACACCAACAAGTTCAAAGAGCTTTGTAGGTTTTCTCGGGTATGTCAGGGTGACCCAGAGACTTTCGAGAGCTGGAGGTGCATTAAGTACCAAAAGGGCTTGAAGGACAACATTATGACTGCTGTGGCTCCTATGAAGATCCGTGTCTTCTCCGACTTGGTGAACAAAGCAAGGGTAGTGGAGGAGTATGCCAAGACAGTGGCGGCATCTAAGGACACTCATGGAGGGAGGTCTAGTCGTGGGCGTGGCAAGTATTTTCATCCTAGAGGACAAAGCTTCAAAAGAGGGGGATATACTCCTCAAGGCCAAGGGGGCTTCAGAAAGAACAATCAGAATCAGTTTCAGTATGCTAAAGGAAGAGGAAATCAGAGTAAGAGTTCTTCGGATTTAGCTTGTGATCGTTGTGGATGTTTTCACCCTTATGACTCATGTAAGATTGGTTTAGGTGGTTGCTCAAGTGTGGGTTACCTGGCCACATTGCGAGGGATTGCCCTCGTGGGAAGAATCAGAATGCAGGCCAGAGTCAGCATCAAGGTCGAGTCTTTGCTGTGAATGCCAAGGATGCTTCCAAGGCGGATCCTTTGATGAAAGGTATATGTCTAATTGGTGATAAATCCTCAGTTGCATTATATGATACTGGATCTTCGCATTCGTTTATTTCATTTGCTAAAGTTGAGGAATTATGCTTGAAAGTATCAGAGTTACCTTTTGATCTACATGTACATACTCCGCATCAAACAACTATGACTAGGTCAGGCTGTAGACAAGTAGGTTTCAAGCTTGAGGGTAGAGACTTTGTACACGATTTGATCTATTTACCAATGGTGGGGCTGGAGATTATTTTGGGGTTTGATTGGTTGTCGAAGAACCGGATTTTGTTGGATTGCTTTGAACGGACAATTCAGTTTATGCCGGAAGGAAAAAATGGAGCAGTGGTAGCTACAGGGTATTACCTGAACTCTGTAATGGTACATTATAGTGGGGAGGAGTGTCAGGGTTATATTCTGTTGGCTTCTAATGCGTTGGGCGATGCCCAGAACTTAGATCAAATTCCGGTGGTTAGAGATTTTCCAGAAGTGTTCCCGGAAGATATCCCTGAGTTCCCACCTCAAAGGAAAATTGAGTTTGCGATTGATTTGGTGCCAGGAGCCGGACCAGTATCGATTGCACCGTATAGAATGGCTCCTATAGAGCTGGCAGAGCTAAAGACTCAGTTGGAAGAGCTTCTGAATAAGAGGTTCATTTGACCGAGTGTATCACCGTGGGGAGCGCCAGTTTTATTGGTGAAGAAGAAAGATGGAGGGATGCATTTGTGTGTGGATTACCGACAGTTAAATAAAATGACAGTGAAGAACAAGTACCCGCTGCCAAGGATAGATGACTTGATGGATCAATTGCAAGGAGCTAGAGTGTTTTCCAAGATTGATTTGAGATCTGGTTACCACCAGATAAGAGTGAAGGAAGATGATATCCCTAAGACTGTCTTTAGAACACGCTATGGACACTACGAGTTTGCGGTAATGTCTTTTGGGTTAACGAATGCACCTGCTGTTTTCATGGATTACATGAACAGAGTGTTTATCCCTTTTTGGACAAATTCATGGTGGTCTTCATAGATGACATCTTAGTTTACTCTAAGACGGTAAAGGAGCATGAGGATCACTTGAGGATTATACTACAAATCTTAAAGGAGCGGAAGCTATACGCTAAGTTGTCAAAGTGCGAGTTCTGGAAGGAGGAAGTAAAGTTCTTAGGCCACGTGGTGAGTAAGGGAGGAATAGCTGTAGATCCTTCTAAGGTAGAAGCGGTGATGGAATGGGAAAGACCGACGACTGTGACGGAAGTCAGAAGCTTTTTGGGTTTAGCCTACCGGAGATTTATCGAAGGATTTTCCCGGATTGCGCTACCAATGACAAAGTTGACAAGGAAAGAAGTGCCGTTCGTGTGGACGTCGGAGTGCGAAGAAAGTTTTCAGACGTTAAAGCAGAGATTAACTTCAGCACCTATTTTAATCCTACCGGAACCGCATGAACCGTTTGAGGTATATTGTGATGCTTCTTTGAAGGGTTTGGGTTGCGTGTTGATGCAACACCGGAATGTGGTGGCTTACTGACGAATGGATTTTTGACGGTTTAGAATTTTACAAATGAAATCTCGTCGAAGTATAGTCTCTAAACCAACAATAATCCTCTCATACAAAAATTTGTTTGTCACAAGTACAAACCCCTAAAATCTATAAACCGAAGTATTTAAACCTCGGGTCGTTCTCCCTAGGATTTACAATAAGGTGTTTTGTTATTGGTTGTGAGTTATATTTGGGGTTTTAGAGGAGAAACATGAATAATAAATGGTAAGAAAACTTTATTAACAAAATGGTCTTGGCAAGGTTTGGTTGTCAAGGGTCTTCATCATTATCACTAGCCACAAGTATGGTAGTTGCAAGGATTAATCCCACTTAGTTATCCTTAAATCATTTAACAAAGGAAAGTCAAGTTAGTTATATCAATCCTAGTCCATAAGTCCTAGCTTTCCACTAATTGGATTAATGAAGGCTAGAGTTAATGGCTATCAACTAGCAATCAATTGGACACTAGTGACTCAAGAAATCCTAAGTTACCTTCTCAAGCCAAGAACATAAAATCCTACTCTAACATCCTCTCAAGCATTTCATCAAACACTTGGAGGGTAATGAAAGAAAGCATTTTTATTTGTAAGAATAAAAGGAATAAACAACCAACAATTACAAAGAATTAACAAAACAACAATCAACAACATCACAATCACATGAATTATCTCAAATTGCATTATTAAAAGAAAACAAAAGAACAAGAATATCTCAATTACAAAACCTAGAAACAAAATAAGAGAAATTACAACAAGAGGATATGGATAGAAAGAAGAACCAAAGTGTGGCAATCATCAATTGAAGGTAGAATTAGAAGGAGACTTGAATTGAACCTAGAACTATGAGATCCTAATCTAACCTTAATTCCTAATCCTAGAGAGAAGTGAGCGCTTCTCTCTCTAAAACTAACTCTAACTCCTAAAACTAAGCTAATGATCAAAAGTATCTAAAAGTATATTGATTTCTCTTCAATACTTGACTTAAATAGCATCAGAAATGAGTTGGATTGGGCCCACATGGCTCCTAAAATCGCTGGCCACATGTTGCATTAAGTGAACCAGATGGCAGCAATGGCGCACACGCGCAACGCCCCTGAACGCGAAGCAACATATGGCAAATTTTATATCATTTCGAAGCCCCGGATGTTAGCTTTCCAACCCAACTGGAACCGCATCATTTGGACATCTGTAGCTCAAGTTATGGTCAATTAAGTGCGAAGAGGTCGGCTTGACAGCTTTCCGGTTCTTTCATTTCTTCATGAGTTCTCCAACTTTGCATGCTTTTTCTTCATTCCCTTGATCCAATCTTTGCCTCCTAAATCTGAAATCACTTAACAAACATATCAAGGCATCTAATGTTCGAGTGGACGTCGGAGTGTGAAGAAAGTTTTCAAATGTTAAAGCAGAGATTAACTTCAGCACCTGTTCTAATCCTACTGGAACCGCGTGAACCGTTTGAGGTATATTGTGATGCTTCTTTGAAGGGTTTGGGTTGCGTGTTGATGCAACACCGGAATGTGGTGGCTTACGCATCGCGTCAGCTAAGACCGCATGAGGTGAATCACCCCACTCATGACTTGGAATTAGCGGGGATTGTGTTTGCATTGAAGATTTGGAGACACCACTTATACGGAGTAAGGTTTAGCGTCTTTTCTGATCATAAGAGTCTCAAGTACATCTTTGATCAGAAAGAGCTAAATATGCGCCAGAGAAGGTGGATGGAGTTGCTTAAAGATTATGATTTCGAGTTGAGTTATCACCCTGGAAAGGCGAACGTGGTAACAGACGCTTTGAGTCGGAAATCTTTAACAATTGCTTGGATGAGAATCAAAGAAGAAGAACTAGTGGATAAGTTTGTAGATCTTAAGTTGGATATTAGTGAAGTTGCCGGAAGAGCTTGTTTGAACCAGTTACAGATTTCAAGCACGTTTAAATCAAAAATACAAAGGGCTCAGCAAGATGAGCAGAAGTTTCAGCAATTGTTTCAACCAATTGGTGATAAGAGACGCGAAGAATTCACTAAGGATGATGAAGGGTTATGCAGATACAAGGGAAGGATTTGCATACCAGATGTTGGGAGTTTGAGGCAAAACTTGCTGTTGGAGGCTCACAACAGTGGGTTTTCTATTCATCTCAGGAGCACGAAGATGTATTATCACTTGAAGAAGATGTTCTGGTGGCCGGGGATGAAGGGTGACGTAGCTACAGTGGTATCCAAATGTTTGATCTGCCAGAAAGTGAAGATAGAGCATCAAAAACCATCAGGAATGCTACAACCACTTGAGATTCCTCAGTGGAAGTGGGAAGGAATTTCTATGGATTTTCTGACCGGTTTACTGAGGACTAGGTCGGGGTTTGATGCGATTTGGGTGATCGTAGATCGCTTAACCAAATCTGCTCATTTTCTGCCTATCCGACTAAACTGTTCTATGGAAAAGTTGGCAAGATTATAAATCAAGGAGATAGTGAGGTTGCATGGTGTGCCGTCAAGCATAGTATCGGACCGTGATCCTCGATTCACATCAAGGTTTTGGGGAGCTTTCGGTACGAAGCTATGTCTTAGTACGGTGTATCATCCACAAACAGATGGACAATCGAAAAGGACTATTCAAATGTTGGAAGATATGCTGAGAGCATATGTGTTGGATCAACCCGGGAGTTGGGATCGTTACATGCCATTGGTGGAATTCGCATATAACAACAGCTTTCATGCAAGTATTGGGATGGCTCCGTATGAGGCTTTGTATGGACGAAAGTGTCAGTCTCCACTTTGTTGGTATGAATTTGGAGAAGTAAGTGTTTTGGGTCCAGATTTGATAGCAGAGACTACTGAGAACATTAAGAAGATTCATGCAAGGATTTTAACTGCCCAAAGTCGACAGAAGAGTTATGCGGATCAGAGAAGGAAGCCCTTAGAGTTTGAAGTGGGAGAACACGTATTCCTTAGGGTTACACCGACAACTGGGATTGGAAGAGCAATCAAGACCAAGAAGTTGAACCCAAGATATATAGGACCGTTTGAGATTTTGAAGAGATTTGGGCCGATGGCGTATCAATTAGCTTTGCCACCTTATCTGTCTAACTTGCATGACGTATTCCACGTGTCACAGCTCCGTAAATACACGTCGGATGCGGCTCATGTGTTGGAGCCTGAATCGGTCAAGTTGAAAGAGAACTTGACTCTCCAAGTGATACCAGTGAGGATCGATGACACTAGTGTGAAGAAGCTGTGAGGAAAGGATGTCCCATTGGTTAAAGTTGCTTGGGAGCGAGCAGGAGTAGAAGAGCACACTTGGGAATTGGAGTCTGAGATGCGAAAGGATTATCCCGAGCTTTTCTCAGGTAATTCAAATTTTGAGGGCAAAATTTCTTATTTGGTGGGGAGAATGTAAGAACCGCAACTAATCAACCGGTTAATGAAGTGAATTAATTTCCCAAATTAGATTTCGAAAGGTTAGAGAGAGAATTTGAGGAATTAAAGGTGATTTTTGGACTCAGTGGGTCTTTTTGAGTCAGAAAATGTACTTTCTACGAAAAACCGTGAAAAAGTACAAACTGGCAGTTGAACCGGTTGAACCGGTTCAAGTCTGCCCAGTACCACACAATAAAAAGTGAAAACCGTCAAAAACCTTAAAAAACATTAGGAATAGAAAACCGGGCATTTATTTTAAAGGTTTGGCCCGAAGTTAGGCCAAACGGGCTAAAAACGCTAACGGGTTGGACCGGGCCCAAGTTGGGCCCAAGCCCAACATATAAATACACTTAAATGAACCTATTTCAGCCATTTTCACCCTCATAACCTAAACACAACAGCAGCTGAAGTGAGGAGAGAGGTGAGAGCTTTCCACCATTGTTACTATTCACTTCAAACTTCCCAAGCTCATATCTTGAGCTACGGAGCTCCGATCGCCGCACCGTTTGCGGCTACGTGTTCCTTGCGAAGAGCTCTACAAAACCCACCCAAGAAACCCTCAAGGTAATCACGAAATCCTTCCAGTTCTGCTCTTTAAAATTTCGGGTTTTATTAGAGTTTTGGGTTAAATGGGTTTTTGTGATTTTAGATGTTTAGGTTTGCTCTAATCCTTGCTTAGCTTTGGATTTGTGTTGTCAAATCTGTTGGGAAAGGTAAGAGCTCTTAAACCCTTGTGAGATTATGCTTATGTTGAACCCTAAGTTGATTTGTGGTGATTTATATGTATATAGTTTGATTATTGTGGCTTTGGGAGCTTTTGGAACTTATTTGTGCTTGTTGGAGTGGATTTGAAAGCTTGGATTGTGGTTGGAAGCTTGTTGGTGCTCATTTTGAGTTTTGGTGCATAAAGGGAATCGGCCAAGGTATGGTTTCGGTTTCCTCTATGTAGTACATAATATTTATGGTCACATAGGCTAGTGACCAATAGGATAGGTTGAACTAAAATGATGGTTGGTGTGTTAAATGTTGATGAATTGATGAATGTTGAGTTGATTGTGATGAATTATAATGATATGATGATGTTGAATGATTGTATGGATTGGGAGTTGGTCCTTATGATGATTGTAGTGTTATGATTTATGAAATGGTGGGTTTGATGGTGATTTTGATCATAAGTATTATATAGTTGATGTTGGAATTGAGAATAATGAAATGAGAAGGAAAATGTGGTGAGGTTGATGTATTATGCTATAACAGGTATATTTTGATGAAAAATGGAGCTTTGGATGGTTTGGTATGATTTGGTATGGGTATGGTGAGATAGGGTGGTAATTGTGAAGTTTGGAAAAATTGAGTTTTTGGTGAACTTTGTTCGATCATAACTTTTATCTCGGTTTTCGAAATTGATTGAAAATTATTTAGAATTAAAGATCTTTGAAAACTCTTTGAATCAGTATAAAGTTTGTGAAAATTGGAATTTTGTAGAGGAAGTTACGATCATTCAAAGTTGGTGTTAAAAACCTAGTTTTGAGTATTAGAACATGGGATATAAATTAAGGGCTCTAGTACATGATCTTAAGGTAAATTAGAAAACGGAGGTCTAGGTTTCTGGCGTGCTGAGAATGGTTTGACGTTAGGTGAAGGATAATTGATATATGAAATGAGTTTTGGGCCTAGTTTTGAGTATTATAACATGGGATATAAATTAAGGGCTCTAGTACATGATTTTAAGATAAAATTAGAAAACGGAGGCCTAGGTTTCTAGCATGCTGAGAATGGTTTGACGTTAGGTGAAGGATAATTGGTATATGAGATGAGGAATGATGGATCTATGTATACTGAAAATGCTTTTGAAAACCACTGGAATAATATTTTTACATGATATTTTGAGACGCTATGCGCCTGGCAGGGACGGTGGTTAATCCCGCCTGTCGAGGTAGCGGCGGCGGCGTAAGGACGGTGGTTAATCCCGCTTACGTTGAGATGTGAGGTCTGAGGCAAGAATATCCCGCTCGCATCCCTTCGGATCTATAGGGCGAGCAGGCGCCGGTACCTGGACAGTGGTCCGGGCACTATATCTCGGGGGTTCCCATATGAGAAATTTGAAGGGCGACGTCTCCATGGAGATGTGTCGGGTTGGCAGTTGAACCGACAATGTGATATCACAGCTAGTAGGGCAGGAATTCATCATATGCATTTCCTATCTGCTTATATGCTTTGTCTACTTGTAATGGTTTGCCTAATTGAATAACATGCTTACTTGCTATATGAATTAATTGCCATATATGCTACTACTTGTGCTTTACTTGCCTTGAACATTATCTATGTTTTCTGCTGGGATTGAGGAGGTTCGAAAGGCGGTGGCGATGGGATCGCATGGAGGATCGGTTGGTGAAGGCTGTGGGACAGCGGTGTTTGGTTAGAATAGAAATCCCTTAAGATAGATAACCTGGTTTATTTAAGTCAAGTTGGTATATTATGCTTAAATGTTTTAGAATGCTTTAAGTTGAATCTTGTGATGGATATGAAGCTTAGGATTGCCTTTGGCGTCCCGGGGTCTTATATCCTATATCACTGGGAACTGTTACCATACTGAGAACCTCCGGTTCTCATACCATATTGTTGTTGTGTTTTTCAGATGCAGGTCGCAACCCACCTCGGTGAGTTGCTTTGGTTGGTGATAGGAGCGGAGAATCTTGGATCATTTTGGTGTTCTTTTTGGTTTATTTTGTTTATACATCTCTCTTTTTGTATTTTGTTTTGCCTAGAGGCATGTATTCGAGAGAACAAAACTTGTATAAGCTGTTTTCACTGTATGGTTTTGTATATCAGTATATGGCTAGCCGGCTTAAACTCTGCGAGTCGTGGCTAGTTCCCTATGATATTATTTACTTATCTTTTGTTATATCTTGTCTGTTTCTTATGCCTTAAGCTAGTAGCTCCGTTAGTACGTTTATGCTTCGAAATTCTATTTTTGAGCTATATCTTTCATCGGGCTTCTAGATTATGCTATTCTTTCTATATATATATTATGTATGAGTTTAGAATTGTCGTAATCTCTGATTAACCTTGGCTTTACGACGCGAGGTAAGGCTTAGGCTAATTAGGGTGTTACACTTTGGATATGGGTTGATTGGTTTTGAGTAGTGGAATGATGTGTTATATGTTGTGGAAAGAATGAGAATGAGGAGAAGGTAATTTGGGTTGTGTAATGTTGTGTAGAGCCTTGGAGTTATGAATGAGAATCTTGTTTTGGTAAAAAATTTGAGGTTTGAAGTTTTGTACAAAATTGGTTTTTGATTGAACTTCGGCGAGCGATAACTTGACATCCGGACCTCTAAATGATTTCAATCTTATTTCAAATTAAAATTGGGTCTGTGAAGTTTACACCATTTAAAGAACAGACGAAAAATTATTTGAAACAAAAAAGTTATGTCCATTGGAAGTTTGGGAGTTTAAAATAGAATTCTGCAACTTTTCAGACTTAATTAAATTTTTGACATAATGTATTCTCACGCGAACGCGTGGCTGACGCGCACGCGTCACCCATATTTTCTCTCCTTCCCACGCGTGCGTTTAGCCGACGTACACGCATCGTTGTACTGCTGCTGCTGCATCATAATAAAACCAGAGAGTTGTGATGGTACCATGCGGGTCTTGTGCGCGGAGCACAAAACATCTCCACGCGCACGCATCACTTCCCTCTATGCTTTCCATGCGCACGCTGACAAACCCCAATTTGACGGTTTATCTTGTATTGAATTTAGGGGATTTTATCACCTTTTTCCCACATTTACCCAATGAATTAGCATGGTTTTGTATATTCTCCTTTAATTGTGCTTAAGAGTGAAAACATGCTTTTTAGGTCTTAAAATAGCTAAATGTAATTTACCTTGATTCCATTAGATGCCTTGATATGTTTGTTAAGTGATTTCAGATTTAGGAGGCAAAGATTGGATCAAGGGAATGAAGAAAAAGCATGTAAAGTTGGAGAACTCATGAAGAAATGAAAGAACCGGAAAGCTGTCAAGCCGACCTCTTCGCACTTAATTGACCATAACTTGAGCTACAGAGGTCCAAATGATGCAGTTCTAGTTGGGTTGGAAAGCTAACATCCGGGGCTTCGAAATGATATAAATTTTGCCATATGTTGCTTCGCGTTCAGGGGCGCGCACGCGCACTTTGTGCGCGCGCGCCGATTCTGTCTGTGGCCCACTTTAATGAAATCGTCCCCAGCGGTTTTAGGAGCCATGTGGGCCCAATCCAACTCATTTCTGATGCTATTTAAGTCAAGTATTGAAGGGGAATCAACATACTTTAGATACTTTTGATCATTAGCTTAGTTTTAGGAGTTAGAGTTAGTTTTAGAGAGAGAAGCTCTCACTTCTCTCTAGGATTAGGAATTAGGGTTAGATTAGGATCTCATAGTTCTAGGTTTAATTCAAGTCTCCTTCTACTTCTACCTTCAATTGATGATTGCTACACTTTGGTTCTTCTTTCTATCCCTATCCTCTTGTTGTAATTTCTCTTATTTTGTCTCTAGGTTTTGTAATTGAGATATTCTTGTTCTTTTGTTTCCTTTTAATAATACAATTTGAGATAATTCATGTGATTGTGATGTTGTTGATTGTTGTTTTGTTAATTCTTTGTAATTGTTAGTTGTTGATTCCTTTTATTCTTACAAATAAAAA
>NC_029774.3:126896430-126899353 GCF_000817695.3 Arachis duranensis
TTACCATTTACTATTCATTTTTCTCATCTAAAACCCCAAATAAATAAATCCATAACCAATAACAAGAACACTACCCTGCAAGTCCTTTGAGAGACGACTCGAGGTTTGAATACTTCGGTTTATAAATTTTAGGGGTTTGTACTTGTGACAAACAATTTTTTGTATGAGAGGATTATTGTTGGTTTAGAGACTATACTTCGACGAGATTTCATTTGTGAAATTCTATACCATCAAAAATCCAATCGTCAAAATGGCGCCGTTGCCGGGGACTTGCAATGGTGTTGTGTTATTGGTTATTGTACATATGTGAATATTGTGAATAGGTTTATCTTTTGTATGTTTCTTAATTTTTGTTAGTTTTATTTTTGTTAGTTTTATATTGTGAATAGCTTGTCTTTTGCTTGTTTATTAGATTTTGTTAGTTTTATTTTGTCTTTCCATAATGAATTCTCACTATGGCTATGAGTTTGGTCTTGATTGTGTTGTAGGAAATGTGAACTTTAATGGCAACATGTACCATGGATGGAACCATCAAAGATGGAATATGAACCATACATGGAACCACCACCATTCCAATACAATTACTCTCAAGAACCACCTCAATGCACACCATCTCCATACCCTTACCAAGAAGAACCACCTTTCTACTATAAACCCTTTCTCCAAAATAATGAACCTTCCTATTCACCCCAAGCCCCAATAGACGATCCTCTCACTTTGTTACTCCAAGGACAAAAGGTCATGAAGCGGGATACACTCGAGTTTGTGACCAACTTGACCAAGGTGGTGCACACTTTAGCCCACCAATGTTTGAATACTCAAGTTATTTCCGTAGCCCTATGTGAAAAGCCAAAGGAAGAGCAAAGCATGGAAAAGATATCGAAGAATCCGATGAAAAAGGAAGAATCGGTAATGGAACAATTGGAGAAACCTACGGTATTTGAAATAAAAGAGGAAGTGGGCCAAGAATTAGGAGATGCAGAACTACCATGTGAATCTCAACAACCTCCGAAGCATATCGAGTTTGACAGATATGAGAAGGTTGATCAAGAGATAGATTTAATCATGGATGAGTTCCATCCACCATTGAATCCTCCATTAGTGGACATGGAGTTGAAATCATCGAAGAATGTGCACAACCTCCCATATCCTTGGTGAGCAATGAAGAAGAGAATGAATTGAAAGAGAGCTACCAAGGAGAAAAAGTTGGCATGGTGTATTACGAAATTGAAGAATACGAAGAGGTTGATTAAGAAATGGATTTATCCATCAATGAATTCATATCCAAAATTGAATCACCTCCCATTGAGAAGGAAATCGAAATTCTTGAAGACAACACCAAGCTAAATGACAAAGGGGAAAAGGTTGAAAGTGAAGAAACTTGTCAAAAGGTGTGGATATTCAAAGAAGAGCATAAAGAAGTCAACATTGCATTATCTAAGTGTGGGGAGGCTCTCCTGCCCAAGTCACCATCCTACACAACATTCAAGTGGGTAAAATTCTTATCTTCAAGCTCTACTTTCTCACTTGAATAAGGGTTGATTGAAATGGATGGACAACTTAGAGCTCTTTGTGGAATTAAAGGTAAGAATGAGTTGTGTAGTGGTTGGAAATTCGGTATTAGGCTCAATAAGGTCAAAGCTTCAAGGTATAGGGACTATGATTAGAAGAATGCTACTTTGCATGGGTCTCGATGGAAGGCTTGGTGTGCTAAAAAGAATTCTATGTGTCAACCACCCGGAAAGAAAAAGTATGAAGATCAAATTGAAGACGGGTGCGAAAATAAGATATGGGATCCCGGATCGAATAATGAAGACCAATTAGGGGAACTCATATCTTGGGTAGAACTCCACCCTAGATTGGCGAAGATGGTTGCAATTTCTGCCAACCACTCAAGAAGCAAAGATCCTTGGAGATTCAAGGATGAGTACAAACATAAGCCACCATGACAATGGACTCCTCAAAATGTCCAACTTAAGGACTTAAATTAAAAGTGCTAGGTGGGAGAAACCCCACCATGGTAAACTCTTTCCATTCTATTTTAGTTTTGTTTAATAAGTGATTTGAGTTGCCATTGTAGGTAGACTTTCATTTCATATTGATTTGTTTGTATAGATTGGTTGTTAGTATGTTGTACTCACTAGCAGTAGATGAATAAATCCTAAAATCAAATTGCATCTTTGTGAATTGTATGATTTTTTTGATTGAATAAAGAGTTGTAGACACTATAGGGAGCTCATGGGCATTTTTCTGCTTTTTAGCGAATCCAAAAAAAAAGAAAAAGAAAAAGAGAAGGATGGCACACGCGCACGCTGTACGCGTACGCGCCCATGAGCAAATGCAGCCCATACATCTTCTAGAGACTTGGGCCTCTCTTGTGCGAACGTTAAGCTTTTAGCCCAACTCGTCCCACGCGGACGCGCACAACTCGCACAATGTGCGTGCGTGTCCATACACCTTTAGGGGAAAGCACGTAGATGCGCAATTGCCGCGTACGTGTCCCTAGGCTAATGGCACCATCCCATATATTCTCTAGAGAGTTATACTAGCGTTGGGCCAGCATTAAGCCTCTAGCCCAATCGCCATCGCCTGGACGCGGACTGCGCGCCTGCGCACCCATGAGTTTATAAGAGAATATGCGCGCCGATCTAATGATGCGACCTCCAGGCCAAAATCCAGAGAGTTGTGCAAACCCTGGGCTCGCGTTACGCCTCTGGCTTAACTCCTATGGCGCGGACCCACGCTGTACGCGTTTGCACCCATGACTACATATTCCATCCACGCAAAGGCGTGCATGGCGCCACCGTGCCAGTAGCTCTTCTCGCCAATCCGCGCGGACGCGCCTGGTGCACGAGCGCGCGGATTCAAAAAAGTATAACCCTAACTACGCGAGACCAGCCAGCGCAATCGCGCACCATTCCAT
>NC_029774.3:126899730-126900324 GCF_000817695.3 Arachis duranensis
TACATATTTTTACCACTTCTTTCTTATTAGGACCACTTGGTTAGGGTGATGATTTCCTTTCCCAAGAAACCGTTTTAGGGAAACCTACCAATTTGAAAAATTTACTTTGTTGAAATTGCTTGAAAGAATTTATTTTGGAACATGGTTTTTGAGCTAAGAACACAAGCAAGTGAGATTTGAGCCTAATAGTGTGGTTACATCTTATAACCACTTATTTTCCTTCTTGTGTGTAATTGTTCTCTTTCTATGATTGTAATCTTTGATTTGTTTGAATCTATATGTCCTATTATTCCTTGTATTCATGCATTTATATGATTGAGGCCATCATTTCATTAGCTCACTTACCCAAA
Source organism: Arachis duranensis (assembly GCF_000817695.3). Taxonomy (NCBI): domain Eukaryota; kingdom Viridiplantae; phylum Streptophyta; class Magnoliopsida; order Fabales; family Fabaceae; genus Arachis; species Arachis duranensis. Next base: position 126,900,081 of record NC_029774.3, read on the forward strand.
TGGCCCTCCCTTTTATCTTCCTTTGTTAGCCGATTTTGAGCCTACGCTTAACCCACTTGTTCTTTAATTTAGCACATTACAAGCCTTAAAGCGAAAAACAATAAAAGTCCTTATTTGGATCTTTGATTGGCTTAGGCTAGTGTGTGTGAGTATCATTCAAGTGTGGGAACCTTGGGACATTGGGTGAATAAAAGGGTAGTTTTGTATTATTATTGAAAATATTGGGAATTGGGGTACATACTCA
>NC_029774.3:126900956-126901165 GCF_000817695.3 Arachis duranensis
AAGGTTTAAGTGTGGGGAGGTTGACAAACCCCAATTTGACGGTTTATCTTGTATTGATTTTAGGGGATTTTATAACCTTTTATCCACATTTATTCAATGAAATAGCATGGTTTTGTATATTCTCCTTTAATTGTGCTTAAGAGTGAAAACATGCTTTTTAGGACTCAAAATAGCTAAATTTAATTCACCTTGATTCTATTAGATACCTT